>NC_135238.1:248457843-248769843 GCF_051348905.1 Ranitomeya variabilis | reverse complement strand
ATATGGCACAGCTATGGGGCAATAATGGTGCAGAGCACTATATGGCACAGCTATGGGGCAATAATGAACGGTGTAGAGCACTATATGGCACAGCTATGGGGCAATAATGAAGGGTGTAGAGCACTATATGGCACAGCTATGGGGCAATAATGAACGGTGCAGAGCACTATATGGCACAGCTATGGGGCAATAATGAACGGTGCAGAGCACTATATGGCACAGCTATGGGGCAATAATGAACGGTGCAGAGCACTATATGGCACAGCTATGGGGCAATAATGAACGTGCAGAGCACTATATGGCACAGCTATGGGGCAATAATGAACGGTGCAGAGCACTATATGGCACAGCTATGGGGCAATAATGAACGGTGCAGAGCACTATATGGCACAGCTATGGGGCAATAATGAACGGTGCAGAGCACTGTATGGCACAGCTATGGGGCAATAATGAACGGTGCAGAGCACTATATGGCACAGCTATGGGGCAATAATGGTGCAGAGCACTATATGGCACAGCTATGGGGCAATAATGGACGGTGCAGAGCACTATATGGCACAGCTATGGGGCAATAATGAACGGTGCAGAGCACTATATGGCACAGCTATGGGACAATAATGGTGCAGAGCACTATATGGCACAGCTATGGGGCAATAATGAACGGTGCAGAGCACTATATGGCACAGCTATGGGGCAATAATGAACGGTGCAGAGCACTATATGGCACAGCTATGGGGCAATAATGGTGCAGAGCACTATATGGCACAGCTATGGGGCAATAATGAACGGTGCAGAGCACTATATGGCACAGCTATGGGGCAATAATGAACGGTGCAGAGCACTATATGGCACAGCTATGGGGCAATAATGAACGGTGCAGAGCACTATATGGCACAGCTATGGGGCAATAATGAACGTGCAGAGCACTATATGGCACAGCTATGGGGCAATAATGAACGGTGCAGAGCACTATATGGCACAGCTATGGGGCAATAATGAACGGTGCAGAGCACTATATGGCACAGCTATGGGGCAATAATGAACGGTGCAGAGCACTGTATGGCACAGCTATGGGGCAATAATGAACGGTGCAGAGCACTATATGGCACAGCTATGGGGCAATAATGAACGGTGCAGAGCACTATATGGCACAGCTATGGGGCAATAATGGACGGTGCAGAGCACTATATGGCACAGCTATGGGGCAATAATGAACGGTGCAGAGCACTATATGGCACAGCTATGGGACAATAATGGTGCAGAGCACTATATGGCACAGCTATGGGGCAATAATGAACGGTGCAGAGCACTATATGGCACAGCTATGGGGCAATAATGAACGGTGCAGAGCACTATATGGCACAGCTATGGGGCAATAATGAACGGTGCAGAGCACTATATGGCACTATACTGTTCAGCATGTTAATAAATGTTAACTTTTTGGTTAAAAAAAAAAGTCGCCTTTTTTTTGGCTAATATAAGCCATACCCCGAAAATAAGCCATAGTGGGACTTTTGGGGGTAAAAAGAATATAAGACACTGGCTTATATTCGGGGAAACACGGTACCAGCTGTCGTTTTATAGTGGGGCTCGACCCTGTGTGGTGCTGCTCTGTGATCCGGTAGAGGAGTCCCTGCTTCCATACAAACTGTTCCCCTTCCAGTACCCCTCTCCCCTCCTGTGACTTCCCACGATATCCCTCCAATCAAATGTGTCTGGCTATGGGAATACGTGTAGGGCTGGGATGTCTTACCTGGGCCTCCTCTGAGTGTGATTCCACCTCTGCAGCTCGAGCTTGTCTCCGGGTGGTCACAGGATATGTCTCAGCCAGAGGGGCAACCGAGAAGGCAGACAACATGGGCCCCAAGTCATTTCCCAGCAAGACGTCTGCAGGCAAATCCTCCATCAAACCGACCTCAACAACGCCATCCCCGACTCCCCAGTTCAGGTGAATCCTGGCAGTGGGCAGTCGATGTATGGCTCCCCCTGCTACATGGACTGCCACTGTCCGGTCCGTCTTCTCTTGGTCCCGGACGAGATGAGGCTTCACAAGGGTTAAAGTTGCCCCGGAATCTTAGTCCCTGCATACGTTTCCCATTAACCCACACGACCTGTCAATGCTGTTGTCGATTATCTGCCCGGGCTGCCTGCACGGGGTCCACTTCATGCAGCACTTCCTCCATCTCTTCCACCCCCTGGTTAGTTGTAGCCCCCAACACCGGGTCAGCTTCGCCTTGGTAGCAGTGTACAGCGGCCCGGCTGAAGGTAGCTGTTCCTGGCTTTGCCACTGGGTATGCCGAGTCCGGTTGGGACATTGTCTTTGCAGGTGGCCCAGCTGATGGCAGGTGTGGCATCGCGCCCCAGGGGGACTGTGGTAGGCCGGGTTTTTAGCTGGTCCCCCTACAATCTTCTGTGGTTTGGGGGCCTACAGGTCCATGGGCGGACCCCTAGTAACCATCTTTGATCCAGACAACTGAGGCCTCCTGGCATCATGATGTTCATCGGCCAGACGAGCGGCCTCCTCAAGAGTCATTGGCCGCCTGTCCCGAAGCCATTCCTGTGTCTCGGGGGTTAGTCCATTAAAGAATCGTTCTAACAAGACGAGCTGGAGGACGTCCTCCTTAGTTGTTGCTTTATTTCAAGAAAAGCACATCCAGCCCATGAATGGCAGCGCTTCCCAGGACTCACATTCAAAGATGATATTTCATATTTTTTTATTTCATAACTTAACCCCTTCACCCCCGGAGCTTTTTCCGTTTTTCCGTTTTCGTTTTTCGCTCCCCTCCTTCCCAGAGCCATAACTTTTTTATTTTTCTGTCAATTTGGCCATGTGAGGGCTCATTTTTTGCGGGACGAGTTGTACTTTTGAACGACATCATTGGTTTTACCATGTCGTGTACTATAAAACGGGAAAAAAATTCCAAGTGCAGTGAAATTGCAAAAAAAGTGCAATCCCACACTTGTTTTTTGCTTGCCTATTTTGCTAGGTTCACTAAATGCTAAAACTGACCTGCCATTATGATTCTCCAGGTCAGTACGAGTTCATAGACACCAAACATGACTAGGTTCTTTTTTACCTAAGTGGTGAAAAAAAATTCCAAACTTTGCAAAAAAATAAATAAATAAAATTGCGCCATTTTCCGATACCCGTAGCGTCTCCATTTTTCGTGATCTGGGGTCGGGTGAGGGCTTATTTTTTGCGTGCCGAGCTGGCATTTTTAATGATAGCATTTCGGTGCAGAAACGTTCTTTTGATCGCCCGTTATTGCATTTTAATGCAATGTCGTGGCGACCAAAAAAACGTAAATCTGGCGTTTCGATTTTTTTTTTCATTACGCCGTTTAGCGATCAGGTTAATGCTTTTTTTTTATTGATAGATCGGGCGATTCTGAACACGGCGATACCAAATATGTGTAGGTTGGGCTTTTTTTTTATTGATTTATTTTGATTGGGGCGAAAGGGGGGTGATTTAAACTTTTATATTTTTTTTATTTTTTTCACATTTTTTTTTACTTTTTTTTTTAACTTTTACCATGCTTCTATAGCCTCCATGGGAGGCTAGAAGCAGGCACAGCCCGATCGGCTCTGCTACATAACAGCGATCATCAGATCGCTGTTATGTAGCTAAAATGCAGGTGTGCTGTGAGCGCCGACCACAGGGGGGCGCTCACAGCCACCGGCGATCAGTAACCATAGAGGTCTCCAGGACCTCTATGGTTACAATGGAGGAGCATCGCCGACCCCCGATCATGTGACAGGGGTCGGCGATGCGCTCAAATCCGGCCGCACGGCCGGATGCGGTAGTTAAATGCCGCTGTCTGAGTTTGACAGCGGCATTTAACTAGTTAATAGCGGCGGGTGATCGCGATTTCACCCGCCGCTATTGCGCGCACATGTCAGCTGTAAAAAACAGCTGACATGTCGCGACTTTGATGTGCGCTCACCGCCGGAGCGCACATCAAAGCGGGGGTCCCGACATGTGACGTACTATTACGTCACATGTCGGGAAAAGGTTAAAATAGAAGAGATACAACGCGTTTCGGATACAGTATATATCCTTCTTCAGGTATCATAAAAACACAGTACAAATCCTACTAGTATAAAATTCAATTACACTTATATATAGTATCAAACCTTTTATCCCAGCCTCAGAAACTTGATTTGGGGTGTGGACCAAGTTCAGGAAAACACCCACTAATTGATACAGCCTTGTTAACATTGATGCAAGAAAGAGAGGAAGAAGAAGAAAAAAAAAAAAAAACAAAGGGGGAGAAAAAAAAAAAAAAGAAAAAAAAAACCCCCAAAAAACCAAAGTGAAAAAAAAAAAAAAAAAAAAAGCAACCTTTACACTCTTCTATAATATCATTGAATCCATTTGGAAATAATGTTCCCAAACGATATATCCAAAACGTTTCTTTCCTGTTTAAAAGAGAATTCCTGTTTGCAACCCCAGAGGGTATCTGCTCCACTGGAGTTACTTTTATGTTAAAAATGTTATTATGTTTAATTAGCAGATGTCTTGAGAGACTATGTTTTAAAAAGCCGTTTTTTGCTCTATTTCTGTGGCCATTGATGCGGGAGCGCAGTGTCTGTACAGTGCGTCCCACATATTGCAAACCACAGCTGCATGTGATGACATATACAACATGATCACTACTACAGGGGAGTCTTTGTGAGATTTCAGACATCACCAGTATTATTGCATTTGATAGTTTTAGCCCCATGATCTAGGATCCCACAGGTACAACATTTTTTGGAGTTACATTTGAAAACTCCGGTGCCTTGAAGAACTCCACATAAAGTTTGATCCTTATTTTTATAAATGTTTTTTCTTTTTGAATCCAACTGTTTTTTAATTTACTGGGGGCCACCAAATTTTTCAAAGTTTTCCCCCTTCTATATGTAATCCCTGGTTTATCAGGGAGATGTTTTCCCAAGACAGGGTCACGCTTCAAGATATACCAATATTTAGAAAGCACAGTTCTTATGACTTTATTTCCCCTATTGAATGTTGTCACAAAATTCAATTTCCAGCGATCATCACTTTTTTCCTTACCAGTAGTCAAAGTATCCCCCTTCCTGGTTTTTCCTTTTAAGCATTCCTCCTGTGTTTTTATTTGGTTATCCCTATATGCACCATTTATCAAATTTTTCGGGTATCTTTTTTCCTTAAATTTTCTTTTTAAAATTTTAGACTGAGCTCCATAATCAGATTCTCTCGTACAATTCTTTCTGATGCGATAAAATTGGCTGTGGGGTATATTAACCTTCCACTTCTTGTAATGTGCACTATTGAAATCTAAAAAGCCATTTGAATCCACTTTTTTGAAGTGGGATTTCGTGATGATTTTTTTCCCACTATGGCTGATCTCTAGATCAAGAAATACCATTTTTTCTTTATTAATTTGGGATGTAAACGTAATCCCCCAGGTGTTATTATTGAGCTCCTTTATTAATTGTGCCGCTTCCTCCTCTGTCCCCTTCCATATGATAATCAGATCATCTATGAAGCGCTTATAAAGCTTTATTTTGTCATAGAAAACAGGCTTAGAAAGTGACGATGAGGACTCGAATCGCCCCATGAATAAGTTTGCAGGTGGCCCAGCTGATGGCAGGTGTGGCATCGCGCCCCAGGGGGACTGTGGTAGGCCGGGTTTTTAGCTGGTCCCCCTACAATCTTCTGTGGTTTGGGGGCCTACAGGTCCATGGGCGGACCCGTAGTAACCATCTTTGATCCAGACAACTGAGGCCTCCTGGCATCATGATGTTCATCGGCCAGACGAGCGGCCTCCTCAAGAGTCATTGGCCGCCTGTCCCGAAGCCATTCCTGTGTCTCGGGGGTTAGTCCATTAAAGAATCGTTCTAACAAGACGAGCTGGAGGACGTCCTCCTTAGTGGTTGCTTGGCTCCCTTGTACCCACTGTAGCAGTGAACGCCGTAATTTACAGGCCCATTCAGCATGGGTATCGGTTACGCGTTTTATAAGTCTGCGGAACTTTTGGCGGTATGCCTCTGGTGTCAGCGCATATCGGGCCAAGATCACTTCTTTGATCCGCTCATAGTCCATACAGTCCTCACCAGGTACCGTGCGATAGGCGTCCGCTGCCCGGCCTGTAGCTTGCTGGCCAGAATCTGAACCCGTTCCTCCGGCTTCACTTGATGAAGGGCACACTGCCGCTCAAAGTCCTGCAGAAAGCCATCAATGTCTTCCTCTGCCTCCCCCAACTGTCGGAAGGCATTATACTGGATCTTTTTGTGGCTTACTGTTGCAGGTACCTGGTCGGAGGCCAGAGCTCCCCCTGCTCGCTGACTCTCCTCTCTCCGCTCTGCCATCTCCATCTTGGCCAGCTCCACTTTGGTCCGCTCTGCCATCTCCATCTTGGCTAGCTTTATCCTGGTCCGCTCGGCCATCTTTTCCTTCCGATCAGTACGCACATCAGCCATCACCTCTCGTATGATCTATA
Organism: Ranitomeya variabilis; assembly: GCF_051348905.1. Lineage (NCBI taxonomy): Eukaryota > Metazoa > Chordata > Amphibia > Anura > Dendrobatidae > Ranitomeya > Ranitomeya variabilis. The sequence continues at coordinate 248,763,379 of NC_135238.1, read as the reverse complement.
CTGCAGGGTTTGGGCCATAGAACGCCAGTCTGTTCTTTACCTCCCTCTGGAATTCAGTCTCCTCCATGTTCACATTGGGGGCGCTGCACTGTCGTGTTCCATGATGGCTGCTATCAAATCCGCTTTTGTTTTGTTGCTGGCGATTAACCCTCGGGCTTCCACCAGATCTTTTAATGTAGTCCTCTTTAACTTCTGGTAGTTGTTTTCCATTCATTCCTTTCCTCCTGTAGAAGGGGTATCAGATCCCGCTGTCTGCCACCAGTGTAACGGGGTCTACTGTGCTGGAGTACCTCTTTAGGTACCACCCCGTGTTTCAGGAGGTCCACTCTGCTTTGGCTGAAGTCTGAATGAAGGACGCTGGCTGGAATTGCTTGGTTACATGGGCGCATATAAAAGATCACTGCTTCTCCACGTATTTCCAGTGTGTCAATGCTTTACTCACAGGACACAGAATATACAGTATCACACAGATACAGAGGGCAGGCCAATTGAAAAGCGGCAGGCCAGACATACATTACAATAGCCGCAGGTGGCCGGAGCCTGCCTTTATTTACTGTGGGAATTACAAAGGTGGGGGAGGACAGAAGGGGGATATCTTGTCCCCTCTGCCCAGGGGCGCAGCCTGTGGGCTGATGCATTAGGGACATACATCTCACATGGAACCTAATCTACATACATATGACTGCACCACATATTCTGGGTGCTGAGGGGGTTCCGTAACATATAGTATCTACAAGTAACGCAGACCACCAGGGACAGCTGACCAGTGATATATAGTATATACACATGACGCAGACCACCATGGACCGCTGACGGGTGATATACAGTATCTACATGTGACGCAGACCACCAGGGACCACTGACCGTTGGTATATAGTATATACATGTGACGGAGACCACCAGGGACCGCTGACCGGTGGTATATAGTATATACATTTGATGGAGACCATTAGGGACTTCTGACCGGTGGTATATAGTATATACATGTGACGCAGACCACCAGGGACCACTGACCATTGGTATATAGTATATACATGTGACGGAGACCACCAGGGACTTCTGACCGGTGTTATATAGTACATACATTTGACGGAGACCACTGACCAGTTATAGTCTGGGACATTACTGTACATGTAGCGGTTACACCCCTTCCCTCTTTCTCTTGTTTTTCTGTCCTATCTTTGTTTGGCAATGATGGCTACGCTCGGAGAGCCATGTTATGACCAGCAGTCCAAGGACACTCATGTTGTTCTCTGTGCACGGAGACTGATTGACTCCACAGACAAACCCAGGCACCATATAATCGCTGAACTGTTGTAAGGTGCTGCAGATCCAGTCCGTCACCCGAGCATTGATGAAAGGGAGGGCCAGTCCCACCTGAGGATGCCAGCCATACCCACAACCAGTGTATGCACAACCTGCAGATTGTCTTGCAGCAACTCAACTCAGATGATTGTGAGGGATGTCTGAAGCTGATTCTGCAATTCCAGCAGCCAGCAGAGCAACAGGCCCAAGCCAACCAAGAGACCGAGAGAGCTGAGCATCAAGCCTAGCGTCAGCACCACCTGGAATTAGCCCAAATCCAGGAGGAGACATCCACCCCTCAGAACAGTGAGTCCAGCAGTGCCAACAGCTTTAATCCCCGTGCTGAGCATTTTCCTGTGATGGAAATGGACAGGGACTTCTTTCTGTGGGGGTTTGGAAAAAGCCTGCAGGCAGTACCAGCTGCCCGAGGACCAGTGGGCCCTATATTTAACCCCAGGGCTCCAAGGAAAAGCTCTGGAGGTGTTTTTGCTTCTCTCCCTCAAGACCAAGATGGAGACTGAGGCCATCAAACAGACCATGATAAAGAAGTACCAGCTGACCCGAAAGGTGTGCCGCAAAAAGTTTCAGGCCTTCCAGCATGGACCACACGACAGCTGCAGCGATGTGTTGGACGGGCTCTGAACCAACTTTGATCAGTGGGTCCAAGGACTGTCAGTCACTACCTTCCAGGACCTGATGGTGAAGGACCAGTTTCTTCATCTTTTCCCTGTGGAAGTGCGACAGCTTGTGCTGGACCGGGAGCCAAATGAGGCTGCCAAGGCCACACAGATATCTGAGGCCAACCATACACCTGAGGTGCAGTAGTCCGCCATCACCAGCTGGAAAGAGGGTAAGCCGAGAACCGCCCCCAGTGCCCCTGCCAACCGGCCCTCGGGGTCTGGCCCCATCTTCCAACACCTGGCCAGCACCTGACTCCCGGCGGTGCTATATCTGCAATTTAACTGGTCCCATCAGTCTTGTCTGCCTGCAGAGGAAGAAGATAAACCCCACACCTGAGGCCCCGGGGCCTAGTGCGGCTGTTTATTTTGTGGGTGGGGTAGTAAGGAGGGCCTGTGAGAATTTGCAACTGGTTACTGTGGACAATTCTGTTACTGTTGGGCTCAAGGACACCGTTGCCGAACGAACAGTTTGTGCTACCAGATGAACTCGTCCCTGGAAAGATCCTGACTGTCGCCGGGTTTGGGCGTATTTGCCGTCCCTTATCAATGGACCAGGTTTTCCAGGATTGGTGTACGGGGAGGGGGGGATAAGGGAACAGGGGGTGTCCTAAGAATCTGCCCACAAATGTGTTATTGGGAACTGATCTTGGACACTTGGTTGCCCAATACCTTTCTGACAACCCTCCCAGATTTGACATGTGATCACTGCAAAGGTTGATACTGTGAATGTGACTGTTATGCCTAAGTAAAATGTATTGTGTGGTACAGGAGAACTCAGCCAAGTCATGTGGCGGAGTGATGATGCTGAAGATAAAGACAGGCACGTGGATCACGAAGCAGGTGGCCCTGTGCAGCTGACCAGTGTCATTATGGACGGTGACATGGCTGGTGGTAGCTGCCCCATGGTTAGCATGGCTCCTTAGGTAAAACGGGGGAGAATGGGGAAAAGCATGGGGATCATAAGGAAGGTGGTCATGTGCAGCTGACCCATTATTTGCACAGCTCCTAAGGTAACAAGGAGGCTGGGAAGGTCTCATCCCCAGGCTTTTCGGGTGGTGGGAAGGTATGTCCCACAACTGTCATGGTGAGGGAAAAGTGTCCCACCCGCTGCCAGGACAATGGGAAAGAGGGAGATGGGAAAATTGTGACCCACAACTGGTACGCAGATGCTGATGGGTAAGCAGGATTCCCAGTCGGTTAGGTTGGTGGGCAGGTGTGTCCCACAGCCTGTCAGAGTTGCAGGAAGCTAGTCTTTACAGTCTGTCAGAGTTGGGGGAGAGTTGGATCCACAGTCTGTCTGACAAATAGGAAAATGTTGTTATCCCCCAGGGGGATGGCCTACCTAGGTGCTGTGGCCCGAGAGGCCAGAACGCCGGTAGTGCACTGCCTGCTGGGATAACGGGGCCAGTGACTGACCCAGAACAGGTCCCGGAGGGTGCCCGTGAGGTTGTGGACTTGGCGTCAATTCTGGCTCCTTCTAGCCAGGAGTCTCAGACCTGTCTGGTGGTGCTGAGTAATCACTCGGAGAAGCCCATCTCCGAATCCCAGAAGGAGAGGGTACTGTGAGATCCAGGAGGAGTGGGCCGTAAGGGAGGCTTGTGGGGCAATATGTAAATCTGCCCCCCCCCCCCCCACTGCCTCAGAAAGGGGGAGGTGTCTTTGAAAACACTAAAATCTCTTGGGCCAGTAGTGAAGGCGGCACTGAACCCCCTTCCCCTGCCCTCTCTTTGTGGAAGGACAAAAGACAGCTGAATGTTCGAATCTCCTCAACTCAGATTAGTACAATGGGCATAAAGGAGCAGGACATCTTAATTAACACGCAGAAGCTAATTTTAGGACAAAGGACCAAGGTGGTACCAATGAGGATGTATTTTGTGCATGTCAAGAGCCCTGCTGCAGACTGACAGCAGGACTCTGTGCACGTGTTACAGAAGGACAGAGAGCGAGTAAGGAGCGGACGTGCCGGCGGAGCGCAGGACCTGAAGCATGTGACACCGGGGGAGTGGACGGAGGCGGGCCAGATGCCGAGTAGCGGCGGTGACCGCCGATGCCAGAGAGTAGTCTGAACGTGCCGAGGTCAAGCCGGGTGGTAGATGAAGTGCCAAAAGGGTGAGACGTAAGCGTGGTCGAGACGTAGCAAAAAGGTCGGGGAGCCGAAGATAGTGGTGCAGTACAAAAGGGGCAGACAGGAGGGAAGTTAGAGTACCAAGACAATAAGCACAGAGTCACGAGGCAAAGCACAGAACGAGAAAACAGGCCAAGTAATACACAAGAAAGCAATCGGACTAAACAGTAAGCAAGCACACCAGGGGGTCAGACACTGCCAAGGCAGATCTATCGCTGACAAGTATCCCCAGATGAATGCGGGTAACTATAGCCCTCCCCAAACCAAAAGGAGGCTATACAAATTAACCCCGAGAGGACAGGGAAGGAACCCTGTCCACAACCATGACAGCGCATAGACAAAGAGTTAGGCCGGCGTCACACTAGCGTGTTTTACGGACGTATGAGCGCAGAAAATACATCCAGAAAATACGCATTGCACACGGCCCAATGATTCTGTATGGGGCAGCTCCTATCTGCCGTATATTACGCATCCGTAATATACGGTATGTTACGGGTGTAGAAAATCGCAGCATGCTGCGTTTGTCAGCGTATTGCGCAAAAAATACACCAATGAAAGTATGCGGGTGAGAAAAATACGGATTACACACGGACCAGCAGTGTGACTTGCGAGAAATACGCAGCGGTGTTCTATAGAAAAGCCGACAATTCAGTGCGGTGTACAGTAACATCACACTGACAGGATAGAATAGAATAGGTAGAATAAATGTCTACACATAGAATATATATATATATATATATATATATATATATATATATATATATATATATATATATTCAGTATGTCAGTGATACACATATATATTTATATTTAACTAGCTGTACTACCCGGCTTCGCCCGTGGTAATAACTGCTGTTAGCAAAATAGAATGTGTTAACAAAAATTTATTCTGCACAAAAAAAACACAAAACAAATAGATAGAAATGTAATTATTAAAAGGCAAAAACTAAGCTAATAGAAGCATTTTACAACATATATTTCAACACCAGAGATATTCCACACAGATTTAACTAAATTGGCCAAGTAATGTGAAGTAATCTACTACTTATTCGAGAGCCTTTTGAGAAACGACATTCTTAGTTTTTCCTTCAGGTGCAAAGACAAACAGATTTTTGGCTGTTCCAACTCTTGAACAGGCCACATAAAGTTGACCATGAGAAAAGCATGGAGATTGTAAATCTAAGCTAGCTGAAGAGCCCGGCGTTGCCTGGGCATAGTAAATATCTGTGGTTAGTTATAGCACCTCACTTCTCTTATTTTCCCATCACGCCTCTCATTTTCCCCATCACATCTTTCATTTTCCCCCTCACATCTCTCATTTTCTCCCTCACACCTCTCATTTTCCCCCTCACTCCTCTTATTTCCCCCCTCACTCCTCTCATTCCCCCCTAACACTTGTCATTTCGACCTCACATCTGTCATTTTCCGATCACTCCACTATTTTCCCTCACTCCTTTCATTTTGCACTCACACCTTTTCATTTTCACCTCACACCTCTCATTTTCACCTCAGTATATACATGTTTGTCATCTCCCTTATATATAGTATACACCTGTATGTCATCTCCTGTATATAGTATATACCAGTATGTCATCTCCCCTGTATATAGTATATACCTGCTGTGTGTCATCTCCCCTGTATATAGTATATACCTGTATGTCATCTCCTCCTATATATAGTATATACCTGTATGTAATCTCCTCCTGTATATAGTATATACCTGTGTGTCATCTCACCTATATATAGTATATATCTGTGTGTCATCTCCTCCTGTATATAGTATATACCTGTATGTCATCTCCTCCTATACATAGCATATACCTGTATGTCATCTCCTCCTGTATATACTATATACCTGTAGGTAATCTGCTCCTGTATATAGTATATACCTGTATGTCATCTCCTGCTGTATGTAGTATGTACCTGTATGTCATCTCTATATAGTATATACCTGTGTGTCATCTCTCCTGTATATAGTATATATCTGTGTCATCTCCTCCTGCATATAGTATATACCTGTGTCATCTCCTCCTGTATATAGTATATACCTTTATGTAATCTCCTGTATATAGTATATACCTGTGTGTCATCTCCCCTGTAAATAGTATATACCTGTGTGTCATCTCCTCCTGTATATAGTATATATCTGTGTGTCATCTCCTCCTGCATATAGTATATACCTGTGTGTCATCTCCCCTGTAAATAGTATATACCTGTATGTCATCTCCTCCTCTATATAGTATATACCTGTGTGTCATCTCCTCCTGTATATAGTATATATCTGTGTGTCATCTCCTCCTGCATATAGTATATACCTGTGTGTCATCTCCTCCTGTATATAGTGTATACCTGTGTGTCATCTCCTCCTGTATTAGACCTCGTTCACACGTTATTTGCTCAGTATTTTTACCTCAGTATTTGTCAGCTAAATTGGCAGCCTGATAAATCCCCAGCCAACAGTAAGCCCACCCCCTGGCAGTATATATTGGCTCACACATACACATAATAGACTGGTCATGTGACTGACAGCTGCCGTATTTCCTATATGGTACAGTTGTTGCTCTTGTAGTTTTTCAGCTTATTAATCAGATTTTTATTTTTGAAGGATAATACCAGACTTGTGTGTGTTTTAGGGCGAGTTTCGTGTGTCAAGTTGTGTGTGTTGAGTTACGTGTGGCGACATGCATGTAGCGACTTTTGTGAGATGAGTTTTGTGTGGCGACATGCGTGTAGCAACTTTTTGTGTGTGGAGTTGCATGTGACAGGTTAGTGTAGCAAGTTGTGTGCAGCAAGTTTTGCGCATGGCGAGTTTTGCGCGTGGCGAGTTTTATGTGTGGTGCCTTTTGAGTATGTGCAAGTTTTGTGTGAGGCAACTTTTGCATGTGTTGCAACTTTTGTGCATGTGGCAACTTTTCCGCGTGTGCAAGTTTTGCGTGTGGCGAGTTTTCCATGAGGTGAGTTTTGCACGTGTGGCGAGTTTTGCATGTGGAGAGTTTTGCGCGTGGCGAGTTTTGAGCGGCGACTTTTGTGTTTCTACTTTTATGTGGCGAGGTTGGTGTATGTGTGGTGAAATGTGCGCTGAGGGTGGTATATGTGTTCGAGCACGTGGTAGTGTGTGGCGCATTTTGTGTGTGTGTTCATATCCCCGTGGTGGTGTGGTGATTATCCCATGTCGGGGCCCCACCTTAGCAACTGTACAGTATATACTCTTTGGCGCCATCGCTCTCATTCTTTAAAGGTAAGGTACCGCGTTTGTAGATCATTAATAAATCACTGTAATGTAGCATAACATGCTGCTATAACCAAGTTTTAAATGCATGTGAAACATATTTCGTGTGTTATATGAGTTTAAAGAAGGCACTGGGGGCTGACATCTTGGTTTCACAGCAGTAGCAGGGCACTAACAGTGTCATTTTACAGCACCCCATGGACATAGGAGACAATAGACCGGTTCTGACCCTATCTATAACATTGGAGAGGTGTTAGCAGTGAGCTGGGCACGCCTCTGTGGGCTGCACAACTCACTGCTGTAGGTGTGACTAGCAGCCATTTTATTATAGCCCAGTGCTCTCTGCCCAGCTCCACTTACTCTCTATCACAGGAGCTGCATTCCCAGCCTGCAGAGAGGTGACACCTGATACAATGTATCTCTCCCCTCCCTCCACATTGCCTGGCCATTCACTGCATTAAGCTCCACAGCCTGCAGAGAGGTGACACCTGATACAATGTATCTCTCCCCTCCCTCCACAATGCCTGGCCATTCACTGCAGACCTGGAGCTCCTTCTTATTACTGAGGGACGAGTCACAGACAGCTCTGCACAGACAATGCTGCTCCATACACACCACATAAACTATAAACTGCTGGTGATAGCAGATCACAGGGCAGTCACACACAAAATGGCTCTGCCCTGTGATGCTGCTCTTCATTCTGCCCCAGGGATATTAGACCACCCAAAAGGGGAGGGAAATGCTGATGTCAGCAGGTACTGCCCAGATTTTCCAGCTAACAGTAAAGCTGGTAAGTCTCACTATAGCTGCTTGAGGTCTAAAACGGAAAATGCTCCCCCTAGTGGTCAATATATATATTTGTAAGAAAATATATAATATTTTTCATATAGAAATGTTTGCAAACAGTGCAAACATTGCATTAGTACATTTTATTTACTATTTTAAGCTTAATTTCACAAAAAAACAAACTACAAGAAAACTGGTGGCACCTTCCCTTTAAGTCCCCTTGTTCACATCTGGCAGCTGTTAATTTGCCTCCAACACTTTTCCTTTCATTTTTTCCCCATTATGTAGATAGGGGCAAAATTGTTTGGTGAATTGGAAAGCGCGGGGTTAAAATTTCACCACACAACATAACCTATGACGCTCTTGGGGTCCAGACGTGTGACTGTGCAAAATTTTGTGCCTGTAGCTGCGACGGTTCAGATGCCAATCCCGGACATACACACACACACACATACACACATTCAGCTTTATATATTAGATTCAGCGCTAGATAGCAGAAAAGCCGGTAATTCAATTGCCGGCTTTTGCTATCTCCTTCACAAACCCTACTGGATATGAGGCATGATTACATACAGTAAACCATCTCATATCCCTTCTTTTATTACATATTCCTCTTTACTAATGTAACAAGTGTGTCTGTGTAAAATTTGGGGTCTCTAGCTATTAAATTAAAGGGTTAAATTCCGGAAAAAATTGGCGTGGGCTCCCGCGCAATTTTCTCCGACAGAGTGGGAAAGCCAGTGACTGAGGGCAGATATTAATAGCCAGGAGAGGGTCCATGGTTATTTTTCAGAAAAGTTCCCAGGCTCGAGTTCATATGAGTTCATCCAGCAGAGGGCGCATCACCGTGACTCGAGGTAACTACAGGACATTCCCCTGCAGTCCATTCATGCACCAAGTTTTACAGTCAGGAGCACAGCTGCATTAGCAGAGCTCCTGGGTGGAAAATGATTTAACCCCTTCAGATGGATTTACAGCGTGGGACAAGCCTGAACGACGGAAGGTATGGAATATCGTTGTTTGTTTTGTTTAACTTTATTTCAGGTGACAAGGGTCTTCAGGTGGATTAAGAGAATAATAAAATATTAAAACACCATTTGTCTTTATTTCATTAAAATACTTTTTCATAATGTGTGTGTGTTTTATTAACCATTTCGTACTATTGGATTAATAATGGATAGGTGACATAATTGACGCCTCTCCATTATTAATCTGGCTTAATGTCACCTTACAATAGCAAGGTGACATTAACCCTTCATTACCCCATATCCCACCGCTACACGGGAATGGGAAGAGAGAGGCTAAGCGCCAGAATAGGCGCATCTTCCAGATGTGCCTTTTCTGGGGTGGCTGGGGGCAGATGTTTTTAGCCAGGGGGGGTCCTATAACCATGGTCCCTCCCTAGGCTATTAATATCTGCCCTCAGTCACTGGCTTTACCACTCTGGCAGAGAAAATTGAGCGGGAGCCCACGCCATTTTTTTCCGGAATTTAACCCTTTAATTTAATAGAGACCCCAAATTTTATAATAAATAAAAATAATATAAATATATATATAGACTGTATATATTTTTTTTAGAATATTTGATCCGATGGATCCATGATATGTCCATTTTGCAAGCCTGCGAGAAAAAAACGCCGTACGGAAGCCATACGGATGACACACGGATAAATTTGTTTGTAAAAATCACATCCTCGCTTTGAATACGGAACAGTGTTTTGGGACAATTACTGCGTATTACGGCCGTAAAAAACGGACCGTATTGTCTTACGCCTAGTGTGACGCCGGCCTTATAGTTTGGACAGGTAATCGAGGCAGGAGAAATCTTTTCAGAGGGTTGAATAACAATAGGATACCGGTGTTTACACGTAAATAGCAAAGTGGAAGGGTCTTGGTCCCCAGGAAATGCATTTTGACTTCAAGTGACACTGTTGTTTACTGCAAGGGAAATGCTACAATAGCCAGCCCAGACTTTGTCTCCGAAAGAAATGTAATAATATTGGAGTCTGTATAAATCCGAGAGTGATGGGACATACATTTTCGACTTCAGGGCGAATAGTGGAAGAATATGCATATTTCTTTATAAGAGAGACGCCTGCCTATTAGCCCCAAATTTTGGCCAAATAACTGACAGCAGTCATGTTATGTTTGATCTCTGGGTAATGGTAAAATAACAAAAAATATGGCGGCGATCTCGGAACTTCTGGATCATCCGGAGAGAAGTTATCTCATAAGTTGAGAATTTCATAAAATCATGAAGGGCTGAGAGCAACCCACAACCCGGCCCACGTGAGGTCATCAAGGGGTTGTGTGGGTGTAACTCGGGTACTGATAAAAGGTCAAGCCGAATTATAATCTTTGTTCCTGTAAAGAAATAAGCATTGTGTGTGCATGAATCCCGTTCGCTGAATGTTCCCAATCGAAGCACTCTCCTTCGGCTAAGTTGACTCCTCTCTGTGAGCGGTGTAGTAAGTTTCTTCCGTTATTCTTTTTTATTTTACGTACTGTATATGGTGTCTTGTTTTGTCCCCTTTTGTAAAATCTTTGGTATATTTTTTTTATGAACACTGCCTCGTTTTTAATTAACTCTTAAAATTGTTCTGTTCCTTTTGTTCTGTAAGCCGCGACCCGAAGCCATATGCTACCAGAAATGAGGCGTCCAGTCAACCTGGAAAAAAAAGACTGGTGGTGGCAGCTAATAATCTTTCTTGGGTCCTAAGGGAGTTCACAGTGACCATATCGGAGGTATATACATATGTTCAATGCGTTGGAAATAGAGATGTGTATACTATACACTCACTGTTAGTTTCTCGATAACCGGCCCATTAGTGGAAACAGCCTGCGCCCTTCTCTGTTAATCGTCTGCCAATCGTGCAATTATCCGGATGATAGGGGGCAGCAGACAGCTGTTCGCTCCAAAGATAACATCATGTGGATCTCAGATACGACCCCACCTGGCTGCGATCTTTGACAAATTAGTTGCAGCGGTTGGATCTGCGTGGTCCCTCTGGTGTCCCCTTTTTAACCTATAGTATATACATGTGAAGGAGACCACCATGGACAAGTTACCAGTGATATACAGTATATATACTACACCGTGTGTCGCTGCTCCTGCAGACCCTCCACTGTGCATCGCTGCTCCTCAGTGTATAGACCCCCTGACATATCAGCACCCTGGTTCCTATGTTTTTTGCGTACTTGAGTCACTGGCCTTGTGAGCATGATGATAGTTTTTGGACACCTTCCATGAAAATGACTTTTGGCCAGACTCCTCCGCACATTACATGGTGTAGCCGGTCCCAGTGGTCACTGCCAGTTCTGACCTGATGGTACTGCTCGACATATGGTGGCAGATGTATAAAATATATGTGACCTTCAGGTGCTAGAACATTGTCACGTGTGATCCCTGGTCTCTGTTCTTCCATGCAGTGATATCAGGGTCGGTCACAAATGATCCGCGGTGTCTGTCCTCCCATACAGTGGTATATCGGTCGGTCATGGATGATTCCTAGTCTCTGTTCTTCCATGCAGTGGTATGTGGATCAGTCACGGATGATTCATAGTCTCTGTTCTTCCATGTAGTGGTATCTGGATCGGTCACGGATGATCCCAAGTCTCTGTACTTCCTTGCATTAGTATCAGGGTCAGTCACGAATGAATCCTAGTCTCTGTTCTTCCATGCAATGGTATGAAGGATTGACCGCGTCAGCAGATTTACACCTGGTTGCTTTTAACCCCTTAGAGGAGAATTGGAGCTGCTGACACAGGAAGAGAGATATGATGTCATAGGCATCACTGAAACTTGGTGGGATGATATACATGATTGGAATACAAACCTTAAAGGCTACAACTTATTTATTAGAAACATGGTTAACAAGAGGGGAGGAGGTATTGCATTGTTTGTTGTGAAAATGTATCTCCACAGAGATCCAAGCTTCAGATACTGGTAGCTCTGTAGAAACTGTTTAGGTAAGAATACAAGAAGCGAAGAACAGAAAAAACACTATTGTAGGCATTTACTATAGGCCACCTGGCCAGACTGAACATATGGATGAATTCTTTTTATATCAGATGCCTCTGTTCTAAAAGAAAAAAATATGACATAGTGAGCATGGAAGACTTAACTGTTATGATCCCAATGGCAGAGGATCTCTGATATTCCAGCAAGATAGCAAAAATATAAATACTGCTCTAGGGAGGTGGAAACTGGGCTAACCGCATACCTGATCCTAACACAAACAACTAAAAGTAGCCGGTGAACGTGCCTACGTTGGTTCTAGACGTCTCGAGCCAGCCGGAGAACTGACTACCCCTAGAGAGAAAAAATAAGACCTCACTTGCCTCTAGAAAAATTGAACCCCTATTAGAATACACAGATGCACCAATAGAAATTAAAACAATAATAATAAAAATTAAAATTTAACAAAATATATATTGTGTATCGGTGCTCTGTGAAAAGTAGTGACTAAACACTAGAGTATGAAACAACCGCCACAGTCAAGACATGGAATGCCAGAAAGAGTTGACCCACACAGGAGATAGATATAAAATAGCCTTTATTACAGTGAGTGGCAAAACAAAAAAGGTTATATATACATAAAATTTGCAATAAAATATACAATAAAAACAAGTACGCGATTTAATTTCAGGACAATAGAAAAAAATTATATATTTTTTAACAAAAAATATAATATATGGTGACCTCCAATCTTGGTTGGTACAGATAGAAACCTACTTAAAAAGTAAGTAAAAAAATATATAAACGGTGACCACCTAGGATTTCAACTCAATAAAAACGCATTAAAGTGCATAAGTGCAAAAATTATGAATGCTATATGGTGGTAGTGTGTGAGACTACAAATACATTACATTACATTACAGATACATTCTATCTGTAAATTACCTGTGAGGAGGAACGCCAGGTCCTGACACCGCGCACCCCTCCTCACAGGTAATTTACAGATAGAATACCTCAATATTTCCTTTGCACTCACCACTTTTTTTCGGTGTGTTCACTTTGCAGCTATATGCTGCTTTCATGAGTGGTTCTGCACGCATTGAATGGTGTGCTTTTATAATTTGTAGTCTCACACACTACCACCATATAGCATTCATAATTTTTGCACTTATGCACTTTAATGCGTTTTTATTGAGTTGAAATCCTAGGTGGTCACCGTTTATATATTTTTTTACTTACTTTTTAAGTAGGTTTCTATCTGTACCAACCAAGATTGGAGGTCACCATATATTATATTTTTTGTTAAAAAATATATAATTTTTTTCTATTGTCCTGAAATTAAATCGCGTACTTGTTTTTATTGTATATTTTATTGCAAATTTTATGTATATATAACCTTTTTTGTTTTGCCACTCACTGTAATAAAGGCTATTTTATATCTATCTCCTGTGTGGGTCAACTCTTTCTGGCATTCCATGTCTTGACTGTGGCGGTTGTTTAAAAATTGAACCCCAAAGATATAGAAAGCCCCCAACAAATAATAACGGTGAGGCAAGAGGAAAGCACAAACGTAGAGATGAACTAGATTCAGCAAAGTGAGGCCCAATAGTCTAAATAGCAGAAAATAGATAGTGGACTATGCGGTTAGCAGAAAACCCTACAAAAACATCCACGCTGAACATTCAAGAACCCCCACACCGACTGACGGTGCGGAGGGAGAATATCAGCCCCCTAGAGCTTCCAGCGAGTCAGAAAATCAAATGTAAAGCAAGCTGGACAAAAACACTGAATAATGCAAACGATCCAAATTGTACAAAACAGACTTAGCTTTTCTTGCATGAGGCAGACTGAAAGGAATCCGGAGGAGACCATATAGGTCTGGATACAACGATGCCAGGCAAGAGACTGAGTCCAGAGGAGACTTAAATAGGGAACACCCGCTGCTTAACGACACAGCTGGAGCTCAGGCCTGCAACAAGACATGCCTAACACAATACCGTTAGTGACCACCAGAGGGAGCCCAGAAACACAGTTCACAACAGTACCCCCTCCTTGAGGAGGGGTCACCGAACCCTCACCAAGACCCCCAGGGTGATCAGGATCAGCAGCGTGAAAGGCATGAACCAAATCAGCCGCATGAACATCAGAGGCGACAACCCAGGAATTATCCTCCTGACCATAGCCTTTCCATTTAACTAAATACTGGAGTTTCCGTCTAGAGATACGAGAATCCAGAATCTTCTCCACCACGTACTCCAACTCGCCCTCAACCAAAACCGGGGCAGGAGGCTCAACAGCAGGAACCATAGGCACCACGTACCGCCGCAACAAGGACCTATGGAACACATTATGAATAGCAAATGACGCTGGAAGGTCCAAGCGAAAAGACACCGCGTTAAGGATTTCCAAAATCTTATAAGGACCGATAAAGCGAGGCTTGAACTTAGGAGAGGAGACTTTCAAAGGAACATGCCGAGAAGACAACCAAACCAAATCCCCAACACGAAGTCGGGGACCCACACCGCGGCGGCGGTTGGCAAAACGCTGGGCCTTGTCTTGTGACAATTTCAAATTGTCCACCACATGGTTCCAAATCCGCTGCAACCTATCCACCACAGAATCAACCCCAGGACAGTCAGAAGGTTCAACCTGGCCCGAGGAGAAACGAGGATGAAAACCAGAGTTGCAGAAAAAGGGTGAAACCAAGGTACATCTTCGTGGTGCGTATAACCTTGTGCGCATAAAGCAGGGAGATGAATGGAAAACGGCATTTAATACGCCCGAGGGTCATTTTGAGTACCTGGTGATGCCTTTCGGATTATCTAATGCTCCTTCTGTGTTTCAGTCCTTCATGCATGACATCTTCCGGAAATATCTGGATAAATTTATGATTATTTATCTGGATGATATTTTGTTTTTTTCTGATGATTGGGAGTCCCATGTGAACTCGGCCAGTGGCAAAAAGGTAACACAATCACAGTCCCTATGAGGAGGAAGGCATTAAACATTTTCTTTTGGCCTATCAGAAACAAGTAGCCGGTGAACGTGCCTACGTTGGTTCTAGACGTCTCGAGCCAGCCGGAGAACTGACTACCCCTAGAGAGAAAAAATAAGACCTCACTTGCCTCTAGAGAAATTGAACCCCAAAGATATAGAAAGCCCCCAACAAATAATAACGGTGAGGCAAGAGGAAAACACAAACGTAGAGATGAACTAGATTCAGCAAAGTGAGGCCCAATAGTCTAAATAGCAGAAAATAGATAGTGGACTATGCGGTCAGCAGAAAACCCTACAAAAACATCCACGCTGAACATTCAAGAACCCCCACACCGACTGACGGTGCGGAGGGAGAATATCAGCCCCCTAGAGCTTCCAGCGAGTCAGAAAATCAAATGTAAAGCAAGCTGGACAAAAACACTGAATAATGCAAACGATCCAAATTGTACAAAACAGACTTAGCTTTTCTTGCATGAGGCAGACTGAAAGGAATCCGGAGGAGACCATATAGGTCTGGATACAACGATGCCAGGCAAGAGACTGAGTCCAGAGGAGACTTAAATAGGGAACACCCGCTGCTTAACGACACAGCTGGAGCTCAGGCCTGCAACAAGACATGCCTAACACAATACCGTTAGTGACCACCAGAGGGAGCCCAGAAACACAGTTCACAACAGTACCCCCTCCTTGAGGAGGGGTCACCGAACCCTCACCAAGACCCCCAGGGTGATCAGGATCAGCAGCGTGAAAGGCATGAACCAAATCAGCCGCATGAACATCAGAGGCGACAACCCAGGAATTATCCTCCTGACCATAGCCTTTCCATTTAACTAAATACTGGAGTTTCCGTCTAGAGATACGAGAATCCAGAATCTTCTCCACCACGTACTCCAACTCGCCCTCAACCAAAACCGGGGCAGGAGGCTCAACAGCAGGAACCATAGGCACCACGTACCGCCGCAACAAGGACCTATGGAACACATTATGAATAGCAAATGACGCTGGAAGGTCCAAGCGAAAAGACACCGCGTTAAGGATTTCCAAAATCTTATAAGGACCGATAAAGCGAGGCTTGAACTTAGGAGAGGAGACTTTCAAAGGAACATGCCGAGAAGACAACCAAACCAAATCCCCAACACGAAGTCGGGGACCCACACCGCGGCGGCGGTTGGCAAAACGCTGGGCCTTGTCTTGTGACAATTTCAAATTGTCCACCACATGGTTCCAAATCCGCTGCAACCTATCCACCACAGAATCAACCCCAGGACAGTCAGAAGGTTCAACCTGGCCCGAGGAGAAACGAGGATGAAAACCAGAGTTGCAGAAAAAGGGTGAAACCAAGGTACATCTTCGTGGTGCGTATAACCTTGTGCGCATAAAGCAGGGAGATGAATGGAAAACGGCATTTAATACGCCCGAGGGTCATTTTGAGTACCTGGTGATGCCTTTCGGATTATCTAATGCTCCTTCTGTGTTTCAGTCCTTCATGCATGACATCTTCCGGAAATATCTGGATAAATTTATGATTATTTATCTGGATGATATTTTGTTTTTTTCTGATGATTGGGAGTCCCATGTGAACTCGGCCAGTGGCAAAAAGGTAACACAATCACAGTCCCTATGAGGAGGAAGGCATTAAACATTTTCTTTTGGCCTATCAGAAACAAGTAGCCGGTGAACGTGCCTACGTTGGTTCTAGACGTCTCGAGCCAGCCGGAGAACTGACTACCCCTAGAGAGAAAAAATAAGACCTCACTTGCCTCTAGAGAAATTGAACCCCAAAGATATAGAAAGCCCCCAACAAATAATAACGGTGAGGCAAGAGGAAAACACAAACGTAGAGATGAACTAGATTCAGCAAAGTGAGGCCCAATAGTCTAAATAGCAGAAAATAGATAGTGGACTATGCGGTCAGCAGAAAACCCTACAAAAACATCCACGCTGAACATTCAAGAACCCCCACACCGACTGACGGTGCGGAGGGAGAATATCAGCCCCCTAGAGCTTCCAGCGAGTCAGAAAATCAAATGTAAAGCAAGCTGGACAAAAACACTGAATAATGCAAACGATCCAAATTGTACAAAACAGACTTAGCTTTTCTTGCATGAGGCAGACTGAAAGGAATCCGGAGGAGACCATATAGGTCTGGATACAACGATGCCAGGCAAGAGACTGAGTCCAGAGGAGACTTAAATAGGGAACACCCGCTGCTTAACGACACAGCTGGAGCTCAGGCCTGCAACAAGACATGCCTAACACAATACCGTTAGTGACCACCAGAGGGAGCCCAGAAACACAGTTCACAACACTTAACTATCCAGGTACATGTTGGGAATCTCAGGCAAAAGTACTGGGTCCAGAAAATTCTTATCTTGCTGACAATTTTATCTTTCAAAAGGTAAAATAGAGGACAAAAGGATCTGCAATCTTGGACCTAATTCTTACCAACAGGGAGGAAATGGTTGAGGAAGTAAAGGTGACTAGGAATTTAGGATGCAGTGATAATGCCATCCTCAAATTTTTGTTTTCAAGAGGAGGAAGACCAGCAAGGACTCAGACTTTAAGGTTGGACTTCAAGAAGGCAGATTTTAATGGACTCAGAAAGAGGCCAGGAAAGGTCCAATGGCCGGATGTTCTAAAGGACAGAACTGTCCAAGAAGGATGGGAGATTTTACTCAGTTAAATTCTCACTGTACAATTGGTAACAATCCTGAAGAGAAGAAACAATTGGAAGCATTTAAAGAGACCAGGATGGATGAACACAGAACTTATTCACTTGTTAAAGGGAACCTGTCAGCAGGATTGAGCTGCACAACCTACAGACAGTGTCAGGTCGGCACTGTTATATTGATTACAATGACACCTGGTTATGAAATCTGTCTTGTGGTTGTTGTGTAATCCTTATTTTCAGTTTTGAGTTAATGATATGCTCGTGCTCTGGGGTGGCCTGTGGGGGTGGTGGTCTTTTATGTGTTGCTCTGATTAGGTATTCGTCAGTATGGCTTCTGACAGGTCACTGATCTCTCACTGACCCACCCCCTAGTTTACATAATGAAAATTATATATATTTTAAATAAAAATTCCCTTCCACAGGAAGGCTGGTGCCTGCGCTGCAGCATGATCGCATATGTAATGTGTATGTAATCCTTTTCTTTCAAGTTATCCATAAATTCCTAAAAAAAAAAAATCAGTTTGAATATGGTTCCAGCCACGCCTGCTCATTAGCAGCTATCTGCGATCTGATAGCTTCTGCGACGCCATCTTGCCGGAGAAACAAAAAAATTGCCTTCTCTAAGACGGCTACGCTTGCGCAGTAGCATCTATCGGATCGCCGATAGCTGCTACTGCACAGGTGCCGGCGGCGCCATCTTAGTGGAGACTTTTTTTTTCTCAGCAAGATATCGCCACCGGCGCCTGCACAGTAGCAGCTATCACATCGCCGATAGCTGCTACTGTGCAGTCGCTGCCGGCGCCATTTTCAAACTGTTTATTTTTTAAGAATTTATGTATAACATGAAAGAAAAGGATTACATACACATTATATATGTGATCATGCTGCAGCGTAGGCTCCACTGCTGGTGCCTGTCTGCAGAAGGGGATTTTGTTTTTCAGGATATATATATTATTCATTATGTAAACTAGTGCGCAGGTCACTGAGGGATCATTGACCTGTCAGAAGCCATGCTGGTGAATAATTAGAGCACCATATAAAGACCCCGCCCCTGAGCGCGAGTATATCATTAACTCAAAACTGGAAATACAGATTCCACAACAACCACAAGATGGATTTCATCACCAGGTATCACTATAATCAGTATATTGGCACCGCCCTGACACGGTGTAGTGTACCGCGCACAATCCTGCTGACAGGGGCACTTTAAAAAGGAAAAAAAAAATGTATATTACATGGACAGAGGGGGAATATCTAAAGAAGAATATAAAGCTGTCTGCAGGGAATGCAGGGTAAGTGTTAGAAGAGCAAAAACCAGCAATGAAGTGAGGCTCGCAAGGGAGACCAAAAGCAGCAAAAAATGATTTTGGGGGTATGTCAAAAGCAAAAGAAAAGTCAAAGATGCTGTAGGATTTTTACAAGATGAAAAGGGTGAAGTGGTAAAAAATGATGTTGAGAAGCAAAACTATTAAATTCCTATTTTACATCTGTGTTCTCTAAGAAAGCAAATGTAACATCCATTGATCTTCACGGGCCATCACAGGAATAAAAGAATCCACTCTATCCATAAACAGAGATGGTGAGGGAACACTGAGCTAATTTACATCTCCTGGTCCAAAGGAATGACATCCTAGGGAACTGAAAGAGTTCGCAAAGAAATTGCAGAACCACTAGCCAGAATCTTTGTTACAGACTTCTCCTGTTCTTTAGGATTTTTCACCCCAGCCTGTTTGCGTATCCTGCATCTTATGGGAACATGTGTCTTTGTGCCTCCCTGCATTCGGCATACCGGAATACACAAACCTGCAGACAGGCTGACATTGGGCTTCTAGAACATTCTTCATCCTTTGAGCTGTATTTAAGGGATTGGGTGTGAGTATCTCTGCCCAACAAGAGGGCTGATCCCAATAGAGGTAGGGCAATAAGCCACATGTTTGGTTAGTTGGTGTTGTGTCATGGGAAGGGTGAGGATCTGCTCCTGGTGCCATGTATGGAGATTGGAGATCATTTACAATGTGGGATTATGATGTCTCACCGACCTGCTGGATTTGAGGACTGAATCTAAAGACTGTTGATGCATATTCCTTGACGTCGGATTACGGCTGGTGCCTCCTGATCTGTCCTTTTTGTGTGGCCACCTTGCAGACTCTAAGGAACCATATCTACGTTTGATGTTATATTCTTGCAGTCTTAATATAATTTGTTGCATTGTTTATCGGCCAGCTCTCCCTGCTTTCTCTGTCACGCACACCTGTCACAATGTCCCAGAAGATTGGACAAGGGTAAATGTTGTCCCTATCTTCAAAAAAGGAAAGACGATGAAGCCAGGAAATTACAGGCCAGTGAGCGTTACTTCTATACTGGGAAAGATCTTTGAACAAATTATTAAACCGCATGTATGTAAGTACTTGGATAAGAATACAGTAACTAGAGGAAGCATGGGTTTGTAGCAAACAAGTCATGCCAGGCTCATTTAATTAAGGAGAACACTGGAAGCAGTCAGATACGGCTCGGACTGGAGCGAAGGACAGGGACACTGACAGGGCCGGTTTTAGGCAAAGTGGGGCCCTAGGCAAAGTTTAAAATGGGGCCCCAAATGCTAACATATTGCACATCACACAGAAGCATTTCTGCTGTATTTACATGCGCTGATCTCAGGCCGCTAAACGAGTGATCAACAATACTGAAGTCGTTGGACGCTTGTTTCCCGGCCTCTTTCCACCGTCTGAGAAAGAATGATGGGGACAGAACAATCACTAATACAGTTGTGGCCAAAAGTATTGACACCCCTGCAATTCTGTCAGATAATACTCAGTTTCTTCCTGAAAATGAATCTTTGGTATTATTATCATCATTTAATTTGTCTTAAATGAAAAAACACAAAAGAGAATGAAGCAAAAAGCAAAACATTGATCATTTCACCCAAAACTCCAAAAATGGGCCAGACAAAAGTATTGGCACCCTCAGCCTATTACTTGGTTGCACAACCTTTAGCCAAAATAACTGCGACCAACCACTTCCGGTAACCATCAATGAGTTTCTTACAATGCTCTGCTCGAATTTTAGACCATTCTTCTTTGGCAAACTGCTCCAGGTCCCTGATATTTGAAGGGTGCCTTCTCCAAACTGCCATTTTTAGATCTCTCCACAGGTGTTCTATGGGATTCAGGTCTGGACTCATTGCTGGCCACCTTAGAAGTCTCCAGTGCTTTTTCTCAAACCATTTTCTAGTGCTTTTTGAAGTGTGTTTTGGGTCATTGTCCTGCTGGAAGACCCATGACCTCTGAGGGAGACCTAGCTTTCTCACACTGGGCCCTACATTATGCTGCAAAATTTGTTGGTAGTCTTCAGACTTCATAATGCCATGCACACAGTCAAGCAGTCCAGTGCCAGAGGCAGCAAAGCAACCCCAAAACATCAGGGAACCTCCGCCATGTTTGACTGTAGGGACCGTGTTCTTTTCTTTGAATGCCTCTTTTTTTTCTCCTGTAAACTCTATGTTGATGACTTTGCCCAAAAAGCTCTACTTTTGTCCTATCTGACCAGAGAACATTCTTCCAAAACGTTTTAGGCTTTTTCAGGTAAGTTTTGGCAAACCCTTTTCATTCAGATGCTGACGGATAGTACGGGTTGACACTGTTGTACCCTCGGACTGCAGGGCAGCTTGAACTTGTTTGGATGTTAGTCGAGGTTCTTTATCCAACATCCGCACAATCTTGTGTTGAAATCTCTTGTCAATTTTTCTTTTCCGTCCACATCTAGGGAGGTTAGCCACAGTGCCATGGGCTTTAAACTTCTTGATGACACTGCGTACGGTAGACACAGGAACATTCAGGTCTTTGGAGATGGACTTGTAGCCTTGAGATTGCTCATGCTTCCTCACAATTTGGTTTCTCAAGTCCTCAGACAGTTCTTTGGTCTTCTTTCTTTTCTCCATGCTCAATGTGGTACACACAAGGACACAGAACAGAGGTTGAGTCAACTTTAATCCATGTCAACTGGCTGCAAGTGTGATTTAGTTATTGCCAACAGCTGTTAGGTGCCACAGGTAAGTTACAGGTGCTGGTAATTACACAAATTAGAGAAGCATCACATGATTTTTCAAACGGTGCCAATACTTTTGTCCACCTCCTTTTTTATGTTTGGTGTGGAATTGTATCCAATTTGGCTTTACGACAATTCTTTTTGTGTTTTTTCATTTAAGTCAAATTAAATGAAGATAATAATACCAAAGAATTTGTGTTTACAATCATTTTCAGGAAGAAACTGAGTATTATCTGACAGAATTGCAGGGGTGTCAATACTTTTGGCCACAACTGTAGATCACATCACCATACAGTATCATGTTATCAGCAGCACATCTACAGTTTACATCGGCAATGTCCTGCTGAGGACAATGATTTCTGTTTCGGCATAAACAATCCAATCACTCAATGAATAGGCAGCATTTTGCTTGTTTAGTATAATACACCCCATAGTCCTCCATATATTATAATGTGCACCACGGTCCTCCATATTGTAAAATGCACACCCCATAGTCCCCCATATAATATAATGTGCCCCATAATCCTCCATATAGTATAATACACTCCTCATAGTCCTCCATATAGTATAATACACTCCTCATAGTCCTCCATATATTAAAATATACTCCTCAGTCCTCCATATAGCATAATACACTCTTCACGGTGCTCCATATAGTATAATGCACTGCCATAGTCATCCATGTAGTACAATTCACTTCCCATAGTATAATGCACCCCATAGTTCTTCATATAGTATAATGTATTCCCCATAGTCCTCGATACAGTATAATGGAGCCCACATATAGTATAATGCAGCCACCACCCCACAGAGTATAATGCAGCCCCCCATATAGTATAATGTAGCCCCCTCATAGAGTATGATGCAATCACCCCTCATAGAATATAAATATAATACAGCCCCCCCATAGAATATAATGTAGCCCTGGACAGGATATAATACAGCCCACCTCCCCATAGAATATAATGTAGCCCCATCAAAGAGTGTAATGCACTCATCCCTCATAAAATCTAATAAAGCCCCCCACAGAATATAATGCAGCCTCCCATAGTATATAGCACAGCCTCCTCCATAGAATATAATGTACCCCCCCAAATATATAACAGCCACATAGTATATAACAGCCTCACCATAGAATATAATATATCCCCATAGTATATACCACAGTCCACATAGTAGTATATAGCACAGCCCACATGGTAGTATATAGCACAGCCCACACTGTAGTATATAGCACAGCCCACACTGTAGTATATAGCACTACCCACACAGTAGTATACAGCACAGCCCACACAGTAGTATACAGCACTGCCCACACAGTAGTATACAGCACTGCCCACACAGTAGTATACAGCACTGCCCACACAGTAGTATACAGCACTGCCCACACAGTAGTATACAGCACAGCCCACACAGTAGTATACAGCACTGCCCACACAGTAGTATACAGCACTGCCCACACAGTAGTATACAGCACTGCCCACACAGTAATACACAGCACTGCCCACACATTATACAGTACAGACCCACACAGTAGTATACAGCACTGCCCACACAGTAATATACAGCACTGCCCACACATTATTATACAGTACAGACCCACACAGTAGTATACAGCACAGCCCACACAATATTATACAGTACAGACCCACACAGTAGTATACAGCACAGCCCACACAGTATTATACAGTACAGCCCACACAGTAGTATACAGCACTGCCAACACAGTAGTATACAGCACTGCTCACACAGTAATATACAGCACTGCCCACACAGTAGTATACAGCACAGCCCACATCTCCCCTTCCTTCCCCTCCCAAGAATGGCCCCACAGTCCAGTAAATAAAAAGCACAATCTCCTCGTGCCTGCGCTCCCTGCGCGCACCCGCAGTGTCAGAGGCAGAGCGGGGAATGATGAGAGAGGGAGCATCAGGTGACGCTCTTTCCATCATTGCTTTGAACTGTACCGGCAGACGCCAGTATAGTTCAATGCGGCGGGGGGAGTCGACGCTGGTGGCAGGTGGGCCCCATTGCGGCTGTGTGACTTGCCGCTAGCTGGGGGAGTGGGAGCCCCAGGCAGCTGCCTGGTCTGCCTGCCCCTAACGCCGGCCGTGGAAACTGATCTGCTGGTTGCCCCTAAGTCGGTCTCTAAGGGTACCGTCACACATTGAAATTTCCATCGCTACGACGTTACGATTCCTGACGTTCTAGCGATATCGTTACGATATCGCTGTGTCTGACACGCAGCAGCGATCAGGGATCCTGCTGAGAATCGTACGTCGTAGCAGATCGTTTGGAACTTTCTTTCGTCGCTTGATCACCCGCTGACATCGCTGGATCGTTGTGTGTGACAGCGATCCAGCGATGTCTTCGCTTGTAACCAGGGTAAATATCGGGTTACTAAGCGCAGGGCCGCGCTTAGTAACCCGATGTTTACCCTGGTTACAAGCGTAAACGTAAAAAAACAAACCGTACATACTCACCCGTCGGTGTCCTTCAGGTCCCTTGCCGTCTGCTTCCTGCTCTGAGTGCCGGCCGGAAAGTGAGAGCAGATCACAGCGGTGCTGCGCTTAGTTACCCGATGTTTACCCTGGTTACCCGGGGACTTCGGCATCGCTCCAGCGCCGTGATTGCAACGTGTGACCGCAGTCTACGACGCTGGAGCGATGATTATACGACGCTGCGACGTCACGAATCGTGCTGTCGCAGCGATGGAAATTTCAATGTGTGACGGTACCCTAAATGTGTTGTGTATTCAAGGGATCGACTTCTGGAGCTGAGCAGGATGAAGGCTACTCCAGCTGTGGCCAAACCACATATTCCCCGTGAAGGTTTAAACCAGCAGTCCCATCCATTGTCATGGGTAATGTACGCTCCCTGGGAAATAAGACGGATGAACTGCTAGCCCTGTGTAAAACCCAGATGGACTTCAAGGTATGCAGTCTCGTGCTTTACAGAAACCTTTTTACATGGGGAGGTCCCTGATTCAAGTGTCTCGATTCCAGGGTTTCACATGATTCGGGCTGATAGAGACAAAGCTAAGTGTAGTAAGAAAAAGGGTGGTGGGGTGATACTATACATTAATAACAGATGGTGCAATCAGTGGCATGTAACTGTGAAGGAAAGTCATTGCTGTCAAAACATTGAACTCTTAGCAGTTGGCCTCAGGCCCTACTATCTACCTAGAGAATTCTCCATTTGCATTACAGTAGTCATGTATATACCTCCATCCGCAAACCAAGAGGCGGCTGGGGAAGTATTGTCAGGGGTGTTGGCTCGCCTTCAGACAAAGCACCCAAACTCATTAACTGTAATCTCTGGGAACTTTAACAGAGCCATGATCTCAAAGGCTCTCCCAAAGTTCTGTCAATATGTAAACCGTGCCACAAGGGACAACAGTATATTGGATCTCCTCTATGCGAATGTTAAAGACGCCTATTCATCGTCTGCACTATGCCCCTGGGGAAATCGGACCACAACCTCATACTATTGTCTCCATCTTATCAACCAGTTGTCGGCAAACAACCAACGACTATAAAATTAATCGTGGACTCCAGCGGCAGAGGAGGCTCTACAAGACTGCTTTGACCTCACAGACTGGGTGGTGATATGCGACAGGAGAGCATGATGATGTAAATGATATTGTCGGGCGAATAACAGATTATAGACATTTTTGTACTGACACTGTTGTACCAGCTAAAAAGATTCGATGTTATGCAAATAACAAGCCTTGGATTACAAAAGAATTGAAACACTTAATAAACAAGAAAAAAATGGCATTTAAAATGAAGGATACAAAGAAACTGAAACTGATACAAAGGGGCTTAAATGGAAAAATTAAGAATGCCCGTGAGGTGTTTCGTAATAAATTAGAAAATAAATTGTCACACATCAATTCCATGGAGGTGTGGTCGGGCATGAAGCAGCTCACTGGGTTTACGGCAAAGAAGGAGCATGGGGAAGTGGATCTGCCCTTGGCTAATGAAATGAATGAGATTTTTCAACAGATTCACCAACACAAGCACAGCGTCATCAGGAATGGGGGATGGAGCCGGGAAACGATCGGCAGCATTGACATTGGGGGATAAGCTGCCTGCTTTCACCGTCTCCCAAAGCGATGTGAGGAAACAGTTTAGTAGACTAGTTATTGGCAAAGCAGCTGGGCCTGATGGCCTCAGTCCACGTGTCCTCAGAGCATGTGCAAACCAACTTTGTACTGTCTTCCAGCACCTGTTTAACTGGAGCCTTCAATCACAGGGGGTACCAGAACTGTGGAAGACTGGTGCCGGTTCCTAAGACCACTTTTCCAACTTCCCTACAAGACTATCGTCCAGTGGCCTTAACATCACATGCTATGAAGTCCTTGGTGAGAATAATACTCGCCTAATTGTGTCCGAGGGTGAGGTCCGCAGTTTGCGTACCAGCAGAGATTGGGGGTAGATGATGCGGTAGTGTCTCTGCTTCATACAGTACATTCATTCTTAGGCAATGTAGATCTGGACTGGAGGGGATCGAGAATGTTAGCAGGGAAGCCACAGAGGAGGATATTGCAGTAGTCCAGGTGGGAGATGATGAGGGCAACAGGAACATTTCATTAGATTCTGGGTTGGGAAGGGAAGGATTCTGGAAATATTTTTGAGCTGGAGGCGACAGGAGGTGTTCTGGGTTTGTCTGTGCTGTGTGAAGGACAGGCCAGAGTTGAGGGTTACTCCGAGGCAGCGGACCCACCTCTGCACAAGCATTCTTCTGCACATGCCCTCCCTGTGCACGGGCTCCTCCCCTCTGCACGCGCCCCTGCTGCCATTTCTTCATTATCACTTTTCTTTATTGAACTAATAAATAGAACAAGTCAGATTTCTGCTTCTTGGGCTCCAAAGCAAATTATGTGTTTCCATGGTAACTAAATGTAAACACATTCATTGCGGTGTACTGATCACTGACACCTTCGGTGGCAGGGTGATAACCTCCACCGCCACTCAGTGTCTGATGCCTCCTTCAAGGCCGGGTGACTTCCCCGATGACTGACACCTCTTGGGCAGGGTGATAACCTCCACCACCACTCCTCAGTGTCTGATTCCTCCTTGAAGGCCAGGTGACTTCCCCGATGACTGACACCTCTTGGGCAGGGTGATAACCTCCACGGCCACTCAGTGTCTGATTCCTCCTTGAAGGCAGGGTGACTTCCCCGATGACTGACACCTCTTGGACAGGGTGATAACCTCCATCGCCACTCCTCAGTGTCTGATACCTCCTTGAAGGCCGGGTGACTTCCCTGATGACTGACACCTCTTGGGCAGGGTGATAACCTCCATCGCCACTCCTCAGTGTCTGATTCCTCCTTGAAGGCCGGGTGACTTCCCTGATGACTGACTGACACCTCTTAGGGGGCAGGGTGATAACCTCCACCACCACTCCTCAGTGTCTGATGCCTCCTTGAAGGCCGGGTGACTTCCCCGATGACTGACACCTATTGGGCAGGGTGATAACCTCCACCACCACTCCTCAGTGTCTGATGCCTCCTTGAAGGCCGGGTGACTTCCCCGATGACTGACACCTCTTGTGGGGCAGGGTGATAACCTTCACTGCTACTCCTCAGTGTCTGATTCCTCCTTGAAGACCGGGTGACTTCCCCGATGACTGACACCTCTTGGGCAGGGTGATAACCTCCACCACCACTCCTCAGTGTCTGATGCCTCCTTGAAGGCCGGGTGACTAACCCGATGACTGACACCTCTTGGGCAGGGTGATAACCTCCACCGCCACTCCTCAGTGTCTGATACCTCCTTGAAGGCCGGGTGACTTCCCTGATGACTGACACCTCTTGGGCAGGGTGATAACCTCCATCGCCACTCCTCAGTGTCTGATGCCTCCTTGAAGGCCGGGTGACTTCCCCGATGACTGACACCTATTGGGCAGGGTGATAACCTCCACCACCACTCCTCAGTGTCTGATGCCTCCTTGAAGGCCGGGTGACTTCCCCGATGACTGACACCTCTTGTGGGGCAGGGTGATAACCTTCACTGCTACTCCTCAGTGTCTGATTCCTCCTTGAAGACCGGGTGACTTCCCCGATGACTGACACCTCTTGGGCAGGGTGATAACCTCCACCACCACTCCTCAGTGTCTGATGCCTCCTTGAAGGCCGGGTGACTTCCCCGATGACTGACACCTCTTGGGCGGGTGATAACCTCCACCGCCACTCCTCAGTGTCTGATACCACCTTGGAGGCAGGGAGACTACCACATCAGTGACTTACACCTCTTGGGGCAGGGTGATTTACCCCTCAGTAACTAATACCTTGTGGGGGCAGGGTGACAGCCTCCCCAGTGTCTTGTGCCTCCTAAAGGGCAGGGTGACTTCCCCAATGACTGGCGCCTCCCCGAAAACTTGGTGATTCACCCCTACCAGTGACTAATACCTCTTCGGGGGGCAAAGTGAACTCAGTAACAGTCATGTCCTTTCTTCCAGGCTTCGTCGGCCTCTTTAACCTCCTGCTCCTCTGGCCGGGCTTCTTTCTGTTGCATTACACCAAGTTTGAAGCGTTTGAATTTCCAAATAAACTGGTCTGGATTTATCTGGTGATCAACGGCCTCGTGGGCACCGTCCTGTCTGAGTTCCTGTGGCTGTGGTGAGTGTTTCATCCTGGCCAATGAGACGTCATACAGTGATGACGGATCCTGTGCTAAGTGATTCCTCCCCCATATAGTGATGACGGATCCTATGCTGAGTGATTCCTCCCCATATAGTGATGACGGATCCGGTCCTGAGTGATTCCTCCCCATATAGTGATGACTGATCCTGTCCTGAGTGATTTCCCCCCATATAGTGATGACGGATCCTGTGCTGAGTCATTCCTTCCCTATACAGTGATGACGGATCCTGTCCTGAGTGATTCCCCCCCATATAGTGATGACGGATCCTGTGCTGAGTGATTTCCCCCCCATTTAGTGATGACGGATCCTGTGCTGAGTCATTCCTCCCCATACAGTGATGACTGATCCTGTGGTGAGTGATTCCTCCCCATATAGTGAGGACGGATCCTGTGCTGAGTGATTTCCCCCCCATTTAGTGATGACGGATCCTGTGCTGAGTCATTCCTCCCCATACAGTGATGACTGATCCTGTGGTGAGTGATTCCTCCCCATATAGTGATGACGGATCCTGTCCTGAGTGATTCCCCCCATATAGTGATGACAGATCCTGTGCTGAGTGATTTCCCCCCATATAGTGATGACGGATCCTGTGCTGTGTGATTCCCCTAATATAGTGATGACGGATCCTGTGCTGAGTGATTCCCCTATATAGTGATGACGGATCCTGTGCTGAGTCATTCCTCCCCCATATAGTGATGACGGATCCTGTGCTGTGTGATTCCTCCCCCATATATTGATGACTGATCCTGTGCTGAGTGATTCCTCCCCCATATAGTGATGACGGATCCTGTGCTGAGTGATTCCTCCCCCATATATTGATGACTGATCCTGTGCTGAGTGATTCCTCCCCCATATAGTGATGACGGATCCTGTGCTGTGTGATTCCCCCGATATAGTCATGACGAATCCTGTGCTGTGTGATACCCCCATATAGTGATGACTGATCCTGTGCTGAGTGATTTCCCCCATATAGTGATGACGGATCCTGTGCTAAGTGATTCCCCCCATATAGTGATGACGGATCCTGTGCTGTGTGATACCCCCATATAGTGATGACTGATCCTGTGCTGAGTTATTTCCCCCATATAGTGATGACGGATCCTGTGCTAAGTGATTCCCCCCATATAGTGATGACGGATCCTGTGCTGTGTGATTCCCCCATATAGTGATGACGGATCCTGTGCTGAGTGATTCCCCCCATATAGTGATGACGGATCCTGTGCTGAGTGATTCCTCCCCCATATAGTGATGACGGATCCTGTGCTGAGTGATTCCCCCCCATATAGTGATGACGGCTCCTCTGCTGAGTGATTCCTCCCCCATATAGTGATGACGGATCCTATGCTGAGTGATTCCTCCCCCATATAGTGATGACTGATCCTGTGCTGAGTGATTCCCCCCCATATAGTGATGACAGATCCTGTGCTGCGTGATTCCTCCCCCATATAGTGATGACTGATCCTGTGCTGAGTGATTACTCCCCATATAGTGATGACGGATCCTGTGCTGAGTGATTCCTCCCCATATAGTGATGACGGATCCTGTGCTGAGTGATTCCCCCCCATATAGTGATGACGGATCCTGTGCTGAGTGATTCCTCCCCCATATAGTGATGATGGATCCTGTGCTGAGTGATTCCTCCCCAATATAGTGATGACGGATCCTGTGCTGAGTGATTCCCCCCATATAGTGATGACGGATCCTGTGCTGAGTGATTCCTCCCCCATATAGTGATGACGGATCCTGTGCTGAGTGATTCCTCCCCCATATAGTGATGACTGATCCTGTGCTGAGTGATTCCTCCCCCATATAGTGATGACGGATTCTGTGCTGAGTGATTCCCCCCCATATAGTGATGACGGATACTGTGGTGAGTGATTCCTCCCCCATATAGTGATGACGGATCCTATGCTGAGTGATTCCCCCCTATATAGCGATGACGGATCCTGTGCTGAGTGATTCCTCCTCCATATAGTGATGACTGATCCTGTGCTGAGTGATTCCTCCCCCATATAGTGATGACGGATCCTGTGCTGAGTGATTCCTCCCCCATATAGTGATGACGGATCCTGTGCTGTGTGATTCCCCCATATAATGATGACTGATCCTGTGCTGAGTGATTCCCCTCATATAGTGATGACGGATCCTGTGCTGAGTGATTCCTCCCCCATATAGTGATGACGGATCCTGTGCTGAGTGATTCCTCCCCATATAGTGATGACGGATCCTGTGCTGAGTGATTCCCCCCCATATAGTGATGATGGATCCTGTGCTGAGTGATTCCTCCCCCATATAGTGATAACTGATCCTGTGCTGAGTGATTCCTCCCCCATATAGTGATGACGGATCCTGTGCTGAGTGATTCCCCCCCATATAGTGATGACTGATCCTGTGCTGAGTGATTCCCCCCCATATAGTGATGATGGATCCTGTGCTGAGTGATTCCTCCCCCATATAGTGATGACTGATCCTGTGCTGAGTGATTCCTCCCCCATATAGTGATGACTGATCCTGTGCTGAGTGATTCCCCCCCATATAGTGATGACGGATCCTGTGCTGAGTGATTCCCCCCCATATAGTGATGACGGATCCTGTGCTGAGTGATTCCCCCCCATATAGTGATGACGGATCCTGTGCTGAGTGATTCCTCCCCATATAGTGATGACGGATCCTGTGCTGAGTGATTCCCCCCCATATAGTGATGACGGATCCTGTGCTGAGTGATTCCCCCCCATATAGTGATGACTGATCCTGTGCTAAGTGATTCCTCCCCCATATAGTGATGACTGATCCTGTGCTGAGTGATTCCCCCCCATATAGTGATGACGGATCCTGTGCTGAGTGATTCCTCCCCATATAGTGATGACAGATCCTGTGCTGAGTGATTCCTCCCCCATATAGTGATGACGGATCCTGTGCTGAGTGATTCCTCCCCCATATAGTGATGACGGATCCTGTGCTGAGTGATTCCTGCCCCATATTGTGATGACGGATCCTGTGCTGAGTGATTCCCCCCATATAGTGATGACGGATCCTGTGCTGAGTGATTCCTCCCCCATATAGTGATGACGGATCCTGTGCTGTGTGATTCCCCCATATAGTGATGACTGATCCTGTGCTGATTGATTACTCCCCCATATAGTGATGACGATCCTGTGCTGTGTGATTCCTCCCCCATATATTGATGACTGATCCTGTGCTGAGTGATTCCTCCCCCATATAGTGATGACTGATCCTGTGCTGAGTGATTCCTCCCCCATATAGTGATGACGGATCCTGTGGTGAGTGATTCCTCCCCCATATAGTGATGACGGATCCTGTGGTGAGTGATTCCTCCCCCATATAGTGATGACGGATCCTGTGCTGAATGATTCCCTCCATATTGTGATGACTGATCCTGTGCTGAGTGATTCCTCCCCCATATAGTGATGACGGATCCTGTGCCGAGTGATTCCTCCCCCATATAGTGATGACGGATCCTGCGCTGAGTGATTCCCCCCATATAGTGATGACGGATCCTGTGCTGAGTGATTCCCCCCATATAGTGATGACGGATCCTGTGCTGAGTGATTCCCCCCATATAGTGATGACGGATCCTGTGCTGAGTGATTTCCCCCCATATAGTGATGACGGATCCTGTGCTGAGTGATTCCTCCCCATATAGTGATGACGGATCCTGTGCTGTGTGATTCCCCCATATAGTGATGACGGATCCTGTGCTGAGTCATTCCTCCCCCATATAGTGATGACGGATCCTGTGCTGAGTGATTCCCCTATATAGTGATGACTGATCCTTTGCTGAGTGATTTCCCCCATATAGTGATGACGGATCCTGTGCTGTGTGATTCCCCCGATATAGTCATGACGGATCCTGTGCTGTGTAATACCCCCATATAGTGATGACGGATCCTTTGCTGAGTGATTTCCCCCATATAGTGATGACGGATCCTGTGCTAAGTGATTCCCCCCATATAGTGATGACGGATCCTGTGCTGTGTGATTCCCCCATATAGTGATGACGGATCCTGTGCTGAGTGATTCCCCCCATATAGTGATGACGGATCCTGTGCTGAGTGATTCCCCCCATATAGTGATGACGGATCCTGTGCTGTGATTCCCCTGTTGTGAATTCTGCTTTTGGGTTCCCTCCGGTGGTAGCAGGTGGTAATGCAGTTGTCCCTGGGTTGCAGTCCTGGTCAGGTGTGTCTGCTGTGATTTCTGGTGTTGCATAATTTGCATGATGTTATCGTGCTGGGTTTCCCGTGGTTGCAGGTACATAATCCTGTGTTGGATTGGAAGTCTATGTCTGTGACTAATTGGTGTTGTCAGGGGGTTCATAATGATGTTCCTTTGATGTCAATCTCCTCTTCTTCCTCTTCTGAAACTCCAGAGTTTTTGTCTGATTTTCAGGATGTATTCGATGAGCCCAAGTCCAGTTCCCTTCCACCACACAGGGACTGTGATTGTGCGATTGACTTGATTCCAGGCAGTAAGTTTCCTAAGGGCCGACTTTTCAACCTGTCTGTGCCTGAACATACCGCTATGCGGAGTTATGTTAAGGAGTCTTTGGAGAAGGGGCATATTCGGCCATCTTCTTCACCGTTGGGAGCAGGTTTTTTTTTTGTTGCTAAGAAGGATGGCTCCTTGAGACCTTGTATTGATTATCGCCTCTTGAATAAGATCACGGTCAAGTTTCAATACCCTTTACCTTTGTTTTCCGATTTGTTTGCTAGGATTAAGGGGGCTAGTTGGTTTACGAAGATTGACCTTCGGGGGGCATATAATCTTGTTCGTATTAAGCAGGGTGATGAATGGAAAACTGCGTTTAATACGCCCGAAGGCCATTTTGAATACCTTGTGATGCCATTCGGGCTCACTAATGCTCCATCTGTTTTTCAATCCTTCATGCATGATATCTTCCGGACTTATATTGATAAATTCTTGATTGTATATTTGGACAATATTTTGATTTTTTCCGATGATTGGGAGTCTCATGTGGAACAGGTCAGGATGGTATTTCAGATCCTTCGTGACAATGCTTTGTTTGTGAAGGTGTCTAAGTGTCTCTTTGGGGTGCAGAAGGTTTCTTTTTTGGGCTTTATTTTTTCTCCCTCATCTATGGAGATGGATCCGGTTAAGGTTCAGGCCATTCATGATTGGATTCAACCCACATCCGTGAAGAGCCTTCAGAAATTTTTGGGTTTTGCAAATTTTTATCGCCGTTTCATTGCTAACTTCTCCAGCGTGGTTAAACCCTTGACCGATTTGACGAAGAAAGGCGCTGATGTGGCGAATTGGTCCTCTGCGGCTGTCTCTGCCTTTCAGGAGCTTAAACGCTGCTCCGGTGTTGCGCCAACCAGATGTTTCTCTTCCGTTTCAGGTTGAGATTGACGCTTCTGAGATTGGGGCAGGGGCCGTTTTGTCTCAGAGGGATTCTGTTGGTTCCTTGATGAAACCGTGTGCCTTCTTCTCCCGCAAGTTTTCGCCTGCTGAACGCAATTATGATGTCGGCAATCGGGAGTTGTTGGCTATGAAGTGGGCGTTTGAGGAGTGGCAACATTGGCTTGAGGGAGCTAAGCACCGTATTGTGGTCCTGACTGATCATAACAATTTGATTTACCTCGAGTCTGCCAAGCGGCTGAATCCTAGACAGTCTCGATGGTCCTTGTTTTTTTCCCGTTTTGACTTTGTGGTCTCGTATCTTCCGGGTTCCAAGAATATTAAGGCTGTTGCCCTTTCTAGGAGTTTTTTGCCTGATTCTCCTGAGGTCCTTGAACCGGTCGGCATTCTGAAAGAAGGGGTGGTCCTTTCTGCCATTTCCCCTGATTTACGGCGGGTTCTTCAGAAATTTCAGGCTGATAGACCTGACCGCTGTCCTGTGGGGAAATTGTTTGTTCCTGACAGATGGACTAGTAGAGTGATTTCTGAGGTTCACTGTTCTGTGTTGGCTGGTCATCCTGGTATTTTTGGTACCAGAGAATTGGTTGGTAGGTCCTTTTGGTGGCCTTCTTTGTCACGTGATGTGCGTTCTTTTGTGCAGTCCTGTGGGACTTGTGCGCTGGCCAAGCCTTGTAGCCTTGTTGTTCCCGTACTAGTGGGTTGCTTTTGCCTTTGCCGGTCCCTGAGAGGCCCTGGACGCATATTTCTATGGATTTTATTTCTGATCTTCCGGTTTCCCAGAGGATGTCGGTTATCTGGGTTGTTTGTGACCGGTTTTCTAAGATGGTTCATTTGGTGCCTTTGCCTAAATTGCCTTCCTCTTCAGAGTTGGTTCCGTTGTTTTTTCAGCATGTGGTTCGTTTGCATGGTATTCCGGAGAATATTGTGTCCGACAGAGGTTCCCAGTTTGTTTCTAGGTTTTGGCGGGCCTTTTGTGCTAAGCTGGGCATTGATTTGTCTTTTTCTTCTGCATTTCATCCTCAGACAAATGGCCAGACCGAGCGAACTATTCAGACTTTGGAGACTTATTTGAGATGCTTTGTGTCTGCCGATCAGGATGATTGGGTGGCCTTTTTGCCATTGGCCGAGTTTTCCCTTAATAATCGGGCTAGTTCGGCTACTTTGGTTTCGCCTTTTTTTTGTAATTTTGGTTTTCATCCTCATTTTTCTTCTGGGCAGGTTGAGCCTTCTGACTGTCCTGGTGTGGATTCTGTGGTTGACAGGTTGCAGCAGATTTGGGCTCATGTGGTGGACAATTTGGTGTTGTCTCAGGAGGAGGCTCAACGTTTTGCTAACCGTCGTCGGTGTGTTGGTTCCCGGCTTCGGGTTGGGGATTTGGTTTGGTTGTCTTCCCGTCATGTTCCTATGAAGGTCTCTTCCCCTAAGTTTAAGCCTCGGTTTATTGGTCCTTATAGGATTTCTGAGATTATTAATCCGGTGTCTTTTCGATTGGCGCTTCCGGCCTCTTTTGCTATCCATGATGTCTTCCATAGATCTTTATTGCGGAAATATGTGGTGCCCGTTGTTCCCTCTGTTGATCCTCCGGCCCCTGTGTTGGTTGATGGGGAGTTGGTGTATGTGGTTGAGAAGATTTGGGATTCTCGTTTTTCGAGGCGGAGGCTTCAGTACCTTGTCAAATGGAAGGGTTATGGCCAGGAGGATAATTCTTGGGTTTTTGCTTCTGATGTCCATGCTGCTGATTTGGTCCGTGCCTTTCATCTGGCTCGTCCCGATCGGCCTGGGGGCGCTGGTGAGGGTTCGGTGACCCCTCCTCAAGGGGGGGGGTACTGTTGTGAATTCTGCTTTTGGGTTCCCTCCGGTGGTAGCAGGTGGTAATGCAGTTGTCCCTGGGTTGCAGTCCTGGTCAGGTGTGTCTGCTGATTGCAGTTCTGACTGGGGTATTTTGGTGTGCAGGATTCATTAGTCCTTGCCAGTTGTCAATTGTTGTTGGGAGGTGTTGGACCTCTGCCTGTTCCTCCTGCCTTTCTGCCAAATCAGCAAAGATAAGTGTCTGGTTTTTTTTCTTCTGTGGCACACATGCTGTGTGCTTCATAATTCAGTGCTATTATTTTGTGTTTTCTTGTCCAGCTTAGATTGTGTCCGTATTTTCTCAGTCTTGTTGGATTCTCTGGGGTTGCAGATATTCATTCCACGTCTTTAGTTAGGTTGTGGATTTTTTTGTATTATCTGCGGTGGATATTTTTGGAAGGGTTTTATTACTGACCGCCTAGTATTCTGTCCTATCCTTTCCTATTTAGCTAGAGTGGCCGCTTTTGCTAAATCCTGTTTTCTACCTGCGTGTGTCTTTTCTTCTCCTACTCACAGTCATTATTCGTGGGGGGCTGCCTATCCTTTGGGGTTCTGCTCTGAGGCAAGGTAGTATTCCTATTTCCATCTATACGGGTATTTAGTCCTCCGGCTGTGTCGAGGTGTCTAGGGTTTGTTAGGCACACCCCACGGCTACTTCTAGTTGCGGTGTTAGTTCAGGATTTGCGGTCAGTACAGGTTCCACCGACTCCAGAGAAAGTTTCATGCGGCTCCAAGGTCACCAGATCATAACATTCCCCCCCATATAGTGATGACCGATCCTGTGCTGAGTGATTCCTCCCCCATATAGTGATGACGGATCCTGTGCTGAGTGATTACTCCCCCACATAGTGATGACGGATCCTGTGCTGTGTGATTCCTCCCCATATAGTGATGACAGATCCTGTGCTGAGTGATTCCCCCCATATAGTGATGACGGATCCTGTGCTGAGTGATTCCTCCCCCATATAGTGATGACGGATCCTGTGCTGAGTGATTCCTCCCCCGTATAGTGATGACTAGTGTTGAGCATTCCGATGCTGCAAGTATCGGGTATCGGCCGATACTTGCTGTATCGGAATTCCGATACCGGGATTCCGATACTCTTGTGGTATCGGGTATCGGGTATCGCAACAACATTAATGTTAAAATGTGTAAAAGAGAGAATTAAAATAAAAAATATCGCTATACTCACCTGTCCGACGCAGCCGGGACTTCAGCGAGGGAACCGGCAGCGTTGTTTGTTTAAAATTCGCGCTATTACTTGGTTACGTGAATTCCCGGCTTGTGATTGGTCAGGTCGGCCACGTTGCCGGGACGCGGACCAATCACAGCAAGCCGTGACGAAATTACGTCACGGCTTGCTGTGATTGGTCCGCGTCCCGGCAATATGGCCGCCCTGACCAATCACAAGCCGTGACGTCACGGGAGGCTGGACACGCGCCCATCACTGATGACGGATCCTGTGCTGAGTGATTACTCCCCCATATAGTGATGACTGATCCTGTGCTGAGTGATTCCCCCCCATATAGTGATGACGGATCCTGTGCTGAGTGATTCCTCCCCCATATAGTCACGACGGATCCTGTGCTGAGTGATACAGATCCTGTGCTGAGTGATTCCCCCCATATAGTGATGACGGATCCTGTGCTGAGTGATTCCCCCCCATATAGTGATGACGGATCCTGTGCTGAGTGATTCCTCCCCATATAGTGATGACGGATCATGTGCTGAGTGATTCCTCCCCCATATAGTGATGACGGATCCTGTCCTGAGTGATTCCCCCCCATATAGTGATGACGGATCCTGTGCTGAGTGATTCCTCCCCCATATAGTCACGACGGATCCTGTGCTGAGTGATACAGATCCTGTGCTGAGTGATTCCCCCCATATAGTGATGACGGATCCTGTGCTGAGTGATTCCCCCCCATATAGTGATGACGGATCCTGTGCTGAGTGATTCCCCCCCATATAGTGATGACGGATCCTGTGCTGAGTGATTCCTCCCCCATATAGTCACGACGGATCCTGTGCTGAGTGATACAGATCCTGTGCTGAGTGATTCCCCCCATATAGTGATGACGGATCCTGTGCTGAGTGATTCCCCCCCATATAGTGATGACGGATCCTGTGCTGAGTGATTCCTCCCCATATAGTGATGACGGATCATGTGCTGAGTGATTCCTCCCCCATATAGTGATGACGGATCCTGTCCTGAGTGATTCCCCCCCATATAGTGATGACGGATCCTGTGCTGAGTGATTCCTCCCCATATAGTGATGACGGATCCTGTGCTGAGTGATTCCCCCCATATAGTGATGACGGATCCTGTGCTGAGTGATTCCTCCTTATATAGTGATGACGGATCCTGAGCTGAGTGATTTCCCCCATATAATGATGACGGATCCTGTGCTGAGTGATTCCCCCCATATAGTGATGACGGATCCTGTGCTGAGTGATTCCCCCCATATAGTGATGACGGATCCTGTGCTGAGTGATTCCCCCCCATATAGTGATGACAGATCCTCTGCTGAGTAATTCCTCCCCCATATAGTGATGACGGATCCTGTGCTGAGTGATTCCCCCCCATATAGTGATGACGGATCCTGTGCTGAGTGATTCCCCCCATATAGTGATGACTGATCCTCTGCTGAGTAATTCCTCCCCCATATAGTGATGACGGATCCTGTGCTGAGTGATTCCTCCCCCATATAGTGATGACGGATCCTGTGCTGAGTGATTCCTCCCCCATATAGTGATGACGGATCCTGTGGTGAGTGATTCCTCCCCCATATAGTGATGACGGATCCTGTGCTGAGTGATTCCTCCCCCATATAGTGATGACGGATCCTGTGCTGAGTGATTCCCCCCCATATAGTTATGACAGATCCTGTGCTGAGTGATTCCTCCCCCATATAGTGATGACGGATCCTGTGGTGAGTGATTCCTCCCCCATATAGTGATGACGGATCCTGTGCTGAGTGATTCCCCCCATATAGTGATGACGGATCCTGTGCTGAGTGATTCCCCCCCATATAGTGATGACAGATCCTCTGCTGAGTAATTCCTCCCCCATATAGTGATGACGGATCCTGTGGTGAGTGATTCCTCCCCCATATAGTGATGACGGATCCTGTGCTGAGTGATTCCTCCACCATATAGTGATGACGGATCCTGTGCTGAGTGATTCCTCCCCCATATAGTGATGACGGATTCTGTGCTGAGTGATTCCCCCCCATATAGTGATGACGGATCCTGTGCTGAGTGATTCCCCCCATATAGTGATGACTGATCCTCTGCTGAGTAATTCCTCCCCCATATAGTGATGACGGATCCTGTGCTGAGTGATTCCTCCCCCATATAGTGATGACGGATTCTGTGCTGAGTGATTCCCCCCCATATAGTGATGACGGATCCTGTGCTGAGTGATTCCTCCCCCATATAGTGATGACGGATCCTGTCCTGAGTGATTCCCCCCCATATAGTGATGACAGATCCTGTGCTGAGTGATTCCTCCCCCATATAGTGATGACGGATCCTGTGGTGAGTGATTCCTCCCCCATATAGTGATGACGGATCCTGTGCTGAGTGATTCCTCCACCATATAGTGATGACGGATCCTGTGCTGAGTGATTCCCCCCCATATAGTTATGACAGATCCTGTGCTGAGTGATTCCTCCCCATATAGTGATGACGGATCCTGTGGTGAGTGATTCCTCCCCCATATAGTGATGACGGAACCTGTGCTGAGTGATTCCCCCCATATAGTGATGACTGATCCTGTGCTGAGTGATTCCTCCCCCATATAGTGATGACGGATCCTGAGCTGAGTGATTCCTCCCCCATATAGTGATGATGGATCCTGTGCTGAGTGATTCCCCCCCATATAGTTATGACAGATCCTGTGCTGAGTGATTCCTCCCCATATAGTGATGACGGATCCTGTGCTGAGTGATTACTCCCCCACATAGTGATGACGGATCCTGTGCTGTGTGATTCCTCCCCATATAGTGATGACAGATCCTGTGCTGAGTGATTCCCCCCATATAGTGATGACGGATCCTGTGCTGAGTGATTCCTCCCCCATATAGTGATGACGGATCCTGTGCTGAGTGATTCCTCCCCCGTATAGTGATGACGGATCCTGTGCTGAGTGATTACTCCCCCATATAGTGATGACTGATCCTGTGCTGAGTGATTCCCCCCCATATAGTGATGACGGATCCTGTGCTGAGTGATTCCTCCCCCATATAGTCACGACGGATCCTGTGCTGAGTGATACAGATCCTGTGCTGAGTGATTCCCCCCATATAGTGATGACGGATCCTGTGCTGAGTGATTCCCCCCCATATAGTGATGACGGATCCTGTGCTGAGTGATTCCTCCCCATATAGTGATGACGGATCATGTGCTGAGTGATTCCTCCCCCATATAGTGATGACGGATCCTGTCCTGAGTGATTCCCCCCCATATAGTGATGACGGATCCTGTGCTGAGTGATTCCTCCCCATATAGTGATGACGGATCCTGTGCTGAGTGATTCCCCCCATATAGTGATGACGGATCCTGTGCTGAGTGATTCCTCCTTATATAGTGATGACGGATCCTGAGCTGAGTGATTTCCCCCATATAATGATGACGGATCCTGTGCTGAGTGATTCCCCCCATATAGTGATGACGGAACCTGTGCTGAGTGATTCCCCCCATATAGTGATGACGGATCCTGTGCTGAGTGATTCCCCCCCATATAGTGATGACAGATCCTCTGCTGAGTAATTCCTCCCCCATATAGTGATGACGGATCCTGTGCTGAGTGATTCCCCCCCATATAGTGATGACGGATCCTGTGCTGAGTGATTCCCCCCATATAGTGATGACTGATCCTCTGCTGAGTAATTCCTCCCCCATATAGTGATGACGGATCCT
This sequence comes from Ranitomeya variabilis, assembly GCF_051348905.1. Lineage (NCBI taxonomy): Eukaryota > Metazoa > Chordata > Amphibia > Anura > Dendrobatidae > Ranitomeya > Ranitomeya variabilis. The sequence goes on along the minus strand of NC_135238.1, from coordinate 248,722,760 downwards.
GTGCTGAGTGATTCCCCCCATATAGTGATGACGGATCCTGTCCTGAGTGATTCCCCCCATATAGTGATGACGGATCCTGTGCTGAGTGATTCCTCCCCCATATAGTGATGACGGATCCTGTGGTGAGTGATTCCTCCCCCATATAGTGATGACGGATCCTGTGCTGAGTGATTCCTCCCCCATATAGTGATGACGGATCCTGTGCTGAGTGATTCCCCCCCATATAGTTATGACAGATCCTGTGCTGAGTGATTCCTCCCCCATATAGTGATGACGGATCCTGTGGTGAGTGATTCCTCCCCCATATAGTGATGACGGATCCTGTGCTGAGTGATTCCCCCCATATAGTGATGACGGATCCTGTGCTGAGTGATTCCCCCCCATATAGTGATGACAGATCCTCTGCTGAGTAATTCCTCCCCCATATAGTGATGACGGATCCTGTGGTGAGTGATTCCTCCCCCATATAGTGATGACGGATCCTGTGCTGAGTGATTCCTCCACCATATAGTGATGACGGATCCTGTGCTGAGTGATTCCTCCCCCATATAGTGATGACGGATTCTGTGCTGAGTGATTCCCCCCCATATAGTGATGACGGATCCTGTCCTGAGTGATTCCCCCCCATATAGTGATGACAGATCCTGTGCTAAGTGATTCCTCCCCATATAGTGATGACGGATCCTGTGCTGAGTGATTCCTCCCCCATATAGTGATGACGGATCCTGTGGTGAGTGATTCCTCCCCCATATAGTGATGACGGATCCTGTGCTGAGTGATTCCTCCACCATATAGTGATGACGGATCCTGTGCTGAGTGATTCCCCCCCATATAGTAATGACAGATCCTGTGCTGAGTGATTCCTCCCCATATAGTGATGACGGATCCTGTGGTGAGTGATTCCTCCCCCATATAGTGATGACGGAACCTGTGCTGAGTGATTCCCCCCATATAGTGATGACTGATCCTGTGCTGAGTGATTCCTCCCCCATATAGTGATGACGGATCCTGAGCTGAGTGATTCCCCCCCATATAGTGATGACGGATCCTGTGCTGAGTGATTCCCCCCATATAGTGATGACTGATCCTGTGCTGAGTGATTCCTCCCCCATATAGTGATGAAGGATCCTGAGCTGAGTGATTCCTCCCCCATATAGTGATGATGGATCCTGTGCTGAGTGATTCCCCCCCATATAGTTATGACAGATCCTGTGCTGAGTGATTCCTCCCCCATATAGTGATGACGGATCCTGTGCTGAGTGATTCCTCCCCATATAGTGATGACGGATCCTGTGCTGAGTGATTCCTCCCCCATATAGTGATGACGGATCCTGTGCTGAGTGATTCCGCCCCCATATAGTGATGACGGATCCTGTCCTGAGTGATTCCCCCCATATAGTGATGACGGATCCTGTGGTGAGTGATTCCTCCCCCATTTAGTGATGACGGATCCTGTGCTGAGTGATTCCCCCCATATAGTGATGACGGATCCTGTGCTGAGTGATTCCCCCCCATATAGTGATGACAGATCCTCTGCTGAGTAATTCCTCCCCCATATAGTGATGACGGATCCTGTGGTGAGTGATTCCTCCCCCATATAGTGATGACGGATCCTGTGCTGAGTGATTCCTCCACCATATAGTGATGACGGATCCTGTGCTGAGTGATTCCTCCCCCATATAGTGATGACGGATTCTGTGCTGAGTGATTCCCCCCCATATAGTGATGACGGATCCTGTCCTGAGTGATTCCCCCCCATATAGTGATGACAGATCCTGTGCTAAGTGATTCCTCCCCATATAGTGATGACGGATCCTGTGCTGAGTGATTCCTCCCCCATATAGTGATGACGGATCCTGTGGTGAGTGATTCCTCCCCCATATAGTGATGACGGATCCTGTGCTGAGTGATTCCTCCACCATATAGTGATGACGGATCCTGTGCTGAGTGATTCCCCCCCATATAGTAATGACAGATCCTGTGCTGAGTGATTCCTCCCCATATAGTGATGACGGATCCTGTGGTGAGTGATTCCTCCCCCATATAGTGATGACGGAACCTGTGCTGAGTGATTCCCCCCATATAGTGATGACTGATCCTGTGCTGAGTGATTCCTCCCCCATATAGTGATGACGGATCCTGAGCTGAGTGATTCCCCCCCATATAGTGATGACGGATCCTGTGCTGAGTGATTCCCCCCATATAGTGATGACTGATCCTGTGCTGAGTGATTCCTCCCCCATATAGTGATGAAGGATCCTGAGCTGAGTGATTCCTCCCCCATATAGTGATGATGGATCCTGTGCTGAGTGATTCCCCCCCATATAGTTATGACAGATCCTGTGCTGAGTGATTCCTCCCCATATAGTGATGACGGATCCTGTGGTGAGTGATTCCTCCCCCATATAGTGATGACGGATCCTGTGCTGAGTGATTCCTCCACCATATAGTGATGACGGATCCTGTGCTGAGTGATTCCTCCCCCATATAGTGATGACGGATCCTGTGCTGAGTGATTCCTCCCCATATAGTGATGACGGATCCTGTGCTGAGTGATTCCTCCCCCATATAGTGATGACGGATCCTGTGCTGAGTGATTCCGCCCCCATATAGTGATGACGGATCCTGTCCTGAGTGATTCCCCCCATATAGTGATGACAGATCCTGTGCTGAGTGATTCCTCCCCCATATAGTGATGACGGATCCTGTGGTGAGTGATTCCCCCCATATAGTGATGACGGATCCTGTGCTGAGTGATTCCCCCCCATATAGTGATGACGGATCCTGTGCTGAGTGATTCCTCCCCCATATAGTGATGACGGATCCTGTGCTGAGTGATTCCCCCCCATATAGTGATGACGGATCCTGTGCTGAGTGATTCCCCCCCATATAGTGATGACGGATCCTGTGCTGAGTGATTTCCCCCCATATAGTGATGACGGATCCTGTGCTGAGTGATTCCCCCCATATAGTGATGACGGATCCTGTGCTGAGTGATTCCCCCCCATATAGTGATGACGGATCCTGTGCTGAGTGATTCCCCCCATATAGTGATGACTGATCCTGTGCTGAGTGATTCCTCCCCCATATAGTGATGACGGATCCTGTGCTGAGTGATTCCCCCCATATAGTGATGACTGATCCTGTGCTGAGTGATTCCTCCCCCATATAGTGATGACGGATCCTGTGCTGAGTGATTCCTCCTCCATATAGTGATGACGGATCCTGTGCTGAGTGATTCCTCCCCCATATAGTGATGACGGATCCTGTGCTGAGTGATTCCTCCCTATATAGTGATGACGGATCCTGTGCTGAGTGATTCCTCCCCATATAGTGATGACGGATCCTGTGCTGAGTGATTCCTCCCCCATATAGTGATGACGGATCCTGTGCTGAGTGATTCCTCCTCCATATAGTGATGACGGATCCTGTGCTGAGTGATTCCTCCCCCATATAGTGATGACGGATCCTGTGCTGAGTGATTCCTCCCCATATAGTGATGACGGATCCTGTGCTGAGTGATTCCTCCCCCATATAGTGATGACGGATCCTGTGCTGAGTGATTCCCCCCATATAGTGATGACGGAACCTGTGCTGAGTGATTCCTCCCCCATATAGTGATGACGGATCCTGTGCTGAGTGATTCCCCCCATATAGTGATGACTGATCCTGTGCTGAGTGATTCCTCCCCCATATAGTGATGACGGATCCTGTGCTGTGTGATTCCTCCCCCATATAGTGATGACGGATCCTGTGCTGAGTGATTCCCCCATATAGTGATGACGGATCCTGTGCTGAGTGATTCCCCCCCATATAGTGATGACGGATTCTGTGCTGAGTGATTCCCCCATATAGTGATGACGGATCCTGTGCTGAGTGATTACTCCCCCATATAGTGATGACTGATCCTGTGCTGAGTGATTCCCCCCCATATAGTGATGACGGATCCTGTGCTGAGTGATTCCTCCCCCATATAGTCACGACGGATCCTGTGCTGAGTGATACAGATCCTGTGCTGAGTGATTCCCCCCATATAGTGATGACGGATCCTGTGCTGAGTGATTCCCCCCCATATAGTGATGACGGATCCTGTGCTGAGTGATTCCTCCCCATATAGTGATGACGGATCATGTGCTGAGTGATTCCTCCCCCATATAGTGATGACGGATCCTGTCCTGAGTGATTCCCCCCCATATAGTGATGACGGATCCTGTGCTGAGTGATTCCTCCCCATATAGTGATGACGGATCCTGTGCTGAGTGATTCCCCCCATATAGTGATGACGGATCCTGTGCTGAGTGATTCCCCCCCATATAGTGATGACGGATCCTGTGCTGAGTGATTCCCCCCATATAGTGATGACTGATCCTCTGCTGAGTAATTCCTCCCCCATATAGTGATGACGGATCCTGTGCTGAGTGATTCCTCCCCCATTGTTATGACCCCAATGGCGAGGGTCTCAGAGGAACGTGGAAGTCTGCAGAATACAAAAATCCAGCTCATAGGGCAGTGGTAACTGGGTTGACCATATATCTACTCCTAACGCCAACACTAGAAGTAGCCAGGGATCATTCCTACGTTGATTCTAGATGACACGCGCCAGCCGGAGAATCTAGCTACCCCTAGTAGAGGAAAACAAAGACCTTTCTTGCCTCCAGAGAAGGGGACCCCAAAGCTGGATAGAAGCCCCCCACAAATAATGACGGTGAGGTAAGAGGAAATGACAAACACAGAAATGAACCAGGTTTAGCACAGAGAGGCCCGCTTACTGATAGCAGAATAAAGAAAGGTAACTTATATGGTCAACAAAAACCCTATCAAAATCCACACTGGAAATTCAAGAACCCCCGAACCGTCTAACGGTCCGGGGGGAGAACACCAGTCCCCTAGAGCTTCCAGCAAAGGTCAGGATATAGATTTGGAACAAGCTGGACAAAAATACAAAACCAAAACAAATAGCAAAAAGCAAAAGGCAGACTTAGCTGATATAACTGGAACCAGGATCAGTAGACAAGAGCACAGCAGACTAGCTCTGATAACTACGTTGCCAGGCATTGAACTGAAGGTCCAGAGAGCTTATATAGCAACACCCCTAACTAACGACCCAGGTGCGGATAAAAGGAATGACAGAAAAACCAGAGTCAAAAAACTAGTAACCACTAGAGGGAGCAAAAAGCAAATTCACAACAGTACCCCCCCCTTAGTGAGGGGTCACCGAACCCTCACCACGACCACCAGGGCGATCAGGATGAGCGGCATGAAAGGCACGAACTAAATCGGCCGCATGAACATCAGAGGCGACCACCCAGGAATTATCCTCCTGACCATAGCCCTTCCACTTGACCAGGTACTGAAGCCTCCGCCTGGAGAGGCGAGAATCCAAGATCTTCTCCACCACGTACTCCAACTCGCCCTCAACCAACACCGGAGCAGGAGGCTCAGCAGAAGGAACTACAGGCACAATGTACCGCCGCAACAAGGACCTATGAAATACATTGTGAATAGCAAACGACACAGGAAGATCCAGACGAAAAGATACAGGATTAAGGATTTCCAATATCTTGTAAGGCCCAATAAAACGAGGTTTAAATTTGGGAGAGGAGACCTTCATAGGAACAAAGCGGGAAGAAAGCCACACCAAATCCCCAACGCGTAGTCGGGGACCCACACCGCGGCGGCGGTTGGCAAAGCGCTGAGCCTTCTCCTGTGACAACTTCAAGTTGTCCACCACATGATTCCAGATCTGCTGCAACCTATCCACCACAGAATCCACCCCAGGACAGTCAGAAGGCTCCACATGACCCGAAGAAAAGCGAGGATGGAAACCAGAGTTGCAGAAAAAAGGCGAAACCAAGGTGGCGGAACTAGCCCGATTATTAAGGGCAAACTCAGCCAACGGCAAGAATGTCACCCAATCGTCCTGATCAGCAGAGACAAAACACCTCAAATAAGCCTCCAAAGTCTGATTGGTTCGCTCCGTCTGTCCATTAGTCTGAGGATGGAAAGCAGACGAAAACGACAAATCAATGCCCATCCTACTACAAAAGGATCGCCAGAACCTGGAAACGAACTGGGATCCTCTGTCTGACACAATATTCTCAGGGATGCCGTGCAAACGAACCACGTTCTGGAAAAACACAGGAACCAGATCGGAAGAGGAAGGCAGCTTAGGCAAAGGAACCAAATGGACCATCTTGGAGAAGCGATCACATATCACCCAGATAACGGACATGCCCTGAGATAGCGGAAGATCAGAAATGAAATCCATGGAGATATGTGTCCAAGGTCTCTTCGGGACAGGCAAGGGCAAGAGCAAACCACTGGCACGAGAACAGCAAGGCTTAGCTCGAGCACAAGTCCCACAGGACTGCACAAATGACCGCACATCCCTTGACAAGGAAGGCCACCAAAAGGACCTGGCCACCAGATCTCTGGTGCCAAAAATTCCCGGGTGACCTGCCAACACCGAGGAATGAACCTCGGAAATGACTCTGCTGGTCCACTTATCCGGGACAAACAGTCTGTCAGGTGGACAAGACTCAGGCCTATCAGCCTGAAATCTCTGCAACACACGTCGCAGATCCGGAGAAATAGCTGACAAGATAACTCCATCTTTAAGAATACCAACAGGATCAGCGACTCCAGGAGCATCAGGCACAAAGCTCCTAGAAAGAGCATCGGCCTTCACATTCTTTGAACCTGGTAAATACGAGACAACAAAATCAAAGCGGGAGAAAAACAATGACCAGCGGGCCTGTCTCGGATTAAGGCGTTTAGCAGACTCGAGATACATCAGATTTTTGTGATCAGTCAAGACCACCACACGATGCTTAGCACCCTCGAGCCAATGACGCCACTCCTCAAATGCCCATTTCATGGCCAACAACTCCCGATTGCCCACATCATAATTTCGCTCGGCAGGCGAAAACTTCCTAGAGAAAAAGGCACAAGGTTTCATAACAGAGCAACCAGGGCCTCTCTGCGACAAAACGGCCCCTGCCCCAATCTCCGAAGCATCCACCTCAACCTGAAAGGGAAGTGAGACGTCAGGCTGGCACAAAACAGGCGCCGAAGTAAACCGGCGTTTCAACTCCTGGAAAGCCTCCACGGCAGCAGGAGCCCAGCCAGCCACATCGGAGCCCTTCCTGGTCATATCCGTCAAAGGTTTCACAATGCTAGAAAAATTAGCGATAAAACGACGGTAGAAGTTAGCGAAGCCCAAGAACTTCTGAAGACTCTTAACTGACGAGGGCTGAGTCCAATCAAGAATAGCTCGGACCTTGACTGGGTCCATCTCCACAGCAGAAGGGGAAAAAATGAACCCCAAAAAGGGAACCCTCTGTACACCAAAGAGACACTTTGAGCCCTTGACAAACAAAGAATTTTCACGCAAAATTTTAAAGACCAACCTGACCTGCTCCACATGCGAATCCCAATTATCAGAAAAAACCAAAATATCATCCAGATAAACAATCAAAAATTTATCCAGATACTTCCGGAAAATGTCATGCATAAAGGACTGAAAAACTGAAGGTGCATTGGAGAGCCCAAAAGGCATCACCAAGTACTCAAAATGACCTTCGGGCGTATTGAATGCGGTTTTCCATTCATCACCTTGCTTAATGCGCACAAGGTTGTACGCACCACGAAGGTCTATCTTGGTGAACCACTTGGCACCCTTAATCCGGGCAAACAAGTCAGACAACAGCGGTAAAGGATACTGAAATTTGACAGTGATCTTATTTAAAAGCCGATAATCAATACAAGGTCTCAAAGATCCGTCCTTTTTTGCCACAAAAAAGAATCCCGCACCAAGAGGGGAAGAAGACGGACGAATATGTCCTTTTTCCAGAGACTCCTTGATATATGAACGCATAGCGGTATGTTCAGGTACCGACAGATTAAACAGTCTTCCCTTAGGAAATTTACTGCCTGGGATCAAATCTATAGCACAGTCACAGTCCCTATGAGGAGGCAGTGCACTGGACTCAGACTCACTGAAGACATCCTGATAATCAGACAAATACTCCGGAACTTCCGAAGGCGTAGAAGAAGCAATAGACACAGGCAGGGAATCCTCATGAATACCACGACAGCCCCAACTTGAGACTGACATAGCCTTCCAGTCCAGGACTGGATTATGGGTCTGTAACCATGGCAGCCCTAAAACGACCAAATCATGCATTTTATGTAAAACCAGGAAACGTATCACCTCGCGGTGTTCAGGAGTCATGCACATGGTAACCTGAGTCCAATACTGCGGTTTATTTGCTGCCAATGGCGTAGCATCAATACCCCTAAGAGGAATAGGATTTTCTAATGGTTCAAGAGTAAAACCACAGCGCTTAGCAAATGAGAGATCCATGAGACTCAGGGCAGCACCTGAATCTACAAACGCCATGACAGGATAAGATGACAGTGAGCAAATCAAAGTTACAGACAGAATAAATTTAGGTTGCAAATTACCAACGGTGACAGGACTAACAACCTTAGCTATACGTTTAGAGCATGCTGAGATAACATGTGTAGAATCACCACAGTAGTAGCACAAGCCATTCCGGCGTCTATGAATTTTCCGCTCATTTCTAGTCAGGATTCTATCACATTGCATTAAATCAGGTGTCTGTTCAGACAACACCATGAGGGAATTTGCGGTTTTTCTATCACATTGCACCGAATTAGGTGTCTGTTCAGACAACACCATGAGGGAATTTGCGGTTTTGCGCTCCCGCAACCGCCGGTCAATTTGAATAGCCAGTGCCATAGTATCATTCAGACCTGTGGGAATGGGAAAACCCACCATAACATTCTTAATGGCTTCAGAAAGGCCATTTCTAAAATTAGCGGCCAGTGCACACTCGTTCCAATGTGTCAGCACGGACCATTTCCGAAATTTTTGGCAATACACTTCAGCCTCGTCCTGCCCCTGAGACATAGACAGCAAGGCCTTTTCTGCCTGAATCTCAAGATTGGGTTCCTCATAAAGTAAACCGAGCGCCAGAAAAAACGCATCAAGATCAGCCAATGCCGGATCTCCTGGCGCCAGCGAAAAAGCCCAATCCTGAGGGTCGCCCCGTAAGAACGAAATAACAATTTTTACTTGCTGAGCAGAATCTCCTGATGAACAGGGTCTCAGGGACAAAAACAATTTACAATTATTCACGAAATTCCTAAACTTAAACCTGTCTCCGGAAAACAGTTCAGGAATCGGTATTTCAGGTTCTGACCTAGGATTTCTGATAACATAGTCTTGTATGCCCTGCACACGAGTAGCCAGCTGGTCCACACTTGTAATCAAGGTCTGGACATTCATGTCTGCAGCAAGCATAGCCACTCTGAGGTAAAGGGGAAGAAGAAAAAAAAAAAAAAAAAACTCAGAATCTTCTTTCTTATAATCCCTCTTCTGCAATGCATTAAACCTTTAATACTGGCCTGGCAAACTGTTATGACCCCAATGGCGAGGGTCTCAGAGGAACGTGGAAGTCTGCAGAATACAAAAATCCAGCTCATAGGGCAGTGGTAACTGGGTTGACCATATATCTACTCCTAACGCCAACACTAGAAGTAGCCGGGGATCATTCCTACGTTGATTCTAGATGACACGCGCCAGCCGGAGAATCTAGCTACCCCTAGTAGAGGAAAACAAAGACCTTTCTTGCCTCCAGAGAAGGGGACCCCAAAGCTGGATAGAAGCCCCCCACAAATAATGACGGTGAGGTAAGAGGAAATGACAAACACAGAAATGAACCAGGTTTAGCACAGAGAGGCCCGCTTACTGATAGCAGAATAAAGAAAGGTAACTTATATGGTCAACAAAAACCCTATCAAAATCCACACTGGAAATTCAAGAACCCCCGAACCGTCTAACGGTCCGGGGGGAGAACACCAGTCCCCTAGAGCTTCCAGCAAAGGTCAGGATATAGATTTGGAACAAGCTGGACAAAAATACAAAACCAAAACAAATAGCAAAAAGCAAAAGGCAGACTTAGCTGATATAACTGGAACCAGGATAAGTAGACAAGAGCACAGCAGACTAGCTCTGATAACTACGTTGCCAGGCATAGAACTGAAGGTCTAGGGAGCTTATATAGCAACACCCCTAACTAACGACCCAGGTGCGGATAAAAGGAATGACAGAAAAACCAGAGTCAAAAAACTAGTAACCACTAGAGGGAGCAAAAAGCAAATTCACAACACCCATATAGTGATGACGGATTCTGTGCTGAGTGATTCCCCCCCATATAGTGATGACGGATCCTGTGCTGAGTGATTCCTCCCCCATATAGTGATGACGGATCGTGTCCTGAGTGATTCCCCCCCATATAGTGATGACAGATCCTGTGCTGAGTGATTCCTCCCCATATAGTGATGACGGATCCTGTGCTGAGTGATTCCTCCCCCATATAGTGATGACGGATCCTGTGGTGAGTGATTCCTCCCCCATATAGTGATGACGGATCCTGTGCTGAGTGATTCCTCCACCATATAGTGATGACGGATCCTGTGCTGAGTGATTCCCCCCCATATAGTAATGACAGATCCTGTGCTGAGTGATTCCTCCCCATATAGTGATGACGGATCCTGTGGTGAGTGATTCCTCCCCTATATAGTGATGACGGAACCTGTGCTGAGTGATTCCCCCCATATAGTGATGACGGATCCTGTGCTGAGTGATTCCTCCCCATATAGTGATGACGGATCCTGTGCTGAGTGATTCCTCCCCATATAGTGATGACTGATCCTGTGCTGAGTGATTCCTCCCCCATATAGTGATGACGGATCCTGAGCTGAGTGATTCCTCCCCCATATAGTGATGATGGATCCTGTGCTGAGTGATTCCCCCCCATATAGTTATGACAGATCCTGTGCTGAGTGATTCCTCCCCATATAGTGATGACGGATCCTGTGGTGAGTGATTCCTCCCCCATATAGTGATGACGGATCCTGTGCTCAGTGATTCCTCCACCATATAGTGATGACGGATCCTGTGCTGAGTGATTCCTCCCCCATATAGTGATGACGGATACTGTGGTGAGTGATTCCTCCCCCATATAGTGATGACGGATCCTGTGCTGAGTGATTCCTCCCCATATAGTGATGACGGATCCTGTGCTGAGTGATTCCTCCCCCATATAGTGATGACGGATCCTGTGCTGAGTGATTCCGCCCCCATATAGTGATGACGGATCCTGTCCTGAGTGATTCCCCCCATATAGTGATGACAGATCCTGTGCTGAGTGATTCCTCCCCCATATAGTGATGACGGATCCTGTGGTGAGTGATTCCCCCCATATAGTGATGACGGATCCTGTGCTGAGTGATTCCCCCCCATATAGTGATGACGGATCCTGTGCTGAGTGATTCCTCCCCCATATAGTGATGACGGATCCTGTGCTGAGTGATTCCCCCCCATATAGTGATGACGGATCCTGTGCTGAGTGATTCCCCCCCATATAGTGATGACGGATCCTGTGCTGAGTGATTTCCCCCCATATAGTGATGACGGATCCTGTGCTGAGTGATTCCCCCCATATAGTGATGACGGATCCTGTGCTGAGTGATTCCCCCCCATATAGTGATGACGGATCCTGTGCTGAGTGATTCCCCCCATATAGTGATGACTGATCCTGTGCTGAGTGATTCCTCCCCCATATAGTGATGACGGATCCTGTGCTGAGTGATTCCCCCCATATAGTGATGACTGATCCTGTGCTGAGTGATTCCTCCCCCATATAGTGATGACGGATCCTGTGCTGAGTGATTCCTCCTCCATATAGTGATGACGGATCCTGTGCTGAGTGATTCCTCCCCCATATAGTGATGACGGATCCTGTGCTGAGTGATTCCTCCCTATATAGTGATGACGGATCCTGTGCTGAGTGATTCCTCCCCATATAGTGATGACGGATCCTGTGCTGAGTGATTCCTCCACCATATAGTGATGACGGATCCTGTGCTGAGTGATTCCTCCCCCATATAGTGATGACGGATCCTGTGCTGAGTGATTCCTCCTCCATATAGTGATGACGGATCCTGTGCTGAGTGATTCCTCCCCCATATAGTGATGACGGATCCTGTGCTGAGTGATTCCTCCCCATATAGTGATGACTGATCCTCTGCTGAGTAATTCCTCCCCCATATAGTGATGACGGATCCTGTGCTGAGTGATTCCCCCCATATAGTGATGACTGATCCTGTGCTGAGTGATTCCTCCCCCATATAGTGATGACGGATCCTGTGCTGAGTGATTCCCCCCATATAGTGATGACTGATCCTGTGCTGAGTGATTCCTCCCCCATATAGTGATGACGGATCCTGTGCTGAGTGATTCCTCCTCCATATAGTGATGACGGATCCTGTGCTGAGTGATTCCTCCCCCATATAGTGATGACGGATCCTGTGCTGAGTGATTCCTCCCTATATAGTGATGACGGATCCTGTGCTGAGTGATTCCTCCCCATATAGTGATGACGGATCCTGTGCTGAGTGATTCCTCCACCATATAGTGATGACGGATCCTGTGCTGAGTGATTCCTCCCCCATATAGTGATGACGGATCCTGTGCTGAGTGATTCCTCCTCCATATAGTGATGACGGATCCTGTGCTGAGTGATTCCTCCCCCATATAGTGATGACGGATCCTGTGCTGAGTGATTCCTCCCCATATAGTGATGACGGATCCTGTGCTGAGTGATTCCTCCCCCATATAGTGATGACGGATCCTGTGCTGAGTGATTCCCCCCATATAGTGATGACGGATCCTGTGCTGAGTGATTCCTCCCCCATATAGTGATGACGGAACCTGTGCTGAGTGATTCCTCCCCCATATAGTGATGACGGATCCTGTGCTGAGTGATTCCCCCCATATAGTGATGACTGATCCTGTGCTGAGTGATTCCTCCCCCATATAGTGATGACGGATCCTGTGCTGTGTGATTCCTCCCCCATATAGTGATGACGGATCCTGTGCTGAGTGATTCCTCCACCATATAGTGATGACGGATCCTGTGCTGAGTGATTCCTCCCCCATATAGTGATGACGGATCCTGTGCTGAGTGATTCCTCCTCCATATAGTGATGACGGATCCTGTGCTGAGTGATTCCTCCCCCATATAGTGATGACGGATCCTGTGCTGAGTGATTCCTCCTCCATATAGTGATGACGGATCCTGTGCTGAGTGATTCCTCCCCCATATAGTGATGACGGATCCTGTGCTGAGTGATTCCTCCCCATATAGTGATGACGGATCCTGTGCTGAGTGATTCCTCCCCCATATAGTGATGACGGATCCTGTGCTGAGTGATTCCCCCCATATAGTGATGACGGATCCTGTGCTGAGTGATTCCTCCCCCATATAGTGATGACGGAACCTGTGCTGAGTGATTCCTCCCCCATATAGTGATGACGGATCCTGTGCTGAGTGATTCCCCCCATATAGTGATGACTGATCCTGTGCTGAGTGATTCCTCCCCCATATAGTGATGACGGATCCTGTGCTGTGTGATTCCTCCCCCATATAGTGATGACGGATCCTGTGCTGAGTGATTCCCCCATATAGTGATGACGGATCCTGTGCTGAGTGATTCCTCCACCATATAGTGATGACGGATCCTGTGCTGAGTGATTCCTCCCCCATATAGTGATGACGGATCCTGTGCTGAGTGATTCCTCCTCCATATAGTGATGACGGATCCTGTGCTGAGTGATTCCTCCCCCATATAGTGATGACGGATCCTGTGCTGAGTGATTCCTCCCCATATAGTGATGACGGATCCTGTGCTGAGTGATTCCTCCCCCATATAGTGATGACGGATCCTGTGCTGAGTGATTCCCCCCATATAGTGATGACGGATCCTGTGCTGAGTGATTCCTCCCCCATATAGTGATGACGGAACCTGTGCTGAGTGATTCCTCCCCCATATAGTGATGACGGATCCTGTGCTGAGTGATTCCCCCCATATAGTGATGACTGATCCTGTGCTGAGTGATTCCTCCCCCATATAGTGATGACGGATCCTGTGCTGTGTGATTCCTCCCCCATATAGTGATGACGGATCCTGTGCTGAGTGATTCCCCCATATAGTGATGACGGATCCTGTGCTGAGTGATTCCCCCCCATATAGTGATGACGGATCCTGTGCTGTGTGATTCCTCCCCCATATAGTGATGACGGATCCTGTGCTGAGTGATTCCCCCCATATAGTGATGACTGATCCTGTGCTGAGTGATTCCTCCCCCATATAGTGATGACGGATCCTGTGCTGAGTGATTCCCCCCATATAGTGATGACGGATCCTGTGCTGAGTGATTCCCCCCATATAGTGATGACTGATCCTGTGCTGAGTGATTCCTCCCCCATATAGTGATGACGGAACCTGTGCTGAGTGATTCCCCCCATATAGTGATGACGGATCCTGTGCTGAGTGATTCCCCCCATATAGTGATGACTGATCCTGTGCTGAGTGATTCCTCCCCCATATAGTGATGACGGATCCTGTGCTGAGTGATTCCCCCATATAGTGATGACGGATCCTGTGCTGAGTGATTCCTCCCCCATATAGTGATGACGGATCCTGTGCTGTGTGATTCCTCCCCCATATAGTGATGACGGATCCTGTGCTGAGTGATTCCCCCCATATAGCGATGACTGATCCTGTGCTGAGTGATTCCTCCCCCATATAGTGATGACGGATCCTGTGCTGAGTGATTCCTCCCCCATATAGTGATGACGGATCCTGTGCTGAGTGATTCCCCCCATATTGTGATGACGGATCCTGTGCTGAGTGATTCCCCCCATATAGTGATGACGGATCCTGTGCTGTGTGATGTTATGGGGCTATAACTCTATAGTCAGTGTAGTCTCCTCACATTACAGCAGACATTCTCCGGCACGTACAGATGTGGTCAGTACAGACTCTACCATTAGATGACGCTGCGGTCCTGTATCTCCTGTATAGTCAGTGTCGTCTCCCCACATTACAGCAGACATTCTCCGGCACGTACAGATGTGGTCAGTACAGACTCTACCATTAGATGACGCTGCGGTCCTGTATCTCCTCTATAGTCAGTGTCGTCTCCTCACATTACAGCAGACATTCTCCGGCACGTACAGATGTGGTCAGTACAGACTCTACCATTAGATGACGCTGCGGTCCTGTATCTCCTCTATAGTCAGTGTCGTCTCCCCACATTACAGCAGACATTCTCCGGCACGTACAGATGTGGTCAGTACAGACTCTACCATTAGATGGCGCTGCGGTCCTGTATCTCCTCTATAGTCAGTGTCGTCTCCTCACATTACAGCAGACATTCTCCGGCACGTACAGATGTGGTCAGTACAGACTCTACCATTAGATGGTGCTGCGGTCCTGTATCTCCTCTATAGTCAGTGCCGTCTCCCCACATTACAGCAGACATTCTCCGGCACGTACAGATGTGGTCAGTACAGACTCTACCATTAGATGACGCTGCGGTCCTGTATCTCCTCTATAGTCAGTGTCGTCTCCTCACATTACAGCAGACATTCTCCGGCACGTACAGATGTGATCAGTACAGACTCTACCATTAGATGACGCTGCGGTCCTGTATCTCCTCTATAGTCAGTGTCGTCTCCTCACATTACAGCAGACATTCTCCGGCACGTACAGATGTGGTCAGTACAGACTCTACCATTAGATGGTGCTGCGGTCCTGTATCTCCTCTATAGTCAGTGTCGTCTCCTCACATTACAGCAGACATTCTCCGGCACGTACAGATGTGATCAGTACAGACTCTACCATTAGATGACGCTGCGGTCCTGTATCTCCTCTATAGTCAGTGTCGTCTCCTCACATTACAGCAGACATTCTCCGGCACGTACAGATGTGATCAGTACAGACTCTACCATTAGATGACGCTGCGGTCCTGTATCTCCTCTATAGTCAGTGTCGTCTCCTCACATTACAGCAGACATTCTCCGGCACGTACAGATGTGGTCAGTACAGACTCTACCATTAGATGGTGCTGCGGTCCTGTATCTCCTCTATAGTCAGTGTCGTCTCCTCACATTACAGCAGACATTCTCCGGCACGTACAGATGTGATCAGTACAGACTCTACCATTAGATGGCGCTGCGGTCCTGTATCTCCTCTATAGTCAGTGTCGTCTCCTCACATTACAGCAGACATTCTCCGGCACGTACAGATGTGGTCAGTACAGACTCTACCATTAGATGACGCTGCGGTCCTGTATCTCCTCTATAGTCAGTGTCGTCTCCTCACATTACAGCAGACATTCTCCGGCACGTACAGATGTGGTCAGTACAGACTCTACCATTAGATGGTGCTGCGGTCCTGTATCTCCTCTATAGTCAGTGTCGTCTCCTCACATTACAGCAGACATTCTCCGGCACGTACAGATGTGGTCAGTACAGACTCTACCATTAGATGGTGCTGCGGTCCTGTATCTCCTCTATAGTCAGTGTCGTCTCCTCACATTACAGCAGACATTCTCCGGCACGTACAGATGTGGTCAGTACAGACTCTACCATTAGATGGCGCTGCGGTCCTGTATCTCCTCTATAGTCAGTGTCGTCTCCCCACATTACAGCAGACATTCTCCGGCACGTACAGATGTGGTCAGTACAGACTCTACCATTAGATGGTGCTGCGGTCCTGTATCTCCTCTATAGTCAGTGTCGTCTCCTCACATTACAGCAGACATTCTCCGGCACGTACAGATGTGGTCAGTACAGACTCTACCATTAGATGACGCTGCGGTCCTGTATCTCCTCTATAGTCAGTGTCGTCTCCCCACATTACAGCAGACATTCTCCGGCACGTACAGATGTGGTCAGTACAGACTCTACCATTAGATGACGCTGCGGTCCTGTATCTCCTCTATAGTCAGTGTCGTCTCCTCACATTACAGCAGACATTCTCCGGCACGTACAGATGTGGTCAGTACAGACTCTACCATTAGATGACGCTGCGGTCCTGTATCTCCTCTATAGTCAGTGTCGTCTCCTCACATTACAGCAGACATTCTCCGGCACGTACAGATGTGGTCAGTACAGACTCTACCATTAGATGACGCTGCGGTCCTGTATCTCCTCTATAGTCAGTGTCGTCTCCCCACATTACAGCAGACATTCTCCAGCACGTACAGATGTGGTCAGTACAGACTCTACCATTAGATGACGCTGCGGTCCTGTATCTCCTGTATAGTCAGTGTCGTCTCCCCACATTACAGCAGACATTCTCCGGCACGTACAGATGTGGTCAGTACAGACTCTACCATTAGATGACGCTGCGGTCCTGTATCTCCTCTATAGTCAGTGTCGTCTCCTCACATTACAGCAGACATTCTCCGGCACGTACAGATGTGGTCAGTACAGACTCTACCATTAGATGGCGCTGCGGTCCTGTATCTCCTCTATAGTCAGTGTCGTCTCCTCACATTACAGCAGACATTCTCCGGCACGTACAGATGTGGTCAGTACAGACTCTACCATTAGATGACGCTGCGGTCCTGTATCTCCTCTATAGTCAGTGTCGTCTCCTCACATTACAGCAGACATTCTCCGGCACGTACAGATGTGGTCAGTACAGACTCTACCATTAGATGGCGCTGCGGTCCTGTATCTCCTCTATAGTCAGTGTCGTCTCCTCACATTACAGCAGACATTCTCCGGCACGTACAGATGTGGTCAGTACAGACTCTACCATTAGATGGTGCTGCGGACCTGTATCTCCTCTATAGTCAGTGTCGTCTCCTCACATTACAGCAGACATTCTCCGGCACGTACAGATGTGATCAGTACAGACTCTACCATTAGATGGTGCTGCGGTCCTGTATCTCCTCTATAGTCAGTGTCGTCTCCTCACATTACAGCAGACATTCTCCGGCACGTACAGATGTGGTCAGTACAGACTCTACCATTAGATGACGCTGCGGTCCTGTATCTCCTCTATAGTCAGTGTCGTCTCCCCACATTACAGCAGACATTCTCCAGCACGTACAGATGTGGTCAGTACAGACTCTACCATTAGATGACGCTGCGGTCCTGTATCTCCTGTATAGTCAGTGTCGTCTCCCCACATTACAGCAGACATTCTCCGGCACGTACAGATGTGGTCAGTACAGACTCTACCATTAGATGACGCTGCGGTCCTGTATCTCCTCTATAGTCAGTGTCGTCTCCTCACATTACAGCAGACATTCTCCGGCACGTACAGATGTGGTCAGTACAGACTCTACCATTAGATGGCGCTGCGGTCCTGTATCTCCTCTATAGTCAGTGTCGTCTCCTCACATTACAGCAGACATTCTCCGGCACGTACAGATGTGATCAGTACAGACTCTACCATTAGATGGTGCTGCGGTCCTGTATCTCCTCTATAGTCAGTGTCGTCTCCTCACATTACAGCAGACATTCTCCGGCACGTACAGATGTGGTCAGTACAGACTCTACCATTAGATGACGCTGCGGTCCTGTATCTCCTCTATAGTCAGTGTCGTCTCCTCACATTACAGCAGACATTCTCCGGCACGTACAGATGTGATCAGTACAGACTCTACCATTAGATGACGCTGCGGTCCTGTATCTCCTCTATAGTCAGTGTCGTCTCCTCACATTACAGCAGACATTCTCCGGCACGTACAGATGTGGTTAGTACAGACTCTACCATTAGATGACGCTGCGGTCCTGTATCTCCTCTATAGTCAGTGTCGTCTCCCCACATTACAGCAGACATTCTCCGGCACGTACAGATGTGGTCAGTACAGACTCTACCATTAGATGACGCTGCGGTCCTGTATCTCCTCTATAGTCAGTGTCGTCTCCTCACATTACAGCAGACATTCTCCGGCACGTACAGATGTGGTCAGTACAGACTCTACCATTAGATGGCGCTGCGGTCCTGTATCTCCTCTATAGTCAGTGTCGTCTCCTCACATTACAGCAGACATTCTCCGGCACGTACAGATGTGATCAGTACAGACTCTACCATTAGATGGTGCTGCGGTCCTGTATCTCCTCTATAGTCAGTGTCGTCTCCTCACATTACAGCAGACATTCTCCGGCACGTACAGATGTGGTCAGTACAGACTCTACCATTAGATGACGCTGCGGTCCTGTATCTCCTCTATAGTCAGTGTCGTCTCCCCACATTACAGCAGACATTCTCCGGCACGTACAGATGTGATCAGTACAGACTCTACCATTAGATGGTGCTGCGGTCCTGTATCTCCTCTATAGTCAGTGTCGTCTCCCCACATTACAGCAGACATTCTCCGGCACGTACAGATGTGGTCAGTACAGACTCTACCATTAGATGGCGCTGCGGTCCTGTATCTCCTCTATAGTCAGTGTCGTCTCCTCACATTACAGCAGACATTCTCCGGCACGTACAGATGTGGTCAGTACAGACTCTACCATTAGATGGTGCTGCGGTCCTGTATCTCCTCTATAGTCAGTGTCGTCTCCCCACATTACAGCAGACATTCTCCGGCACGTACAGATGTGGTCAGTACAGACTCTACCATTAGATGGTGCTGCGGTCCTGTATCTCCTCTATAGTCAGTGTCGTCTCCTCACATTACAGCAGACATTCTCCGGCACGTACAGATGTGGTCAGTGCAGACTCTACCATTAGATGGCGCTGCGGTCCTGTATCTCCTCTATAGTCAGTGTCGTCTCCTCACATTACAGCAGACATTCTCCGGCACGTACAGATGTGATCAGTACAGACTCTACCATTAGATGACACTGCCGTCCTGTATCTCCTCTATAGTCAGTGTCGTCTCCTCACATTACAGCAGACATTCTCCGGCACGTACAGATGTGATCAGTACAGACTCTACCATTAGATGACGCTGCGGTCCTGTATCTCCTCTATAGTCAGTGTCGTCTCCCCACATTACAGCAGACATTCTCCGGCACGTACAGATGTGGTCAGTACAGACTCTACCATTAGATGACGCTGCGGTCCTGTATCTCCTCTATAGTCAGTGTCGTCTCCCCACATTACAGCAGACATTCTCCGGCACGTACAGATGTGGTCAGTACAGACTCTACCATTAGATGGCGCTGCGGTCCTGTATCTCCTCTATAGTCAGTGTCGTCTCCCCACATTACAGCAGACATTCTCCGGCACGTACAGATGTGATCAGTACAGACTCTACCATTAGATGGTGCTGCGGTCCTGTATCTCCTCTATAGTCAGTGTCGTCTCCTCACATTACAGCAGACATTCTCCGGCACGTACAGATGTGGTCAGTACAGACTCTACCATTAGATGACGCTGCGGTCCTGTATCTCCTCTATAGTCAGTGTCGTCTCCCCACATTACAGCAGACATTCTCCGGCACGTACAGATGTGGTCAGTACAGACTCTACCATTAGATGGCGCTGCGGTCCTGTATCTCCTCTATAGTCAGTGTCGTCTCCCCACATTACAGCAGACATTCTCCGGCACGTACAGATGTGGTCAGTACAGACTCTACCATTAGATGGTGCTGCGGTCCTGTATCTCCTCTATAGTCAGTGTCGTCTCCTCACATTACAGCAGACATTCTCCGGCACGTACAGATGTGGTCAGTACAGACTCTACCATTAGATGGTGCTGCGGTCCTGTATCTCCTCTATAGTCAGTGTCGTCTCCTCACATTACAGCAGACATTCTCCGGCACGTACAGATGTGGTCAGTACAGACTCTACCATTAGATGACGCTGCGGTCCTGTATCTCCTCTATAGTCAGTGTCGTCTCCTCACATTACAGCAGACATTCTCCGGCACGTACAGATGTGATCAGTACAGACTCTACCATTAGATGGTGCTGCGGTCCTGTATCTCCTCTATAGTCAGTGTCGTCTCCTCACATTACAGCAGACATTCTCCGGCACGTACAGATGTGGTCAGTACAGACTCTACCATTAGATGGCGCTGCGGTCCTGTATCTCCTCTATAGTCAGTGTCGTCTCCTCACATTACAGCAGACATTCTCCGGCACGTACAGATGTGATCAGTACAGACTCTACCATTAGATGACGCTGCGGTCCTGTATCTCCTCTATAGTCAGTGTCGTCTCCTCACATTACAGCAGACATTCTCCGGCACGTACAGATTTGGTCAGTACAGACTCTACCATTAGATGGCGCTGCGGTCCTGTATCTCCTCTATAGTCAGTGTCGTCTCCTCACATTACAGCAGACATTCTCCGGCACGTACAGATGTGATCAGTACAGACTCTACCATTAGATGGTGCTGCGGTCCTGTATCTCCTCTATAGTCAGTGTCGTCTCCCCACATTACAGCAGACATTCTCCGGCACGTACAGATGTGGTCAGTACAGACTCTACCATTAGATGACGCTGCGGTCCTGTATCTCCTCTATAGTCAGTGTCGTCTCCTCACATTACAGCAGACATTCTCCGGCACGTACAGATGTGATCAGTGCAGACTCTACCATTAGATGGCGCTGCGGTCCTGTATCTCCTCTATAGTCAGTGTCGTCTCCCCACATTACAGCAGACATTCTCCGGCACGTACAGATGTGGTCAGTACAGACTCTACCATTAGATGACGCTGCGGTCCTGTATCTCCTCTATAGTCAGTGTCGTCTCCCCACATTACAGCAGACATTCTCCGGCACGTACAGATGTGGTCAGTACAGACTCTACCATTAGATGACGCTGCGGTCCTGTATCTCCTCTATAGTCAGTGTCGTCTCCTCACATTACAGCAGACATTCTCCGGCACGTACAGATGTGATCAGTACAGACTCTACCATTAGATGACGCTGCGGTCCTGTATCTCCTCTATAGTCAGTGTCGTCTCCTCACATTACAGCAGACATTCTCCGGCACGTACAGATGTGATCAGTACAGACTCTACCATTAGATGGTGCTGCGGTCCTGTATCTCCTCTATAGTCAGTGTCGTCTCCTCACATTACAGCAGACATTCTCCGGCACGTACAGATGTGATCAGTACAGACTCTACCATTAGATGGTGCTGCGGTCCTGTATCTCCTCTATAGTCAGTGTCGTCTCCTCACATTACAGCAGACATTCTCCGGCACGTACAGATGTGGTCAGTACAGACTCTACCATTAGATGGTGCTGCGGTCCTGTATCTCCTCTATAGTCAGTGTCGTCTCCTCACATTACAGCAGACATTCTCCGGCACGTACAGATGTGGTCAGTACAGACTCTACCATTAGATGACGCTGCGGTCCTGTATCTCCTCTATAGTCAGTGTCGTCTCCCCACATTACAGCAGACATTCTCCGGCACGTACAGATGTGATCAGTGCAGACTCTACCATTAGATGACGCTGCGGTCCTGTATCTCCTCTATAGTCAGTGTCGTCTCCCCACATTACAGCAGACATTCTCCGGCACGTACAGATGTGATCAGTACAGACTCTACCATTAGATGACGCTGCGGTCCTGTATCTCCTCTATAGTCAGTGTCGTCTCCTCACATTACAGCAGACATTCTCCGGCACGTACAGATGTGATCAGTACAGACTCTACCATTAGATGACGCTGCGGTCCTGTATCTCCTCTATAGTCAGTGTCGTCTCCTCACATTACAGCAGACATTCTCCGGCACGTACAGATGTGATCAGTACAGACTCTACCATTAGATGGTGCTGCGGTCCTGTATCTCCTCTATAGTCAGTGTCGTCTCCCCACATTACAGCAGACATTCTCCGGCACGTACAGATGTGATCAGTACAGACTCTACCATTAGATGACGCTGCGGTCCTGTATCTCCTCTATAGTCAGTGTCGTCTCCTCACATTACAGCAGACATTCTCCGGCACGTACAGATGTGGTCAGTACAGACTCTACCATTAGATGACGCTGCGGTCCTGTATCTCCTCTATAGTCAGTGTCGTCTCCTCACATTACAGCAGACATTCTCCGGCACGTACAGATGTGATCAGTGCAGACTCTACCATTAGATGGTGCTGCGGTCCTGTATCTCCTCTATAGTCAGTGTCGTCTCCTCACATTACAGCAGACATTCTCCGGCACGTACAGATGTGATCAGTACAGACTCTACGATTAGATGGTGCTGCGGTCCTGTATCTCCTCTATAGTCAGTGTCGTCTCCTCACATTACAGCAGACATTCTCCGGCACGTACAGATGTGGTCAGTACAGACTCTACCATTAGATGACGCTGCGGTCCTGTATCTCCTCTATAGTCAGTGTCGTCTCCTCACATTACAGCAGACATTCTCCGGCACGTACAGATGTGATCAGTACAGACTCTACCATTAGATGGTGCTGCGGTCCTGTATCTCCTCTATAGTCAGTGTCGTCTCCTCACATTACAGCAGACATTCTCCGGCACGTACAGATGTGGTCAGTACAGACTCTACCATTAGATGGCGCTGCGGTCCTGTATCTCCTCTATAGTCAGTGTCGTCTCCTCACATTACAGCAGACATTCTCCGGCACGTACAGATGTGATCAGTACAGACTCTACCATTAGATGACGCTGCGGTCCTGTATCTCCTCTATAGTCAGTGTGGTCTCCTCACATTACAGCAGACATTCTCCGGCACGTACAGATGTGGTCAGTACAGACTCTACCATTAGATGGCGCTGCGGTCCTGTATCTCCTCTATAGTCAGTGTTGTCTCCTCACATTACAGCAGACATTCTCCGGCACGTACAGATGTGATCAGTACAGACTCTACCATTAGATGGTGCTGCGGTCCTGTATCTCCTCTATAGTCAGTGTGGTCTCCTCACATTACAGCAGACATTCTCCGGCACGTACAGATGTGATCAGTACAGACTCTACCATTAGATGACGCTGCGGTCCTGTATCTCCTCTATAGTCAGTGTGGTCTCCTCACATTACAGCAGACATTCTCCGGCACGTACAGATGTGATCAGTACAGACTCTACCATTAGATGGTGCTGCGGTCCTGTATCTCCTCTATAGTCAGTGTCGTCTCCCCACATTACAGCAGACATTCTCCAGCACGTACAGATGTGGTCAGTACAGACTCTACCATTAGATGACGCTGCGGTCCTGTATCTCCTCTATAGTCAGTGTCGTCTCCTCACATTACAGCAGACATTCTCCAGCACGTACAGATGTGGTCAGTACAGACTCTACCATTAGATGGTGCTGCGGTCCTGTATCTCCTCTATAGTCAGTGTGGTCTCCTCACATTACAGCAGACATTCTCCGGCACGTACAGATGTGATCAGTACAGACTCTACCATTAGATGGCGCTGCGGTCCTGTATCTCCTCTATAGTCAGTGTCGTCTCCTCACATTACAGCAGACATTCTCCGGCACGTACAGATGTGGTCAGTACAGACTCTACCATTAGATGGTGCTGCGGTCCTGTATCTCCTCTATAGTCAGTGTGGTCTCCTCACATTACAGCAGACATTCTCCGGCACGTACAGATGTGATCAGTACAGACTCTACCATTAGATGACGCTGCGGTCCTGTATCTCCTCTATAGTCAGTGTCGTCTCCTCACATTACAGCAGACATTCTCCAGCACGTACAGATGTGGTCAGTACAGACTCTACCATTAGATGACGCTGCGGTCCTGTATCTCCTCTATAGTCAGTGTCGTCTCCTCACATTACAGCAGACATTCTCCGGCACGTACAGATGTGGTCAGTACAGACTCTACCATTAGATGACGCTGCGGTCCTGTATCTCCTCTATAGTCAGTGTCGTCTCCTCACATTACAGCAGACATTCTCCGGCACGTACAGATGTGGTCAGTGCAGACTCTACCATTAGATGACGCTGCGGTCCTGTATCTCCTCTATAGTCAGTGTCGTCTCCTCACATTACAGCAGACATTCTCCGGCACGTACAGATGTGGTCAGTACAGACTCTACCATTAGATGACGCTGCGGTCCTGTATCTCCTCTATAGTCAGTGTCGTCTCCTCACATTACAGCAGACATTCTCCGGCACGTACAGATGTGGTCAGTACAGACTCTACCATTAGATGACGCTGCGGTCCTGTATCTCCTCTATAGTCAGTGTCGTCTCCTCACATTACAGCAGACATTCTCCGGCACGTACAGATGTGGTCAGTACAGACTCTACCATTAGATGGTGCTGCGGTCCTGTATCTCCTCTATAGTCAGTGTCGTCTCCTCACATTACAGCAGACATTCTCCGGCACGTACAGATGTGGTCAGTACAGACTCTACCATTAGATGGTGCTGCGGTCCTGTATCTCCTCTATAGTCAGTGTCGTCTCCTCACATTACAGCAGACATTCTCCGGCACGTACAGATGTGATCAGTACAGACTCTACCATTAGATGACGCTGCGGTCCTGTATCTCCTCTATAGTCAGTGTCGTCTCCTCACATTACAGCAGACATTCTCCGGCACGTACAGATGTGATCAGTACAGACTCTACCATTAGATGGTGCTGCGGTCCTGTATCTCCTCTATAGTCAGTGTCGTCTCCTCACATTACAGCAGACATTCTCCGGCACGTACAGATGTGATCAGTACAGACTCTACCATTAGATGGTGCTGCGGTCCTGTATCTCCTCTATAGTCAGTGTCGTCTCCTCACATTACAGCAGACATTCTCCGGCACGTACAGATGTGGTCAGTACAGACTCTACCATTAGATGACGCTGCGGTCCTGTATCTCCTCTATAGTCAGTGTCGTCTCCTCACATTACAGCAGACATTCTCCGGCACGTACAGATGTGGTCAGTACAGACTCTACCATTAGATGACGCTGCGGTCGTGTATCTCCTCTATAGTCAGTGTCGTCTCCTCACATTACAGCAGACATTCTCCGGCACGTACAGATGTGGTCAGTACAGACTCTACCATTAGATGGTGCTGCGGTCCTGTATCTCCTCTATGGTCAGTGTCGTCTCCTCACATTACAGCAGACATTCTCCGGCACGTACAGATGTGGTCAGTGCAGACTCTACCATTAGATGACGCTGCGGTCCTGTATCTCCTCTATAGTCAGTGTCGTCTCCTCACATTACAGCAGACATTCTCCGGCACGTACAGATGTGGTCAGTACAGACTCTACCATTAGATGGTGCTGCGGTCCTGTATCTCCTCTATAGTCAGTGTCGTCTCCTCACATTACAGCAGACATTCTCCGGCACGTACAGATGTGGTCAGTACAGACTCTACCATTAGATGGTGCTGCGGTCCTGTATCTCCTCTATAGTCAGTGTCGTCTCCTCACATTACAGCAGACATTCTCCGGCACGTACAGATGTGGTCAGTGCAGACTCTACCATTAGATGACGCTGCGGTCCTGTATCTCCTCTATAGTCAGTGTCGTCTCCTCACATTACAGCAGACATTCTCCGGCACGTACAGATGTGGTCAGTACAGACTCTACCATTAGATGACGCTGCGGTCCTGTATCTCCTCTATAGTCAGTGTCGTCTCCTCACATTACAGCAGACATTCTCCGGCACGTACAGATGTGGTCAGTACAGACTCTACCATTAGATGACGCTGCGGTCCTGTATCTCCTCTATAGTCAGTGTCGTCTCCTCACATTACAGCAGACATTCTCCGGCACGTACAGATGTGGTCAGTACAGACTCTACCATTAGATGGTGCTGCGGTCCTGTATCTCCTCTATGGTCAGTGTCGTCTCCTCACATTACAGCAGACATTCTCCGGCACGTACAGATGTGGTCAGTGCAGACTCTACCATTAGATGACGCTGCGGTCCTGTATCTCCTCTATAGTCAGTGTCGTCTCCTCACATTACAGCAGACATTCTCCGGCACGTACAGATGTGGTCAGTACAGACTCTACCATTAGATGACGCTGCGGTCCTGTATCTCCTCTATAGTCAGTGTCGTCTCCTCACATTACAGCAGACATTCTCCGGCACGTACAGATGTGGTCAGTACAGACTCTACCATTAGATGGTGCTGCGGTCCTGTATCTCCTCTATAGTCAGTGTCGTCTCCTCACATTACAGCAGACATTCTCCGGCACGTACAGATGTGATCAGTACAGACTCTACCATTAGATGGTGCTGCGGTCCTGTATCTCCTCTATAGTCAGTGTCGTCTCCTCACATTACAGCAGACATTCTCCGGCACGTACAGATGTGGTCAGTACAGACTCTACCATTAGATGTCGCTGCGGTCCTGTATCTCCTCTATAGTCAGTGTCGTCTCCTCACATTACAGCAGACATTCTCCGGCACGTACAGATGTGATCAGTACAGACTCTACCATTAGATGACGCTGCGGTCCTGTATCTCCTCTATAGTCAGTGTCGTCTCCTCACATTACAGCAGACATTCTCCGGCACGTACAGATGTGATCAGTACAGACTCTACCATTAGATGGTGCTGCGGTCCTGTATCTCCTCTATAGTCAGTGTCGTCTCCTCACATTACAGCAGACATTCTCCGGCACGTACAGATGTGGTCAGTACAGACTCTACCATTAGATGACGCTGCGGTCCTGTATCTCCTCTATAGTCAGTGTCGTCTCCTCACATTACAGCAGACATTCTCCGGCACGTACAGATGTGATCAGTACAGACTCTACCATTAGATGATGCTGCGGTCCTGTATCTCCTCTATAGTCAGTGTCGTCTCCTCACATTACAGCAGACATTCTCCGGCACGTACAGATGTGGTCAGTACAGACTCTACCATTAGATGACTCTGCGGTCCTGTATCTCCTCTATAGTCAGTGTCGTCTCCTCACATTACAGCAGACATTCTCCGGCACGTACAGATGTGATCAGTACAGACTCTACCATTAGATGGTGCTGCGGTCCTGTATCTCCTCTATAGTCAGTGTCGTCTCCCCACATTACAGCAGACATTCTCCGGCACGTACAGATGTGATCAGTACAGACTCTACCATTAGATGACGCTGCGGTCCTGTATCTCCTCTATAGTCAGTGTCGTCTCCCCACATTACAGCAGACATTCTCCGGCACGTACAGATGTGATCAGTACAGACTCTACCATTAGATGACGCTGCGGTCCTGTATCTCCTCTATAGTCAGTGTCGTCTCCTCACATTACAGCAGACATTCTCCGGCACGTACAGATGTGGTCAGTACAGACTCTACCATTAGATGGTGCTGCGGTCCTGTATCTCCTCTATAGTCAGTGTCGTCTCCTCACATTACAGCAGACATTCTCCGGCACGTACAGATGTGGTCAGTACAGACTCTACCATTAGATGGTGCTGCGGTCCTGTATCTCCTCTATAGTCAGTGTCGTCTCCTCACATTACAGCAGACATTCTCCGGCACGTACAGATGTGATCAGTACAGACTCTACCATTAGATGGTGCTGCGGTCCTGTATCTCCTCTATAGTCAGTGTCGTCTCCTCACATTACAGCAGACATTCTCCGGCACGTACAGATGTGGTCAGTACAGACTCTACCATTAGATGACGCTGCGGTCCTGTATCTCCTCTATAGTCAGTGTCGTCTCCTCACATTACAGCAGACATTCTCCGGCACGTACAGATGTGGTCAGTACAGACTCTACCATTAGATGACGCTGCGGTCCTGTATCTCCTCTATAGTCAGTGTCGTCTCCCCACATTACAGCAGACATTCTCCGGCACGTACAGATGTGATCAGTACAGACTCTACCATTAGATGGTGCTGCAGTCCTGTATCTCCTCTATAGTCAGTGTCGTCTCCTCACATTACAGCAGACATTCTCCGGCACGTACAGATGTGGTCAGTACAGACTCTACCATTAGATGGTGCTGCGGTCCTGTATCTCTTCTATAGTCAGTGTCGTCTCCTCACATTACAGCAGACATTCTCCGGCACGTACAGATGTGATCAGTTCAGACTCTACCATTAGATGACGCTGCGGTCCTGTATCTCTTCTATAGTCAGTGTCGTCTCCTCACATTACAGCAGACATTCTCTGGCACGTACAGATGTGATCAGTACAGACTCTACCATTAGATGACGCTGCGGTCCTGTATCTCCTCCATAGTCAGTGTCGTCTCCTCACATTACAGCAGACATTCTCCGGCACGTACAGATGTGGTCAGTACAGACTCTACCATTAGATGACGCTGCGGTCCTGTATCTCCTCTATAGTCAGTGTCGTCTCCTCACATTACAGCAGACATTCTCCGGCACGTACAGATGTGATCAGTACAGACTCTACCATTAGATGACGCTGCGGTCCTGTATCTCCTCTATAGTCAGTGTCGTCTCCTCACATTACAGCAGACATTCTCCGGCACGTACAGATGTGGTCAGTACAGACTCTACCATTAGATGGTGCTGCGGTCCTGTATCTCCTCTATAGTCAGTGTCGTCTCCTCACATTACAGCAGACATTCTCCGGCACGTACAGATGTGGTCAGTGCAGACTCTACCATTAGATGACGCTGCGGTCCTGTATCTCCTCTATAGTCAGTGTCGTCTCCTCACATTACAGCAGACATTCTCCGGCACGTACAGATGTGGTCAGTACAGACTCTACCATTAGATGACGCTGCGGTCCTGTATCTCCTCTATAGTCAGTGTCGTCTCCTCACATTACAGCAGACATTCTCCGGCACGTACAGATGTGGTCAGTACAGACTCTACCATTAGATGGTGCTGCGGTCCTGTATCTCCTCTATAGTCAGTGTCGTCTCCCCACATTACAGCAGACATTCTCCGGCACGTACAGATGTGGTCAGTACAGACTCTACCATTAGATGACGCTGCGGTCCTGTATCTCCTCTATAGTCAGTGTCGTCTCCTCACATTACAGCAGACATTCTCCGGCACGTACAGATGTGGTCAGTACAGACTCTACCATTAGATGGTGCTGCGGTCATGTATCTCCTCTATAGTCAGTGTCGTCTCCCCACATTACAGCAGACATTCTCCGGCACGTACAGATGTGGTCAGTACAGACTCTACCATTAGATGGCGCTGCGGTCCTGTATCTCCTCTATAGTCAGTGTCGTCTCCTCACATTACAGCAGACATTCTCCGGCACGTACAGATGTGGTCAGTACAGACTCTACCATTAGATGGTGCTGCGGTCCTGTATCTCCTCTATAGTCAGTGTCGTCTCCTCACATTACAGCAGACATTCTCCGGCACGTACAGATGTGGTCAGTACAGACTCTACCATTAGATGACGCTGCTGTCCTGTATCTCCTCTATAGTCAGTGTCGTCTCCTCACATTACAGCAGACATTCTCCGGCACGTACAGATGTGATCAGTACAGACTCTACCATTAGATGACGCTGCGGTCCTGTATCTCCTCTATAGTCAGTGTCGTCTCCTCACATTACAGCAGACATTCTCCGGCACGTACAGATGTGATCAGTACAGACTCTACCATTAGATGACGCTGCGGTCCTGTATCTCCTCTATAGTCAGCGTCGTCTCCTCACATTACAGCAGACATTCTCCGGCACGTACAGATGTGATCAGTGCAGACTCTACCATTAGATGACGCTGCGGTCCTGTATCTCCTCTATAGTCAGTGTCGTCTCCCCACATTACAGCAGACATTCTCCGGCACGTACAGATGTGATCAGTACAGACTCTACCATTAGATGACGCTGCGGTCCTGTATCTCCTCTATAGTCAGCGTCGTCTCCTCACATTACAGCAGACATTCTCCGGCACGTACAGATGTGATCAGTGCAGACTCTACCATTAGATGACGCTGCGGTCCTGTATCTCCTCTATAGTCAGTGTCGTCTCCCCACATTACAGCAGACATTCTCCGGCACGTACAGATGTGGTCAGTACAGACTCTACCATTAGATGGTGCTGCGGTCCTGTATCTCCTCTATAGTCAGTGTCGTCTCCTCACATTACAGCAGACATTCTCCGGCACGTACAGATGTGGTCAGTACAGACTCTACCATTAGATGACGCTGCGGTCCTGTATCTCCTCTATAGTCAGTGTCGTCTCCTCACATTACAGCAGACATTCTCCGGCACGTACAGATGTGGTCAGTACAGACTCTACCATTAGATGACGCTGTGGTCCTGTATCTCCTCTATAGTCAGTGTCGTCTCCTCACATTACAGCAGACATTCTCCGGCACGTACAGATGTGATCAGTACAGACTCTACCATTAGATGACGCTGCGGTCCTGTATCTCCTCTATAGTCAGTGTCGTCTCCTCACATTACAGCAGACATTCTCCAGCACGTACAGATGTGGTCAGTACAGACTCTACCATTAGATGGTGCTGCGGTCCTGTATCTCCTCTATAGTCAGTGTCGTCTCCTCACATTACAGCAGACATTCTCCGGCACGTACAGATGTGGTCAGTACAGACTCTACCATTAGATGGCGCTGCGGTCCTGTATCTCCTGTATAGTCAGTGTCGTCTCCTCACATTACAGCAGACATTCTCCGGCACGTACAGATGTGATCAGTACAGACTCTACCATTAGATGGTGCTGCGGTCCTGTATCTCCTCTATAGTCAGTGTCGTCTCCTCACATTACAGCAGACATTCTCCGGCACGTACAGATGTGATCAGTACAGACTCTACCATTAGATGGTGCTGCGGTCCTGTATCTCCTCTATAGTCAGTGTCGTCTCCTCACATTACAGCAGACATTCTCCGGCACGTACAGATGTGGTCAGTACAGACTCTACCATTAGATGGCGCTGCGGTCCTGTATCTCCTGTATAGTCAGTGTCGTCTCCTCACATTACAGCAGACATTCTCCGGCACGTACAGATGTGATCAGTACAGACTCTACCATTAGATGACGCTGCGGTCCTGTATCTCCTCTATAGTCAGTGTCGTCTCCTCACATTACAGCAGACATTCTCCGGCACCTACAGATGTGGTCAGTACAGACTCTACCATTAGATGACGCTGCGGTCCTGTATCTCCTCTATAGTCAGTGTCGTCTCCCCACATTACAGCAGACATTCTCCGGCACGTACAGATGTGGTCAGTACAGACTCTACCATTAGATGACGCTGCGGTCCTGTATCTCCTCTATAGTCAGTGTCGTCTCCTCACATTACAGCAGACATTCTCCGGCACGTACAGATGTGGTCAGTACAGACTCTACCATTAGATGGTGCTGCGGTCCTGTATCTCCTCTATAGTCAGTGTCGTCTCCTCACATTACAGCAGACATTCTCCGGCACGTACAGATGTGGTCAGTACAGACTCTACCATTAGATGGTGCTGCGGTCCTGTATCTCCTCTATATTCAGTGTCGTCTCCTCACATTACAGCAGACATTCTCCGGCACGTACAGATGTGATCAGTACAGACTCTACCATTAGATGGTGCTGCGGTCCTGTATCTCCTCTATAGTCAGTGTCGTCTCCTCACATTACAGCAGACATTCTCCGGCACGTACAGATGTGATCAGTACAGACTCTACCATTAGATGGTGCTGCGGTCCTGTATCTCCTCTATAGTCAGTGTCGTCTCCTCACATTACAGCAGACATTCTCCGGCACGTACAGATGTGGTCAGTACAGACTCTACCATTAGATGACGCTGCGGTCCTGTATCTCCTCTATAGTCAGTGTCGTCTCCTCACATTACAGCAGACATTCTCCGGCACCTACAGATGTGGTCAGTACAGACTCTACCATTAGATGACGCTGCGGTCCTGTATCTCCTCTATAGTCAGTGTCGTCTCCCCACATTACAGCAGACATTCTCCGGCACGTACAGATGTGGTCAGTACAGACTCTACCATTAGATGACGCTGCGGTCCTGTATCTCCTCTATAGTCAGTGTCGTCTCCTCACATTACAGCAGACATTCTCCGGCACGTACAGATGTGATCAGTACAGACTCTACCATTAGATGACGCTGTGGTCCTGTATCTCCTCTATAGTCAGTGTCGTCTCCTCACATTACAGCAGACATTCTCCGGCACGTACAGATGTGATCAGTACAGACTCTACCATTAGATGACGCTGCGGTCCTGTATCTCCTCTATAGTCAGTGTCGTCTCCTCACATTACAGCAGACATTCTCCGGCACGTACAGATGTGGTCAGTACAGACTCTACCATTAGATGACGCTGCGGTCCTGTATCTCCTCTATAGTCAGTGTCGTCTCCCCACATTACAGCAGACATTCTCCGGCACGTACAGATGTGATCAGTACAGACTCTACCATTAGATGACGCTGCGGTCCTGTATCTCCTCTATAGTCAGTGTCGTCTCCTCACATTACAGCAGACATTCTCCGGCACGTACAGATGTGGTCAGTACAGACTCTACCATTAGATGACGCTGCTGTCCTGTATCTCCTCTATAGTCAGTGTCGTCTCCTCACATTACAGCAGACATTCTCCGGCACGTACAGATGTGATCAGTACAGACTCTACCATTAGATGGTGCTGCGGTCCTGTATCTCCTCTATAGTCAGTGTCGTCTCCTCACATTACAGCAGACATTCTCCGGCACGTACAGATGTGGTCAGTACAGACTCTACCATTAGATGGTGCTGCGGTCCTGTATCTCCTCTATAGTCAGTGTCGTCTCCTCACATTACAGCAGACATTCTCCGGCACGTACAGATGTGATCAGTGCAGACTCTACCATTAGATGACGCTGCGGTCCTGTATCTCCTCTATAGTCAGTGTCGTCTCCTCACATTACAGCAGACATTCTCCGGCACGTACAGATGTGATCAGTACAGATTCTACCATTAGATGACGCTGCGGTCCTGTATCTCCTCTATAGTCAGTGTCGTCTCCTCACATTACAGCAGACATTCTCCGGCACGTACAGATGTGATCAGTACAGATTCTACCATTAGATGACGCTGCGGTCCTGTATCTCCTCTATAGTCAGTGTCGTCTCCTCACATTACAGCAGACATTCTCCGGCACGTACAGATGTGGTCAGTACAGACTCTACCATTAGATGACGCTGCGGTCCTGTATCTCCTCTATAGTCAGTGTCGTCTCCTCACATTACAGCAGACATTCTCCGGCACGTACAGATGTGATCAGTACAGACTCTACCATTAGATGGTGCTGCGGTCCTGTATCTCCTCTATAGTCAGTGTCGTCTCCTCACATTACAGCAGACATTCTCCGGCACGTACAGATGTGATCAGTACAGACTCTACCATTAGATGACGCTGCGGTCCTGTATCTCCTCTATAGTCAGTGTCGTCTCCTCACATTACAGCAGACATTCTCCGGCACGTACAGATGTGGTCAGTACAGACTCTACCATTAGATGACGCTGCGGTCCTGTATCTCCTCTATAGTCAGTGTCGTCTCCTCACATTACAGCAGACATTCTCCGGCACGTACAGATGTGATCAGTACAGACTCTACCATTAGATGACGCTGCGGTCCTGTATCTCCTCTATAGTCAGTGTCGTCTCCTCACATTACAGCAGACATTCTCCGGCACGTACAGATGTGGTCAGTACAGACTCTACCATTAGATGACGCTGCGGTCCTGTATCTCCTCTATAGTCAGTGTCGTCTCCTCACATTACAGCAGACATTCTCCGGCACGTACAGATGTGATCAGTACAGACTCTACCATTAGATGGTGCTGCGGTCCTGTATCTCCTCTATAGTCAGTGTCGTCTCCTCACATTACAGCAGACATTCTCCGGCACGTACAGATGTGATCAGTACAGACTCTACCATTAGATGACGCTGCGGTCCTGTATCTCCTCTATAGTCAGTGTCGTCTCCTCACATTACAGCAGACATTCTCCGGCACGTACAGATGTGGTCAGTACAGACTCTACCATTAGATGACGCTGCGGTCCTGTATCTCCTCTATAGTCAGTGTCGTCTCCTCACATTACAGCAGACATTCTCCGGCACGTACAGATGTGATCAGTACAGACTCTACCATTAGATGACGCTGCGGTCCTGTATCTCCTCTATAGTCAGTGTCGTCTCCTCACATTACAGCAGACATTCTCCGGCACGTACAGATGTGGTCAGTACAGACTCTACCATTAGATGACGCTGCGGTCCTGTATCTCCTCTATAGTCAGTGTCGTCTCCTCACATTACAGCAGACATTCTCCGGCACGTACAGATGTGATCAGTACAGACTCTACCATTAGATGGTGCTGCGGTCCTGTATCTCCTGTATAGTCAGTGTCGTCTCCTCACATTACAGCAGACATTCTCCGGCACGTACAGATGTGGTCAGTACAGACTCTACCATTAGATGACGCTGCGGTCCTGTATCTCCTCTATAGTCAGTGTCGTCTCCTCACATTACAGCAGACATTCTCCGGCACGTACAGATGTGATCAGTACAGACTCTACCATTAGATGGTGCTGCGGTCCTGTATCTCCTCTATAGTCAGTGTCGTCTCCTCACATTACAGCAGACATTCTCCGGCACGTACAGATGTGATCAGTACAGACTCTACCATTAGATGGCGCTGCGGTCCTGTATCTCCTCTATAGTCAGTGTCGTCTCCTCACATTACAGCAGACATTCTCCGGCACGTACAGATGTGGTCAGTACAGACTCTACCATTAGATGGTGCTGCGGTCCTGTATCTCCTCTATAGTCAGTGTCGTCTCCTCACATTACAGCAGACATTCTCCGGCACGTACAGATGTGATCAGTACAGACTCTACCATTAGATGGTGCTGCGGTCCTGTATCTCCTCTATAGTCAGTGTCGTCTCCCCACATTACAGCAGACATTCTCCGGCACGTACAGATGTGGTCAGTACAGACTCTACCATTAGATGACGCTGCGGTCCTGTATCTCCTCTATAGTCAGTGTCGTCTCCCCACATTACAGCAGACATTCTCCGGCACGTACAGATGTGATCAGTACAGACTCTACCATTAGATGGTGCTGCGGTCCTGTATCTCCTCTATAGTCAGTGTCGTCTCCCCACATTACAGCAGACATTCTCCGGCACGTACAGATGTGGTCAGTACAGACTCTACCATTAGATGGTGCTGCGGTCCTGTATCTCCTCTATAGTCAGTGTCGTCTCCTCACATTACAGCAGACATTCTCCGGCACGTACAGATGTGGTCAGTACAGACTCTACCATTAGATGGTGCTGCGGTCCTGTATCTCCTCTATAGTCAGTGTCGTCTCCTCACATTACAGCAGACATTCTCCGGCACGTACAGATGTGGTCAGTACAGACTCTACCATTAGATGGTGCTGCGGTCCTGTATCTCCTCTATAGTCAGTGTCGTCTCCTCACATTACAGCAGACATTCTCCGGCACGTACAGATGTGATCAGTACAGACTCTACCATTAGATGACGCTGCGGTCCTGTATCTCCTCTATAGTCAGTGTCGTCTCCCCACATTACAGCAGACATTCTCCGGCACGTACAGATGTGATCAGTACAGACTCTACCATTAGATGACGCTGCGGTCCTGTATCTCCTCTATAGTCAGTGTCGTCTCCTCACATTACAGCAGACATTCTCCGGCACGTACAGATGTGGTCAGTACAGACTCTACCATTAGATGACGCTGCGGTCCTGTATCTCCTCTATAGTCAGTGTCATCTCCTCACATTACAGCAGACATTCTCCGGCACGTACAGATGTGGTCAGTACAGACTCTTCCATTAGATGGCGCTGCGGTCCTGTATCTCCTCTATAGTCAGTGTCGTCTCCTCACATTACAGCAGACATTCTCCGGCACGTACAGATGTGATCAGTACAGACTCTACCATTAGATGACGCTGCGGTCCTGTATCTCCTCTATAGTCAGTGTCATCTCCTCACATTACAGCAGACATTCTCCGGCACGTACAGATGTGGTCAGTACAGACTCTACCATTAGATGACGCTGCGGTCCTGTATCTCCTCTATAGTCAGTGTCATCTCCTCACATTACAGCAGACATTCTCCGGCACGTACAGATGTGGTCAGTACAGACTCTACCATTAGATGACGCTGCGGTCCTGTATCTCCTCTATAGTCAGTGTCGTCTCCTCACATTACAGCAGACATTCTCCGGCACGTACAGATGTGGTCAGTACAGACTCTACCATTAGATGGTGCTGCGGTCCTGTATCTCCTCTATAGTCAGTGTCGTCTCCTCACATTACAGCAGACATTCTCCGGCACGTACAGATGTGGTCAGTACAGACTCTACCATTAGATGGCGCTGCGGTCCTGTATCTCCTCTATAGTCAGTGTCGTCTCCTCACATTACAGCAGACATTCT
The DNA here is from genome assembly GCF_051348905.1 of Ranitomeya variabilis. Taxonomy (NCBI): domain Eukaryota; kingdom Metazoa; phylum Chordata; class Amphibia; order Anura; family Dendrobatidae; genus Ranitomeya; species Ranitomeya variabilis. The sequence goes on along the minus strand of NC_135238.1, from coordinate 248,685,618 downwards.
CCGGCACGTACAGATGTGGTCAGTACAGACTCTACCATTAGATGACGCTGCGGTCCTGTATCTCCTCTATAGTCAGTGTCGTCTCCTCACATTACAGCAGACATTCTCCGGCACGTACAGATGTGGTCAGTGCAGACTCTACCATTAGATGGTGCTGCGGTCCTGTATCTCCTCTATAGTCAGTGTCGTCTCCTCACATTACAGCAGACATTCTCCGGCACGTACAGATGTGATCAGTACAGACTCTACCATTAGATGACACTGCGGTCCTGTATCTCCTCTATAGTCAGTGTCGTCTCCTCACATTACAGCAGACATTCTCCGGCACGTACAGATGTGATCAGTACAGACTCTACCATTAGATGACGCTGCGGGCCTGTATCTCCTCTATAGTCAGTGTCGTCTCCTCACATTACAGCAGACATTCTCCGGCACGTACAGATGTGATCAGTACAGACTCTACCATTAGATGACGCTGCGGTCCTGTATCTCCTCTATAGTCAGTGTCGTCTCCCCACATTACAGCAGACATTCTCCGGCACGTACAGATGTGATCAGTACAGACTCTACCATTAGATGACGCTGCTGTCCTGTATCTCCTCTATAGTCAGTGTCGTCTCCTCACATTACAGCAGACATTCTCCGGCACGTACAGATGTGGTCAGTACAGACTCTACCATTAGATGGCGCTGCGGTCCTGTATCTCCTCTATAGTCAGTGTCGTCTCCTCACATTACAGCAGACATTCTCCGGCACGTACAGATGTGATCAGTACAGACTCTACCATTAGATGACGCTGCGGTCCTGTATCTCCTCTATAGTCAGTGTCGTCTCCTCACATTACAGCAGACATTCTCCGGCACGTACAGATGTGGTCAGTACAGACTCTACCATTAGATGACGCTGCGGTCCTGTATCTCCTCTATAGTCAGTGTCGTCTCCTCACATTACAGCAGACATTCTCCGGCACGTACAGATGTGGTCAGTACAGACTCTACCATTAGATGGTGCTGCGGTCCTGTATCTCCTCTATAGTCAGTGTCGTCTCCTCACATTACAGCAGACATTCTCCGGCACGTACAGATGTGATCAGTACAGACTCTACCATTAGATGACGCTGCGGTCCTGTATCTCCTCTATAGTCAGTGTCGTCTCCCCACATTACAGCAGACATTCTCCGGCACGTACAGATGTGATCAGTACAGACTCTACCATTAGATGACGCTGCGGTCCTGTATCTCCTCTATAGTCAGTGTCGTCTCCTCACATTACAGCAGACATTCTCCGGCACGTACAGATGTGGTCAGTACAGACTCTACCATTAGATGACGCTGCTGTCCTGTATCTCCTCTATAGTCAGTGTCGTCTCCTCACATTACAGCAGACATTCTCCGGCACGTACAGATGTGATCAGTACAGACTCTACCATTAGATGGCGCTGCGGTCCTGTATCTCCTCTATAGTCAGTGTCGTCTCCCCACATTACAGCAGACATTCTCCGGCACGTACAGATGTGGTCAGTACAGACTCTACCATTAGATGACGCTGCGGTCCTGTATCTCCTCTATAGTCAGTGTCGTCTCCTCACATTACAGCAGACATTCTCCGGCACGTACAGATGTGATCAGTACAGACTCTACCATTAGATGGTGCTGCGGTCCTGTATCTCCTCTATAGTCAGTGTCGTCTCCTCACATTACAGCAGACATTCTCCGGCACGTACAGATGTGATCAGTACAGACTCTACCATTAGATGGTGCTGCGGTCCTGTATCTCCTCTATAGTCAGTGTCGTCTCCTCACATTACAGCAGACATTCTCCGGCACGTACAGATGTGGTCAGTACAGACTCTACCATTAGATGGCGCTGCGGTCCTGTATCTCCTCTATAGTCAGTGTCGTCTCCTCACATTACAGCAGACATTCTCCGGCACGTACAGATGTGGTCAGTACAGACTCTACCATTAGATGACGCTGCGGTCCTGTATCTCCTCTATAGTCAGTGTCGTCTCCTCACATTACAGCAGACATTCTCCGGCACGTACAGATGTGGTCAGTACAGACTCTACCATTAGATGACGCTGCGGTCCTGTATCTCCTCTATAGTCAGTGTCGTCTCCTCACATTACAGCAGACATTCTCCGGCACGTACAGATGTGATCAGTACAGATTCTACCATTAGATGACGCTGCGGTCCTGTATCTCCTCTATAGTCAGTGTCGTCTCCTCACATTACAGCAGACATTCTCCGGCACGTACAGATGTGGTCAGTACAGACTCTACCATTAGATGGTGCTGCGGTCCTGTATCTCCTCTATAGTCAGTGTCGTCTCCTCACATTACAGCAGACATTCTCCGGCACGTACAGATGTGGTCAGTACAGACTCTACCATTAGATGACGCTGCGGTCCTGTATCTCCTCTATAGTCAGTGTCGTCTCCTCACATTACAGCAGACATTCTCCGGCACGTACAGATGTGGTCAGTACAGACTCTACCATTAGATGGTGCTGCGGTCCTGTATCTCCTCTATAGTCAGTGTCGTCTCCTCACATTACAGCAGACATTCTCCGGCACGTACAGATGTGATCAGTGCAGACTCTACCATTAGATGACGCTGCGGTCCTGTATCTCCTCTATAGTCAGTGTCGTCTCCCCACATTACAGCAGACATTCTCCGGCACGTACAGATGTGGTCAGTACAGACTCTACCATTAGATGGTGCTGCGGTCCTGTATCTCCTCTATAGTCAGTGTCGTCTCCTCACATTACAGCAGACATTCTCCGGCACGTACAGATGTGGTCAGTACAGACTCTACCATTAGATGGTGCTGCGGTCCTGTATCTCCTCTATAGTCAGTGTCGTCTCCTCACATTACAGCAGACATTCTCCGGCACGTACAGATGTGGTCAGTACAGACTCTACCATTAGATGGCGCTGCGGTCCTGTATCTCCTCTATAGTCAGTGTCGTCTCCTCACATTACAGCAGACATTCTCCGGCACGTACAGATGTGGTCAGTACAGACTCTACCATTAGATGACGCTGCTGTCCTGTATCTCCTCTATAGTCAGTGTCGTCTCCTCACATTACAGCAGACATTCTCCGGCACGTACAGATGTGGTCAGTACAGACTCTACCATTAGATGACGCTGCGGTCCTGTATCTCCTCTATAGTCAGTGTCGTCTCCTCACATTACAGCAGACATTCTCCGGCACGTACAGATGTGGTCAGTACAGACTCTACCATTAGATGGCGCTGCGGTCCTGTATCTCCTCTATAGTCAGTGTCGTCTCCTCACATTACAGCAGACATTCTCCGGCACGTACAGATGTGGTCAGTACAGACTCTACCATTAGATGACGCTGCTGTCCTGTATCTCCTCTATAGTCAGTGTCGTCTCCTCACATTACAGCAGACATTCTCCGGCACGTACAGATGTGGTCAGTACAGACTCTACCATTAGATGACGCTGCGGTCCTGTATCTCCTCTATAGTCAGTGTCGTCTCCTCACATTACAGCAGACATTCTCCGGCACGTACAGATGTGATCAGTACAGATTCTACCATTAGATGACGCTGCGGTCCTGTATCTCCTCTATAGTCAGTGTCGTCTCCTCACATTACAGCAGACATTCTCCGGCACGTACAGATGTGGTCAGTACAGACTCTACCATTAGATGGTGCTGCGGTCCTGTATCTCCTCTATAGTCAGTGTCGTCTCCTCACATTACAGCAGACATTCTCCGGCACGTACAGATGTGATCAGTACAGACTCTACCATTAGATGGCGCTGCGGTCCTGTATCTCCTCTATAGTCAGTGTCGTCTCCCCACATTACAGCAGACATTCTCCGGCACGTACAGATGTGGTCAGTACAGACTCTACCATTAGATGACGCTGCGGTCCTGTATCTCCTCTATAGTCAGTGTCGTCTCCTCACATTACAGCAGACATTCTCCGGCACGTACAGATGTGATCAGTGCAGACTCTACCATTAGATGACGCTGCGGTCCTGTATCTCCTCTATAGTCAGTGTCGTCTCCCCACATTACAGCAGACATTCTCCGGCACGTACAGATGTGATCAGTACAGACTCTACCATTAGATGACGCTGCAGTCCTGTATCTCCTCTATAGTCAGTGTCGTCTCCCCACATTACAGCAGACATTCTCCGGCACGTACAGATGTGATCAGTACAGACTCTACCATTAGATGGCGCTGCGGTCCTGTATCTCCTCTATAGTCAGTGTCGTCTCCTCACATTACAGCAGACATTCTCCGGCACGTACAGATGTGATCAGTACAGACTCTACCATTAGATGGTGCTGCGGTCCTGTATCTCCTCTATAGTCAGTGTCGTCTCCTCACATTACAGCAGACATTCTCCGGCACGTACAGATGTGGTCAGTACAGACTCTACCATTAGATGGCGCTGCGGTCCTGTATCTCCTCTATAGTCAGTGTGGTCTCCCCACATTACAGCAGACATTCTCCAGCACGTACAGATGTGGTCAGTACAGACTCTACCATTAGATGACGCTGCGGTCCTGTATCTCCTCTATAGTCAGTGTCGTCTCCTCACATTACAGCAGACATTCTCCGGCACGTACAGATGTGGTCAGTACAGACTCTACCATTAGATGACGCTGCGGTCCTGTATCTCCTCTATAGTCAGTGTCGTCTCCCCACATTACAGCAGACATTCTCCGGCACGTACAGATGTGATCAGTACAGACTCTACCATTAGATGACGCTGCGGTCCTGTATCTCCTCTATAGTCAGTGTCGTCTCCCCACATTACAGCAGACATTCTCCGGCACGTACAGATGTGATCAGTACAGACTCTACCATTAGATGACGCTGCGGTCCTGTATCTCCTCTATAGTCAGTGTCGTCTCCTCACATTACAGCAGACATTCTCCGGCACGTACAGATGTGATCAGTACAGACTCTACCATTAGATGACGCTGCGGTCCTGTATCTCCTCTATAGTCAGTGTCGTCTCCCCACATTACAGCAGACATTCTCCGGCACGTACAGATGTGATCAGTACAGACTCTACCATTAGATGACGCTGCGGTCCTGTATCTCCTCTATAGTCAGTGTCGTCTCCTCACATTACAGCAGACATTCTCCGGCACGTACAGATGTGGTCAGTACAGACTCTACCATTAGATGACGCTGCGGTCCTGTATCTCCTCTATAGTCAGTGTAGTCTCCTCACATTACAGCAGACATTCTCCGGCACGTACAGATGTGGTCAGTACAGACTCTACCATTAGATGGCGCTGCGGTCCTGTATCTCCTCTATAGTCAGTGTCATCTCCTCACATTACAGCAGACATTCTCCGGCACGTACAGATGTGGTCAGTACAGACTCTACCATTAGATGGCGCTGCGGTCCTGTATCTCCTCTATAGTCAGTGTCGTCTCCTCACATTACAGCAGACATTCTCCGGCACGTACAGATGTGGTCAGTACAGACTCTACCATTAGATGACGCTGCGGTCCTGTATCTCCTCTATAGTCAGTGTCGTCTCCTCACATTACAGCAGACATTCTCCGGCACGTACAGATGTGATCAGTACAGACTCTACCATTAGATGACGCTGCGGTCCTGTATCTCCTCTATAGTCAGTGTCGTCTCCTCACATTACAGCAGACATTCTCCGGCACGTACAGATGTGATCAGTACAGACTCTACCATTAGATGACGCTGCGGTCCTGTATCTCCTCTATAGTCAGTGTCGTCTCCTCACATTACAGCAGACATTCTCCGGCACGTACAGATGTGGTCAGTACAGACTCTACCATTAGATGACGCTGCGGTCCTGTATCTCCTCTATAGTCAGTGTCGTCTCCTCACATTACAGCAGACATTCTCCGGCACGTACAGATGTGGTCAGTACAGACTCTACCATTAGATGGTGCTGCGGTCCTGTATCTCCTCTATAGTCAGTGTCGTCTCCTCACATTACAGCAGACATTCTCCGGCACGTACAGATGTGATCAGTACAGACTCTACCATTAGATGACGCTGCGGTCCTGTATCTCCTCTATAGTCAGTGTCGTCTCCTCACATTACAGCAGACATTCTCCGGCACGTACAGATGTGATCAGTACAGACTCTACCATTAGATGGTGCTGCGGTCCTGTATCTCCTCTATAGTCAGTGTCATCTCCTCACATTACAGCAGACATTCTCCGGCACGTACAGATGTGGTCAGTACAGACTCTACCATTAGATGACGCTGCGGTCCTGTATCTCCTCTATAGTCAGTGTCGTCTCCTCACATTACAGCAGACATTCTCCGGCACGTACAGATGTGGTCAGTACAGACTCTACCATTAGATGGTGCTGCGGTCCTGTATCTCCTCTATAGTCAGTGTCGTCTCCTCACATTACAGCAGACATTCTCCGGCACGTACAGATGTGATCAGTACAGACTCTACCATTAGATGACGCTGCGGTCCTGTATCTCCTCTATAGTCAGTGTCGTCTCCCCACATTACAGCAGACATTCTCCGGCACGTACAGATGTGATCAGTGCAGACTCTACCATTAGATGACGCTGCGGTCCTGTATCTCCTCTATAGTCAGTGTCGTCTCCTCACATTACAGCAGACATTCTCCGGCACGTACAGATGTGATCAGTACAGACTCTACCATTAGATGACGCTGCGGTCCTGTATCTCCTCTATAGTCAGTGTCGTCTCCCCACATTACAGCAGACATTCTCCGGCACGTACAGATGTGATCAGTACAGACTCTACCATTAGATGGCGCTGCGGTCCTGTATCTCCTCTATAGTCAGTGTCGTCTCCTCACATTACAGCAGACATTCTCCGGCACGTACAGATGTGGTCAGTACAGACTCTACCATTAGATGGTGCTGCGGTCCTGTATCTCCTCTATAGTCAGTGTCGTCTCCTCACATTACAGCAGACATTCTCCGGCACGTACAGATGTGGTCAGTACAGACTCTACCATTAGATGGCGCTGCGGTCCTGTATCTCCTCTATAGTCAGTGTCGTCTCCTCACATTACAGCAGACATTCTCCGGCACGTACAGATGTGATCAGTACAGACTCTACCATTAGATGGTGCTGCGGTCCTGTATCTCCTCTATAGTCAGTGTCGTCTCCTCACATTACAGCAGACATTCTCCGGCACGTACAGATGTAGTCAGTACAGACTCTACCATTAGATGGTGCTGCGGTCCTGTATCTCCTCTATAGTCAGTGTCGTCTCCCCACATTACAGCAGACATTCTCCGGCACGTACAGATGTGATCAGTACAGACTCTACCATTAGATGGCGCTGCGGTCCTGTATCTCCTCTATAGTCAGTGTCGTCTCCCCACATTACAGCAGACATTCTCCGGCACGTACAGATGTGGTCAGTACAGACTCTACCATTAGATGACGCTGCTGTCCTGTATCTCCTCTATAGTCAGTGTCGTCTCCTCACATTACAGCAGACATTCTCCGGCACGTACAGATGTGATCAGTACAGACTCTACCATTAGATGACGCTGCGGTCCTGTATCTCCTCTATAGTCAGTGTCGTCTCCTCACATTACAGCAGACATTCTCCGGCACGTACAGATGTGGTCAGTACAGACTCTACCATTAGATGGTGCTGCGGTCCTGTATCTCCTCTATAGTCAGTGTCGTCTCCTCACATTACAGCAGACATTCTCCGGCACGTACAGATGTGGTCAGTACAGACTCTACCATTAGATGGTGCTGCGGTCCTGTATCTCCTCTATAGTCAGTGTCGTCTCCTCACATTACAGCAGACATTCTCCGGCACGTACAGATGTGGTCAGTACAGACTCTACCATTAGATGGTGCTGCGGTCCTGTATCTCCTCTATAGTCAGTGTCGTCTCCTCACATTACAGCAGACATTCTCCGGCACGTACAGATGTGATCAGTACAGACTCTACCATTAGATGGTGCTGCGGTCCTGTATCTCCTCTATAGTCAGTGTCATCTCCTCACATTACAGCAGACATTCTCCGGCACGTACAGATGTGGTCAGTACAGACTCTACCATTAGATGACGCTGCGGTCCTGTATCTCCTCTATAGTCAGTGTCGTCTCCTCACATTACAGCAGACATTCTCCGGCACGTACAGATGTGGTCAGTACAGACTCTACCATTAGATGACGCTGCGGTCCTGTATCTCCTCTATAGTCAGTGTCGTCTCCTCACATTACAGCAGACATTCTCCGGCACGTACAGATGTGATCAGTACAGACTCTACCATTAGATGGTGCTGCGGTCCTGTATCTCCTCTATAGTCAGTGTCATCTCCTCACATTACAGCAGACATTCTCCGGCACGTACAGATGTGGTCAGTACAGACTCTACCATTAGATGACGCTGCGGTCCTGTATCTCCTCTATAGTCAGTGTCGTCTCCTCACATTACAGCAGACATTCTCCGGCACGTACAGATGTGGTCAGTACAGACTCTACCATTAGATGGTGCTGCGGTCCTGTATCTCCTCTATAGTCAGTGTCGTCTCCTCACATTACAGCAGACATTCTCCGGCACGTACAGATGTGATCAGTACAGACTCTACCATTAGATGACGCTGCGGTCCTGTATCTCCTCTATAGTCAGTGTCGTCTCCCCACATTACAGCAGACATTCTCCGGCACGTACAGATGTGATCAGTGCAGACTCTACCATTAGATGACGCTGCGGTCCTGTATCTCCTCTATAGTCAGTGTCGTCTCCTCACATTACAGCAGACATTCTCCGGCACGTACAGATGTGATCAGTACAGACTCTACCATTAGATGACGCTGCGGTCCTGTATCTCCTCTATAGTCAGTGTCGTCTCCCCACATTACAGCAGACATTCTCCGGCACGTACAGATGTGATCAGTACAGACTCTACCATTAGATGGCGCTGCGGTCCTGTATCTCCTCTATAGTCAGTGTCGTCTCCTCACATTACAGCAGACATTCTCCGGCACGTACAGATGTGGTCAGTACAGACTCTACCATTAGATGACGCTGCGGTCCTGTATCTCCTCTATAGTCAGTGTCGTCTCCTCACATTACAGCAGACATTCTCCGGCACGTACAGATGTGGTCAGTACAGACTCTACCATTAGATGGTGCTGCGGTCCTGTATCTCCTCTATAGTCAGTGTCGTCTCCTCACATTACAGCAGACATTCTCCGGCACGTACAGATGTGGTCAGTACAGACTCTACCATTAGATGGCGCTGCGGTCCTGTATCTCCTCTATAGTCAGTGTCGTCTCCTCACATTACAGCAGACATTCTCCGGCACGTACAGATGTGATCAGTACAGACTCTACCATTAGATGGTGCTGCGGTCCTGTATCTCCTCTATAGTCAGTGTCGTCTCCTCACATTACAGCAGACATTCTCCGGCACGTACAGATGTGATCAGTACAGACTCTACCATTAGATGACGCTGCGGTCCTGTATCTCCTCTATAGTCAGTGTCGTCTCCTCACATTACAGCAGACATTCTCCGGCACGTACAGATGTAGTCAGTACAGACTCTACCATTAGATGGTGCTGCGGTCCTGTATCTCCTCTATAGTCAGTGTCGTCTCCTCACATTACAGCAGACATTCTCCGGCACGTACAGATGTGATCAGTACAGACTCTACCATTAGATGACGCTGCGGTCCTGTATCTCCTCTATAGTCAGTGTCGTCTCCTCACATTACAGCAGACATTCTCCGGCACGTACAGATGTGATCAGTACAGACTCTACCATTAGATGACGCTGCGGTCCTGTATCTCCTCTATAGTCAGTGTCGTCTCCTCACATTACAGCAGACATTCTCCGGCACGTACAGATGTAGTCAGTACAGACTCTACCATTAGATGGTGCTGCGGTCCTGTATCTCCTCTATAGTCAGTGTCGTCTCCCCACATTACAGCAGACATTCTCCGGCACGTACAGATGTGATCAGTACAGACTCTACCATTAGATGGCGCTGCGGTCCTGTATCTCCTCTATAGTCAGTGTCGTCTCCCCACATTACAGCAGACATTCTCCGGCACGTACAGATGTGGTCAGTACAGACTCTACCATTAGATGACGCTGCGGTCCTGTATCTCCTCTATAGTCAGTGTCGTCTCCTCACATTACAGCAGACATTCTCCGGCACGTACAGATGTGGTCAGTACAGACTCTACCATTAGATGGTGCTGCGGTCCTGTATCTCCTCTATAGTCAGTGTCGTCTCCTCACATTACAGCAGACATTCTCCGGCACGTACAGATGTGGTCAGTACAGACTCTACCATTAGATGGTGCTGCGGTCCTGTATCTCCTCTATAGTCAGTGTCGTCTCCTCACATTACAGCAGACATTCTCCGGCACGTACAGATGTGGTCAGTACAGACTCTACCATTAGATGGCGCTGCGGTCCTGTATCTCCTCTATAGTCAGTGTCGTCTCCTCACATTACAGCAGACATTCTCCGGCACGTACAGATGTGGTCAGTACAGACTCTACCATTAGATGACGCTGCGGTCCTGTATCTCCTCTATAGTCAGTGTCGTCTCCTCACATTACAGCAGACATTCTCCGGCACGTACAGATGTGGTCAGTACAGACTCTACCATTAGATGACGCTGCGGTCCTGTATCTCCTCTATAGTCAGTGTCGTCTCCCCACATTACAGCAGACATTCTCCGGCACGTACAGATGTGGTCAGTGCAGACTCTACCATTAGATGTCGCTGCGGTCCTGTATCTCCTCTATAGTCAGTGTCGTCTCCTCACATTACAGCAGACATTCTCCGGCACGTACAGATGTGGTCAGTACAGACTCTACCATTAGATGACGCTGCGGTCCTGTATCTCCTCTATAGTCAGTGTCGTCTCCTCACATTACAGCATACATTCTCCGGCACGTACAGATGTGGTCAGTGCAGACTCTACCATTAGATGACGCTGCGGTCCTGTATCTCCTCTATAGTCAGTGTCGTCTCCCCACATTACAGCAGACATTCTCCGGCACGTACAGATGTGGTCAGTACAGACTCTACCATTAGATGACGCTGCGGTCCTGTATCTCCTCTATAGTCAGTGTCGTCTCCTCACATTACAGCAGACATTCTCCGGCACGTACAGATGTGGTCAGTACAGACTCTACCATTAGATGACGCTGCGGTCCTGTATCTCCTCTATAGTCAGTGTCGTCTCCCCACATTACAGCAGACATTCTCCGGCACGTACAGATGTGGTCAGTACAGACTCTACCATTAGATGACGCTGCGGTCCTGTATCTCCTCTATAGTCAGTGCCGTCTCCCCACATTACAGCAGACATTCTCCGGCACGTACAGATGTGGTCAGTACAGACTCTACCATTAGATGACGCTGCGGTCCTGTATCTCCTCTATAGTCAGTGTCGTCTCCTCACATTACAGCAGACATTCTCCGGCACGTACAGATGTGGTCAGTACAGACTCTACCATTAGATGACGCTGCGGTCCTGTATCTCCTCTATAGTCAGTGTCGTCTCCTCACATTACAGCAGACATTCTCCGGCACGTACAGATGTGGTCAGTACAGACTCTACCATTAGATGACGCTGCGGTCCTGTATCTCCTCTATAGTCAGTGTCGTCTCCTCACATTACAGCAGACATTCTCCGGCACGTACAGATGTGGTCAGTACAGACTCTACCATTAGATGACGCTGCGGTCCTGTATCTCCTCTATAGTCAGTGTCGTCTCCCCACATTACAGCAGACATTCTCCGGCACGTACAGATGTGGTCAGTACAGACTCTACCATTAGATGACGCTGTGGTCCTGTATCTCCTCTATAGTCAGTGTCGTCTCCTCACATTACAGCAGACATTCTCCGGCACGTACAGATGTGGTCAGTACAGACTCTACCATTAGATGGTGCTGCGGTCCTGTATCTCCTCTATAGTCAGTGTCGTCTCCTCACATTACAGCAGACATTCTCCGGCACGTACAGATGTGGTCAGTACAGACTCTACCATTAGATGACGCTGCGGTCCTGTATCTCCTCTATAGTCAGTGTCGTCTCCTCACATTACAGCAGACATTCTCCGGCACGTACAGATGTGATCAGTACAGACTCTACCATTAGATGACGCTGCGGTCCTGTATCTCCTCTATAGTCAGTGTCGTCTCCTCACATTACAGCAGACATTCTCCGGCACGTACAGATGTGATCAGTACAGACTCTACCATTAGATGGTGCTGCGGTCCTGTATCTCCTCTATAGTCAGTGTCGTCTCCTCACATTACAGCAGACATTCTCCGGCACGTACAGATGTGGTCAGTGCAGACTCTACCATTAGATGGTGCTGCGGTCCTGTATCTCCTCTATAGTCAGTGTCGTCTCCCCACATTACAGCAGACATTCTCCGGCACGTACAGATGTGGTCAGTACAGACTCTACCATTAGATGACGCTGCGGTCCTGTATCTCCTCTATAGTCAGTGTCGTCTCCTCACATTACAGCAGACATTCTCCGGCACGTACAGATGTGGTCAGTACAGACTCTACCATTAGATGACGCTGCGGTCCTGTATCTCCTCTATAGTCAGTGTCGTCTCCTCACATTACAGCAGACATTCTCCGGCACGTACAGATGTGGTCAGTACAGACTCTACCATTAGATGGTGCTGCGGTCCTGTATCTCCTCTATAGTCAGTGTCGTCTCCTCACATTACAGCAGACATTCTCCGGCACGTACAGATGTGGTCAGTACAGACTCTACCATTAGATGACGCTGCGGTCCTGTATCTCCTCTATAGTCAGTGTGGTCTCCTCACATTACAGCAGACATTCTCCGGCACGTACAGATGTGGTCAGTACAGACTCTACCATTAGATGGTGCTGCGGTCCTGTATCTCCTCTATAGTCAGTGTCGTCTCCTCACATTACAGCAGACATTCTCCGGCACGTACAGATGTGGTCAGTACAGACTCTACCATTAGATGACGCTGCGGTCCTGTATCTCCTCTATAGTCAGTGTCGTCTCCTCACATTACAGCAGACATTCTCCGGCACGTACAGATGTGGTCAGTACAGACTCTACCATTAGATGACGCTGTGGTCCTGTATCTCCTCTATAGTCAGTGTCGTCTCCTCACATTACAGCAGACATTCTCCGGCACGTACAGATGTGATCAGTACAGACTCTACCATTAGATGGTGCTGCGGTCCTGTATCTCCTCTATAGTCAGTGTCGTCTCCTCACATTACAGCAGACATTCTCCGGCACGTACAGATGTGGTCAGTACAGACTCTACCATTAGATGGTGCTGCGGTCCTGTATCTCCTCTATAGTCAGTGTCGTCTCCTCACATTACAGCAGACATTCTCCGGCACGTACAGATGTGATCAGTACAGACTCTACCATTAGATGGTGCTGCGGTCCTGTATCTCCTCTATAGTCAGTGTCGTCTCCTCACATTACAGCAGACATTCTCCGGCACGTACAGATGTGGTCAGTACAGACTCTGCCATTAGATGGTGCTGCGGTCCTGTATCTCCTCTATAGTCAGTGTCGTCTCCTCACATTACAGCAGACATTCTCCAGCACGTACAGATGTGGTCAGTGCAGACTCTACCATTAGATGACGCTGCGGTCCTGTATCTCCTCTATAGTCAGTGTCGTCTCCCCACATTACAGCAGACATTCTCCGGCACGTACAGATGTGGTCAGTGCAGACTCTACCATTAGATGACGCTGCGGTCCTGTATCTCCTCTATAGTCAGTGTCGTCTCCTCACATTACAGCAGACATTCTCCGGCACGTACAGATGTGATCAGTACAGACTCTACCATTAGATGACGCTGCGGTCCTGTATCTCCTCTATAGTCAGTGTCGTCTCCTCACATTACAGCAGACATTCTCCGGCACGTACAGATGTGGTCAGTACAGACTCTACCATTAGATGACGCTGCGGTCCTGTATCTCCTCTATAGTCAGTGTCGTCTCCCCACATTACAGCAGACATTCTCCAGCACGTACAGATGTGATCAGTACAGACTCTACCATTAGATGACGCTGCGGTCCTGTATCTCCTCTATAGTCAGTGTCGTCTCCTCACATTACAGCAGACATTCTCCGGCACGTACAGATGTGGTCAGTACAGACTCTACCATTAGATGGTGCTGCGGTCCTGTATCTCCTCTATAGTCAGTGTCGTCTCCTCACATTACAGCAGACATTCTCCGGCACGTACAGATGTGGTCAGTACAGACTCTACCATTAGATGGTGCTGCGGTCCTGTATCTCCTCTATAGTCAGTGTCGTCTCCTCACATTACAGCAGACATTCTCCGGCACGTACAGATGTGGTCAGTACAGACTCTACCATTAGATGGTGCTGCGGTCCTGTATCTCCTCTATAGTCAGTGTCGTCTCCTCACATTACAGCAGACATTCTCCGGCACGTACAGATGTGGTCAGTACAGACTCTACCATTAGATGACGCTGCGGTCCTGTATCTCCTCTATAGTCAGTGTCGTCTCCTCACATTACAGCAGACATTCTCCGGCACGTACAGATGTGATCAGTACAGACTCTACCATTAGATGGTGCTGCGGTCCTGTATCTCCTCTATAGTCAGTGTCGTCTCCTCACATTACAGCAGACATTCTCCGGCACGTACAGATGTGATCAGTACAGACTCTACCATTAGATGGTGCTGCGGTCCTGTATCTCCTCTATAGTCAGTGTCGTCTCCTCACATTACAGCAGACATTCTCCGGCACGTACAGATGTGGTCAGTACAGACTCTACCATTAGATGGTGCTGCGGTCCTGTATCTCCTCTATATTCAGTGTCGTCTCCTCACATTACAGCAGACATTCTCCGGCACGTACAGATGTGGTCAGTACAGACTCTACCATTAGATGGTGCTGCGGTCCTGTATCTCCTCTATAGTCAGTGTCGTCTCCTCACATTACAGCAGACATTCTCCGGCACGTACAGATGTGGTCAGTACAGACTCTACCATTAGATGGCGCTGCGGTCCTGTATCTCCTCTATAGTCAGTGTCGTCTCCTCACATTACAGCAGACATTCTCCGGCACGTACAGATGTGGTCAGTACAGACTCTACCATTAGATGGCGCTGCGGTCCTGTATCTCCTCTATAGTCAGTGTCGTCTCCTCACATTACAGCAGACATTCTCCAGCACGTACAGATGTGGTCAGTACAGACTCTACCATTAGATGGCGCTGCGGTCCTGTATCTCCTCTATAGTCAGTGTCGTCTCCTCACATTACAGCAGACATTCTCCGGCACGTACAGATGTGATCAGTACAGACTCTACCATTAGATGGCGCTGCGGTCCTGTATCTCCTCTATAGTCAGTGTCGTCTCCTCACATTACAGCAGACATTCTCCGGCACGTACAGATGTGGTCAGTACAGACTCTACCATTAGATGGTGCTGCGGTCCTGTATCTCCTCTATAGTCAGTGTCGTCTCCTCACATTACAGCAGACATTCTCCGGCACGTACAGATGTGGTCAGTACAGACTCTACCATTAGATGACGCTGCGGTCCTGTATCTCCTCTATAGTCAGTGTCGTCTCCTCACATTACAGCAGACATTCTCCAGCACGTACAGATGTGATCAGTACAGACTCTACCATTAGATGACGCTGCGGTCCTGTATCTCCTCTATAGTCAGTGTCGTCTCCTCACATTACAGCAGACATTCTCCGGCACGTACAGATGTGGTCAGTACAGACTCTACCATTAGATGACGCTGCGGTCCTGTATCTCCTCTATAGTCAGTGTCGTCTCCCCACATTACAGCAGACATTCTCCAGCACGTACAGATGTGATCAGTACAGACTCTACCATTAGATGACGCTGCGGTCCTGTATCTCCTCTATAGTCAGTGTCGTCTCCTCACATTACAGCAGACATTCTCCGGCACGTACAGATGTGGTCAGTACAGACTCTACCATTAGATGGTGCTGCGGTCCTGTATCTCCTCTATAGTCAGTGTCGTCTCCTCACATTACAGCAGACATTCTCCGGCACGTACAGATGTGGTCAGTACAGACTCTACCATTAGATGGTGCTGCGGTCCTGTATCTCCTCTATAGTCAGTGTCGTCTCCTCACATTACAGCAGACATTCTCCGGCACGTACAGATGTGGTCAGTACAGACTCTACCATTAGATGGTGCTGCGGTCCTGTATCTCCTCTATAGTCAGTGTCGTCTCCTCACATTACAGCAGACATTCTCCGGCACGTACAGATGTGGTCAGTACAGACTCTACCATTAGATGACGCTGCGGTCCTGTATCTCCTCTATAGTCAGTGTCGTCTCCTCACATTACAGCAGACATTCTCCGGCACGTACAGATGTGATCAGTACAGACTCTACCATTAGATGGTGCTGCGGTCCTGTATCTCCTCTATAGTCAGTGTCGTCTCCTCACATTACAGCAGACATTCTCCGGCACGTACAGATGTGATCAGTACAGACTCTACCATTAGATGGTGCTGCGGTCCTGTATCTCCTCTATAGTCAGTGTCGTCTCCTCACATTACAGCAGACATTCTCCGGCACGTACAGATGTGGTCAGTACAGACTCTACCATTAGATGGTGCTGCGGTCCTGTATCTCCTCTATATTCAGTGTCGTCTCCTCACATTACAGCAGACATTCTCCGGCACGTACAGATGTGGTCAGTACAGACTCTACCATTAGATGGTGCTGCGGTCCTGTATCTCCTCTATAGTCAGTGTCGTCTCCTCACATTACAGCAGACATTCTCCGGCACGTACAGATGTGGTCAGTACAGACTCTACCATTAGATGGTGCTGCGGTCCTGTATCTCCTCTATAGTCAGTGTCGTCTCCTCACATTACAGCAGACATTCTCCGGCACGTACAGATGTGATCAGTACAGACTCTACCATTAGATGGTGCTGCGGTCCTGTATCTCCTCTATAGTCAGTGTCGTCTCCCCACATTACAGCAGACATTCTCCGGCACGTACAGATGTGATCAGTACAGACTCTACCATTAGATGACGCTGCGGTCCTGTATCTCCTCTATAGTCAGTGTCGTCTCCTCACATTACAGCAGACATTCTCCGGCACGTACAGATGTGGTCAGTACAGACTCTACCATTAGATGGTGCTGCGGTCCTGTATCTCCTCTATAGTCAGTGTCGTCTCCTCACATTACAGCAGACATTCTCCGGCACGTACAGATGTGGTCAGTACAGACTCTACCATTAGATGACGCTGCGGTCCTGTATCTCCTCTATAGTCAGTGTCGTCTCCTCACATTACAGCAGACATTCTCCGGCACGTACAGATGTGATCAGTACAGACTCTACCATTAGATGGTGCTGCGGTCCTGTATCTCCTCTATAGTCAGTGTCGTCTCCTCACATTACAGCAGACATTCTCCGGCACGTACAGATGTGGTCAGTACAGACTCTACCATTAGATGGTGCTGCGGTCCTGTATCTCCTCTATAGTCAGTGTCGTCTCCTCACATTACAGCAGACATTCTCCGGCACGTACAGATGTGGTCAGTACAGACTCTACCATTAGATGACGCTGCGGTCCTGTATCTCCTCTATAGTCAGTGTCGTCTCCTCACATTACAGCAGACATTCTCCGGCACGTACAGATGTGGTCAGTACAGACTCTACCATTAGATGACGCTGCGGTCCTGTATCTCCTCTATAGTCAGTGTCGTCTCCTCACATTACAGCAGACATTCTCCGGCACGTACAGATGTGATCAGTACAGACTCTACCATTAGATGGTGCTGCGGTCCTGTATCTCCTCTATAGTCAGTGTCGTCTCCTCACATTACAGCAGACATTCTCCGGCACGTACAGATGTGATCAGTACAGACTCTACCATTAGATGACGCTGCGGTCCTGTATCTCCTCTATAGTCAGTGTCGTCTCCTTACATTACAGCAGACATTCTCCGGCACGTACAGATGTGATCAGTACAGACTCTACCATTAGATGACGCTGAGGTCCTGTATCTCCTCTATAGTCAGTGTCGTCTCCTCACATTACAGCAGACATTCTCCGGCACGTACAGATGTGATCAGTACAGACTCTACCATTAGATGACGCTGCGGTCCTGTATCTCCTCTATAGTCAGTGTCGTCTCCTCACATTACAGCAGACATTCTCCGGCACGTACA
The DNA here is from genome assembly GCF_051348905.1 of Ranitomeya variabilis. Taxonomy (NCBI): domain Eukaryota; kingdom Metazoa; phylum Chordata; class Amphibia; order Anura; family Dendrobatidae; genus Ranitomeya; species Ranitomeya variabilis. Next base: position 248,667,416 of record NC_135238.1, on the reverse strand, counting down.
GATGTGATCAGTACAGACTCTACCATTAGATGGTGCTGCGGTCCTGTATCTCCTCTATAGTCAGTGTCGTCTCCTCACATTACAGCAGACATTCTCCGGCACGTACAGATGTGGTCAGTACAGACTCTACCATTAGATGACGCTGCGGTCCTGTATCTCCTCTATAGTCAGTGTCGTCTCCTCACATTACAGCAGACATTCTCCGGCACGTACAGATGTGGTCAGTACAGACTCTACCATTAGATGGTGCTGCGGTCCTGTATCTCCTCTATAGTCAGTGTCGTCTCCTCACATTACAGCAGACATTCTCCGGCACGTACAGATGTGGTCAGTACAGACTCTACCATTAGATGGTGCTGCGGTCCTGTATCTCCTCTATAGTCAGTGTCGTCTCCTCACATTACAGCAGACATTCTCCGGCACGTACAGATGTGGTCAGTACAGACTCTACCATTAGATGACGCTGCGGTCCTGTATCTCCTCTATAGTCAGTGTCGTCTCCTCACATTACAGCAGACATTCTCCGGCACGTACAGATGTGGTCAGTACAGACTCTACCATTAGATGACGCTGCGGTCCTGTATCTCCTCTATAGTCAGTGTCGTCTCCTCACATTACAGCAGACATTCTCCGGCACGTACAGATGTGATCAGTACAGACTCTACCATTAGATGACGCTGTGGTCCTGTATCTCCTCTATAGTCAGTGTCGTCTCCTCACATTACAGCAGACATTCTCCGGCACGTACAGATGTGGTCAGTACAGACTCTACCATTAGATGGTGCTGCGGTCCTGTATCTCCTCTATAGTCAGTGTCGTCTCCTCACATTACAGCAGACATTCTCCGGCACGTACAGATGTGGTCAGTACAGACTCTACCATTAGATGACGCTGCGGTCCTGTATCTCCTCTATAGTCAGTGTCGTCTCCTCACATTACAGCAGACATTCTCCGGCACGTACAGATGTGGTCAGTACAGACTCTACCATTAGATGACGCTGCGGTCCTGTATCTCCTCTATAGTCAGTGTCGTCTCCTCACATTACAGCAGACATTCTCCGGCACGTACAGATGTGATCAGTACAGACTCTACCATTAGATGGTGCTGCGGTCCTGTATCTCCTCTATAGTCAGTGTCGTCTCCTCACATTACAGCAGACATTCTCCGGCACGTACAGATGTGATCAGTACAGACTCTACCATTAGATGACGCTGCGGTCCTGTATCTCCTCTATAGTCAGTGTCGTCTCCTCACATTACAGCAGACATTCTCCGGCACGTACAGATGTGATCAGTACAGACTCTACCATTAGATGACGCTGCGGTCCTGTATCTCCTCTATAGTCAGTGTCGTCTCCTTACATTACAGCAGACATTCTCCGGCACGTACAGATGTGATCAGTACAGACTCTACCATTAGATGACGCTGAGGTCCTGTATCTCCTCTATAGTCAGTGTCGTCTCCTCACATTACAGCAGACATTCTCCGGCACGTACAGATGTGATCAGTACAGACTCTACCATTAGATGGTGCTGCGGTCCTGTATCTCCTCTATAGTCAGTGTCGTCTCCTCACATTACAGCAGACATTCTCCGGCACGTACAGATGTGGTCAGTACAGACTCTACCATTAGATGGTGCTGCGGTCCTGTATCTCCTCTATAGTCAGTGTCGTCTCCTCACATTACAGCAGACATTCTCCGGCACGTACAGATGTGATCAGTACAGACTCTACCATTAGATGGTGCTGCGGTCCTGTATCTCCTCTATAGTCAGTGTCGTCTCCTCACATTACAGCAGACATTCTCCGGCACGTACAGATGTGGTCAGTACAGACTCTACCATTAGATGACGCTGCGGTCCTGTATCTCCTCTATAGTCAGTGTCGTCTCCTCACATTACAGCAGACATTCTCCGGCACGTACAGATGTGGTCAGTACAGACTCTACCATTACATGACGCTGCGGTCCTGTATCTCCTCTATAGTCAGTGTCGTCTCCTCACATTACAGCAGACATTCTCCGGCACGTACAGATGTGGTCAGTACAGACTCTACCATTAGATGGTGCTGCGGTCCTGTATCTCCTCTATAGTCAGTGTCGTCTCCCCACATTACAGCAGACATTCTCCGGCACGTACAGATGTGGTCAGTACAGACTCTACCATTAGATGGTGCTGCGGTCCTGTATCTCCTCTATAGTCAGTGTCGTCTCCTTACATTACAGCAGACATTCTCCGGCACGTACAGATGTGATCAGTACAGACTCTACCATTAGATGACGCTGCGGTCCTGTATCTCCTCTATAGTCAGTGTCGTCTCCCCACATTACAGCAGACATTCTCCAGCACGTACAGATGTGATCAGTACAGACTCTACCATTAGATGACGCTGCGGTCCTGTATCTCCTCTATAGTCAGTGTTGTCTCCTCACATTACAGCAGACATTCTCCGGCACGTACAGATGTGGTCAGTACAGACTCTACCATTAGATGACGCTGCGGTCCTGTATCTCCTCTATAGTCAGTGTGGTCTCCTCACATTACAGCAGACATTCTCCGGCACGTACAGATGTGATCAGTACAGACTCTACCATTAGATGACGCTGCGGTCCTGTATCTCCTCTATAGTCAGTGTCGTCTCCTCACATTACAGCAGACATTCTCCGGCACGTACAGATGTGATCAGTACAGACTCTACCATTACATGACGCTGCGGTCCTGTATCTCCTCTATAGTCAGTGTCGTCTCCTCACATTACAGCAGACATTCTCCAGCACGTACAGATGTGATCAGTACAGACTCTACCATTAGATGGCGCTGCGGTCCTGTATCTCCTCTATAGTCAGTGTCGTCTCCTCACATTACAGCAGACATTCTCCGGCACGTACAGATGTGGTCAGTACAGACTCTACCATTAGATGGTGCTGCGGTCCTGTATCTCCTCTATAGTCAGTGTCGTCTCCCCACATTACAGCAGACATTCTCCGGCACGTACAGATGTGGTCAGTACAGACTCTACCATTAGATGACGCTGCGGTCCTGTATCTCCTCTATAGTCAGTGTCGTCTCCTTACATTACAGCAGACATTCTCCGGCACGTACAGATGTGATCAGTACAGACTCTACCATTAGATGACGCTGAGGTCCTGTATCTCCTCTATAGTCAGTGTCGTCTCCTCACATTACAGCAGACATTCTCCGGCACGTACAGATGTGATCAGTACAGACTCTACCATTACATGACGCTGCGGTCCTGTATCTCCTCTATAGTCAGTGTCGTCTCCTCACATTACAGCAGACATTCTCCAGCACGTACAGATGTGATCAGTACAGACTCTACCATTAGATGGCGCTGCGGTCCTGTATCTCCTCTATAGTCAGTGTCGTCTCCTCACATTACAGCAGACATTCTCCGGCACGTACAGATGTGGTCAGTACAGACTCTACCATTAGATGACGCTGCGGTCCTGTATCTCCTCTATAGTCAGTGTCGTCTCCTCACATTACAGCAGACATTCTCCGGCACGTACAGATGTGATCAGTACAGACTCTACCATTAGATGGCGCTGCGGTCCTGTATCTCCTCTATAGTCAGTGTGGTCTCCTCACATTACAGCAGACATTCTCCGGCACGTACAGATGTGGTCAGTGCAGACTCTACCATTAGATGGTGCTGCGGTCCTGTATCTCCTCTATAGTCAGTGTCGTCTCCCCACATTACAGCAGACATTCTACGGCACGTACAGATGTGATCAGTACAGACTCTACCATTAGATGGCGCTGCGGTCCTGTATCTCCTCTATAGTCAGTGTCGTCTCCTCACATTACAGCAGACATTCTCCGGCACGTACAGATGTGATCAGTACAGACTCTACCATTAGATGGCGCTGCGGTCCTGTATCTCCTCTATAGTCAGTGTCGTCTCCTCACATTACAGCAGACATTCTCCGGCACGTACAGATGTGGTCAGTGCAGACTCTACCATTAGATGGTGCTGCGGTCCTGTATCTCCTCTATAGTCAGTGTCGTCTCCTCACATTACAGCAGACATTCTCCGGCACGTACAGATGTGGTCAGTGCAGACTCTACCATTAGATGGCGCTGCGGTCCTGTATCTCCTCTATAGTCAGTGTCGTCTCCTCACATTACAGCAGACATTCTCCGGCACGTACAGATGTGGTCAGTACAGACTCTACCATTAGATGGTGCTGCGGTCCTGTATCTCCTCTATAGTCAGTGTCGTCTCCTCACATTACAGCAGACATTCTCCGGCACGTACAGATGTGATCAGTACAGACTCTACCATTAGATGACGCTGCGGTCCTGTATCTCCTCTATAGTCAGTGTCGTCTCCCCACATTACAGCAGACATTCTCCGGCACGTACAGATGTGATCAGTACAGACTCTACCATTAGATGACGCTGCGGTCCTGTATCTCCTCTATAGTCAGTGTCGTCTCCTCACATTACAGCAGACATTCTCCGGCACGTACAGATGTGATCAGTACAGACTCTACCATTAGATGACGCTATGGTCCTGTATCTCCTCTATAGTCAGTGTCGTCTCCTCACATTACAGCAGACATTCTCCGGCACGTACAGATGTGGTCAGTGCAGACTCTACCATTAGATGGTGCTGCGGTCCTGTATCTCCTCTATAGTCAGTGTCGTCTCCCCACATTACAGCAGACATTCTCCGGCACGTACAGATGTGGTCAGTACAGACTCTACCATTAGATGGTGCTGCGGTCCTGTATCTCCTCTGTAGTCAGTGTCGTCTCCCCACATTACAGCAGACATTCTCCGGCACGTACAGATGTGATCAGTACAGACTCTACCATTAGATGACGCTGCGGTCCTGTATCTCCTCTATAGTCAGTGTCGTCTCCTCACATTACAGCAGACATTCTCCGGCACGTACAGATGTGATCAGTACAGACTCTACCATTAGATGACGCTGCGGTCCTGTATCTCCTCTATAGTCAGTGTCGTCTCCTCACATTACAGCAGACATTCTCCGGCACGTACAGATGTGGTCAGTACAGACTCTACCATTAGATGGCGCTGCGGTCCTGTATCTCCTCTATAGTCAGTGTCGTCTCCTCACATTACAGCAGACATTCTCCGGCACGTACAGATGTGGTCAGTACAGACTCTACCATTAGATGGCGCTGCGGTCCTGTATCTCCTCTATAGTCAGTGTCGTCTCCTCACATTACAGCAGACATTCTCCGGCACGTACAGATGTGGTCAGTACAGACTCTACCATTAGATGGTGCTGCGGTCCTGTATCTCCTCTATAGTCAGTGTCGTCTCCTCACATTACAGCAGACATTCTCCGGCACGTACAGATGTGATCAGTACAGACTCTACCATTAGATGGTGCTGCGGTCCTGTATCTCCTCTATAGTCAGTGTCGTCTCCTCACATTACAGCAGACATTCTCCGGCACGTACAGATGTGATCAGTACAGACTCTACCATTAGATGGCTCTGCGGTCCTGTATCTCCTCTATAGTCAGTGTCGTCTCCTCACATTACAGCAGACATTCTCCGGCACGTACAGATGTGGTCAGTACAGACTCTACCATTAGATGACGCTGCGGTCCTGTATCTCCTCTATAGTCAGTGTCGTCTCCTCACATTACAGCAGACATTCTCCGGCACGTACAGATGCGATCAGTACAGACTCTACCATTAGATGACGCTGCGGTCCTGTATCTCCTCTATAGTCAGTGTGGTCTCCTCACATTACAGCAGACATTCTCCGGCACGTACAGATGTGGTCAGTACAGACTCTACCATTAGATGACGCTGCGGTCCTGTATCTCCTCTATAGTCAGTGTCGTCTCCTCACATTACAGCAGACATTCTCCGGCACGTACAGATGTGGTCAGTACAGACTCTACCATTAGATGGTGCTGCGGTCCTGTATCTCCTCTATAGTCAGTGTCGTCTCCTCACATTACAGCAGACATTCTCCGGCACGTACAGATGTGATCAGTACAGACTCTACCATTAGATGACGCTGCGGTCCTGTATCTCCTCTATAGTCAGTGTCGTCTCCTCACATTACAGCAGACATTCTCCGGCACGTACAGATGTGATCAGTACAGACTCTACCATTAGATGGTGCTGCGGTCCTGTATCTCCTCTATAGTCAGTGTCGTCTCCTCACATTACAGCAGACATTCTCCGGCACGTACAGATGTGATCAGTACAGACTCTACCATTAGATGGTGCTGCGGTCCTGTATCTCCTCTATAGTCAGTGTCGTCTCCTCACATTACAGCAGACATTCTCCGGCACGTACAGATGTGGTCAGTACAGATTCTACCATTAGATGACGCTGCGGTCCTGTATCTCCTCTATAGTCAGTGTCGTCTCCTCACATTACAGCAGACATTCTCCGGCACGTACAGATGTGATCAGTACAGACTCTACCATTAGATGACGCTGCGGTCCTGTATCTCCTCTATAGTCAGTGTCGTCTCCTCACATTACAGCAGACATTCTCCGGCACGTACAGATGTGGTCAGTGCAGACTCTACCATTAGATGACGCTGCGGTCCTGTATCTCCTCTATAGTCAGTGTGGTCTCCTCACATTACAGCAGACATTCTCCGGCACGTACAGATGTGATCAGTACAGACTCTACCATTAGATGACGCTGCGGTCCTGTATCTCCTCTATAGTCAGTGTCGTCTCCCCACATTACAGCAGACATTCTCCGGCACGTACAGATGTGGTCAGTACAGACTCTACCATTAGATGACGCTGCGGTCCTGTATCTCCTCTATAGTCAGTGTCGTCTCCTCACATTACAGCAGACATTCTCCGGCACGTACAGATGTGATCAGTACAGACTCTACCATTAGATGGTGCTGCGGTCCTGTATCTCCTCTATAGTCAGTGTCGTCTCCTCACATTACAGCAGACATTCTCCGGCACGTACAGATGTGGTCAGTACAGACTCTGCCATTAGATGACGCTGCGGTCCTGTATCTCCTCTATAGTCAGTGTCGTCTCCTCACATTACAGCAGACATTCTCCGGCACGTACAGATGTGATCAGTACAGACTCTACCATTAGATGACGCTGTGGTCCTGTATCTCCTCTATAGTCAGTGTCGTCTCCTCACATTACAGCAGACATTCTCCGGCACGTACAGATGTGGTCAGTACAGACTCTACCATTAGATGACGCTGCGGTCCTGTATCTCCTCTATAGTCAGTGTCGTCTCCTCACATTACAGCAGACATTCTCCGGCACGTACAGATGTGATCAGTACAGACTCTACCATTAGATGGTGCTGCGGTCCTGTATCTCCTCTATAGTCAGTGTCGTCTCCCCACATTACAGCAGACATTCTCCGGCACGTACAGATGTGGTCAGTACAGACTCTACCATTAGATGGTGCTGCGGTCCTGTATCTCCTCTATAGTCAGTGTCGTCTCCTCACATTACAGCAGACATTCTCCGGCACGTACAGATGTGATCAGTACAGACTCTACCATTAGATGGTGCTGCGGTCCTGTATCTCCTCTATAGTCAGTGTCGTCTCCTCACATTACAGCAGACATTCTCCGGCACGTACAGATGTGGTCAGTACAGACTCTACCATTAGATGGTGCTGCGGTCCTGTATCTCCTCTATAGTCAGTGTCGTCTCCTCACATTACAGCAGACATTCTCCGGCACGTACAGATGTGGTCAGTACAGACTCTACCATTAGATGGTGCTGCGGTCCTGTATCTCCTCTATAGTCAGTGTCGTCTCCTCACATTACAGCAGACATTCTCCGGCACGTACAGATGTGATCAGTACAGACTCTACCATTAGATGACGCTGCGGTCCTGTATCTCCTCTATAGTCAGTGTCGTCTCCTCACATTACAGCAGACATTCTCCGGCACGTACAGATGTGGTCAGTACAGACTCTACCATTAGATGGTGCTGCGGTCCTGTATCTCCTCTATAGTCAGTGTCGTCTCCTCACATTACAGCAGACATTCTCCGGCACGTACAGATGTGGTCAGTACAGACTCTACCATTAGATGACGCTGCGGTCCTGTATCTCCTCTATAGTCAGTGTCGTCTCCTCACATTACAGCAGACATTCTCCGGCACGTACAGATGTGGTCAGTACAGACTCTACCATTAGATGGTGCTGCGGTCCTGTATCTCCTCTATAGTCAGTGTCGTCTCCTCACATTACAGCAGACATTCTCCGGCACGTACAGATGTGATCAGTACAGACTCTACCATTAGATGACGCTGCGGTCCTGTATCTCCTCTATAGTCAGTGTCGTCTCCTCACATTACAGCAGACATTCTCCGGCACGTACAGATGTGGTCAGTACAGACTCTACCATTAGATGGTGCTGCGGTCCTGTATCTCCTCTATAGTCAGTGTCGTCTCCTCACATTACAGCAGACATTCTCCGGCACGTACAGATGTGGTCAGTACAGACTCTACCATTAGATGGTGCTGCGGTCCTGTATCTCCTCTATAGTCAGTGTCGTCTCCTCACATTACAGCAGACATTCTCCGGCACGTACAGATGTGGTCAGTACAGACTCTACCATTAGATGGTGCTGCGGTCCTGTATCTCCTCTATAGTCAGTGTCGTCTCCTCACATTACAGCAGACATTCTCCGGCACGTACAGATGTGATCAGTACAGACTCTACCATTAGATGACGCTGCGGTCCTGTATCTCCTCTATAGTCAGTGTCGTCTCCTCACATTACAGCAGACATTCTCCGGCACGTACAGATGTGGTCAGTACAGACTCTACCATTAGATGACGCTGCGGTCCTGTATCTCCTCTATAGTCAGTGTCGTCTCCTCACATTACAGCAGACATTCTCCGGCACGTACAGATGTGGTCAGTACAGACTCTACCATTAGATGACGCTGCGGTCCTGTATCTCCTCTATAGTCAGTGTCGTCTCCTCACATTACAGCAGACATTCTCCGGCACGTACAGATGTGGTCAGTACAGACTCTACCATTAGATGGTGCTGCGGTCCTGTATCTCCTCTATAGTCAGTGTCGTCTCCTCACATTACAGCAGACATTCTCCGGCACGTACAGATGTGATCAGTACAGACTCTACCATTAGATGGTGCTGCGGTCCTGTATCTCCTCTATAGTCAGTGTCGTCTCCTCACATTACAGCAGACATTCTCCGGCACGTACAGATGTGATCAGTACAGACTCTACCATTAGATGGTGCTGCGGTCCTGTATCTCCTCTATAGTCAGTGTCGTCTCCTCACATTACAGCAGACATTCTCCGGCACGTACAGATGTGGTCAGTACAGACTCTACCATTAGATGACGCTGCGGTCCTGTATCTCCTCTATAGTCAGTGTCGTCTCCTCACATTACAGCAGACATTCTCCGGCACGTACAGATGTGGTCAGTACAGACTCTGCCATTAGATGACGCTGCGGTCCTGTATCTCCTCTATAGTCAGTGTCGTCTCCTCACATTACAGCAGACATTCTCCGGCACGTACAGATGTGATCAGTACAGACTCTACCATTAGATGGTTCTGCGGTCCTGTATCTCCTCTATAGTCAGTGTCGTCTCCTCACATTACAGCAGACATTCTCCGGCACGTACAGATGTGGTCAGTACAGACTCTACCATTAGATGGCGCTGCGGTCCTGTATCTCCTCTATAGTCAGTGTCGTCTCCTCACATTACAGCAGACATTCTCCGGCACGTACAGATGTGGTCAGTACAGACTCTACCATTAGATGACACTGCGGTCCTGTATCTCCTCTATAGTCAGTGTCGTCTCCTCACATTACAGCAGACATTCTCCGGCACGTACAGATGTGATCAGTACAGACTCTACCATTAGATGACGCTGTGGTCCTGTATCTCCTCTATAGTCAGTGTCGTCTCCTCACATTACAGCAGACATTCTCCGGCACGTACAGATGTGGTCAGTACAGACTCTACCATTAGATGGTGCTGCGGTCCTGTATCTCCTCTATAGTCAGTGTCGTCTCCTCACATTACAGCAGACATTCTCCGGCACGTACAGATGTGATCAGTACAGACTCTACCATTAGATGGCGCTGCGGTCCTGTATCTCCTCTATAGTCAGTGTCGTCTCCTCACATTACAGCAGACATTCTCTGGCACGTACAGATGTGATCAGTACAGACTCTACCATTAGATGACGCTGCGGTCATGTATCTCCTCTATAGTCAGTGTCGTCTCCTCACATTACAGCAGACATTCTCCGGCACGTACAGATGTGGTCAGTACAGACTCTACCATTAGATGGTGCTGCGGTCCTGTATCTCCTCTATAGTCAGTGTCGTCTCCTCACATTACAGCAGACATTCTCCGGCACGTACAGATGTGATCAGTGCAGACTCTACCATTAGATGGTGCTGCGGTCCTGTATCTCCTCTATAGTCAGTGTCGTCTCCTCACATTACAGCAGACATTCTCCGGCACGTACAGATGTGATCAGTGCAGACTCTACCATTAGATGGTGCTGCGGTCCTGTATCTCCTCTATAGTCAGTGTGGTCTCCTCACATTACAGCAGACATTCTCCGGCACGTACAGATGTGGTCAGTACAGACTCTACCATTAGATGACGCTGCGGTCCTGTATCTCCTCTATAGTCAGTGTCGTCTCCTCACATTACAGCAGACATTCTCCGGCACGTACAGATGTGGTCAGTACAGACTCTACCATTAGATGGTGCTGCGGTCCTGTATCTCCTCTATAGTCAGTGTCGTCTCCCCACATTACAGCAGACATTCTCCGGCACGTACAGATGTGATCAGTTCAGACTCTACCATTAGATGGTGCTGCGGTCCTGTATCTCCTCTATAGTCAGTGTCGTCTCCTCACATTACAGCAGACATTCTCCGGCACGTACAGATGTGGTCAGTACAGACTCTACCATTAGATGACGCTGCGGTCCTGTATCTCCTCTATAGTCAGTGTCGTCTCCTCACATTACAGCAGACATTCTCCGGCACGTACAGATGTGATCAGTACAGACTCTACCATTAGATGACGCTGCGGTCCTGTATCTCCTCTATAGTCAGTGTCGTCTCCTCACATTACAGCAGACATTCTCCGGCACGTACAGATGTGGTCAGTACAGACTCTACCATTAGATGACGCTGCGGTCCTGTATCTCCTCTATAGTCAGTGTCGTCTCCTCACATTACAGCAGACATTCTCCGGCACGTACAGATGTGGTCAGTACAGACTCTACCATTAGATGACGCTGCGGTCCTGTATCTCCTCTATAGTCAGTGTCGTCTCCTCACATTACAGCAGACATTCTCCGGCACGTACAGATGTGGTCAGTACAGACTCTACCATTAGATGGTGCTGCGGTCCTGTATCTCCTCTATAGTCAGTGTCGTCTCCTCACATTACAGCAGACATTCTCCGGCACGTACAGATGTGGTCAGTACAGACTCTACCATTAGATGACGCTGCGGTCCTGTATCTCCTCTATAGTCAGTGTCGTCTCCTCACATTACAGCAGACATTCTCCGGCACGTACAGATGTGGTCAGTACAGACTCTACCATTAGATGGTGCTGCGGTCCTGTATCTCCTCTATAGTCAGTGTCGTCTCCTCACATTACAGCAGACATTCTCCGGCACGTACAGATGTGATCAGTACAGACTCTACCATTAGATGGCGCTGCGGTCCTGTATCTCCTCTATAGTCAGTGTGGTCTCCTCACATTACAGCAGACATTCTCCGGCACGTACAGATGTGGTCAGTACAGACTCTACCATTAGATGACGCTGCGGTCCTGTATCTCCTCTATAGTCAGTGTCGTCTCCTCACATTACAGCAGACATTCTCCGGCACGTACAGATGTGGTCAGTACAGACTCTACCATTAGATGGTGCTGCGGTCCTGTATCTCCTCTATAGTCAGTGTCGTCTCCTCACATTACAGCAGACATTCTCCTTCACGTACAGATGTGATCAGTACAGACTCTACCATTAGATGGTGCTGCGGTCCTGTATCTCCTCTATAGTCAGTGTCGTCTCCTCACATTACAGCAGACATTCTCCGGCACGTACAGATGTGATCAGTACAGACTCTACCATTAGATGGTGCTGCGGTCCTGTATCTCCTCTATAGTCAGTGTCGTCTCCTCACATTACAGCAGACATTCTCCGGCACGTACAGATGTGGTCAGTACAGACTCTACCATTAGATGACGCTGCGGTCCTGTATCTCCTCTATAGTCAGTGTCGTCTCCTCACATTACAGCAGACATTCTCCGGCACGTACAGATGTGGTCAGTACAGACTCTACCATTAGATGGTGCTGCGGTCCTGTATCTCCTCTATAGTCAGTGTCGTCTCCTCACATTACAGCAGACATTCTCCGGCACGTACAGATGTGGTCAGTACAGACTCTACCATTAGATGGCGCTGCGGTCCTGTATCTCCTCTATAGTCAGTGTGGTCTCCTCACATTACAGCAGACATTCTCCGGCACGTACAGATGTGGTCAGTACAGACTCTACCATTAGATGACGCTGCGGTCCTGTATCTCCTCTATAGTCAGTGTCGTCTCCTCACATTACAGCAGACATTCTCCGGCACGTACAGATGTGGTCAGTACAGACTCTTCCATTAGATGGTGCTGCGGTCCTGTATCTCCTCTATAGTCAGTGTCGTCTCCCCACATTACAGCAGACATTCTCCGGCACGTACAGATGTGGTCAGTACAGACTCTACCATTAGATGACGCTGCGGTCCTGTATCTCCTCTATAGTCAGTGTCGTCTCCTCACATTACAGCAGACATTCTCCGGCACGTACAGATGTGGTCAGTACAGACTCTACCATTAGATGGCGCTGCGGTCCTGTATCTCCTCTATAGTCAGTGTCGTCTCCTCACATTACAGCAGACATTCTCCGGCACGTACAGATGTGGTCAGTACAGACTCTACCATTAGATGACGCTGCGGTCCTGTATCTCCTCTATAGTCAGTGTCGTCTCCTCACATTACAGCAGACATTCTCCGGCACGTACAGATGTGATCAGTACAGACTCTACCATTAGATGGTTCTGCGGTCCTGTATCTCCTCTATAGTCAGTGTCGTCTCCTCACATTACAGCAGACATTCTCCGGCACGTACAGATGTGGTCAGTACAGACTCTACCATTAGATGGTGCTGCGGTCCTGTATCTCCTCTATAGTCAGTGTCGTCTCCTCACATTACAGCAGACATTCTCCAGCACGTACAGATGTGATCAGTACAGACTCTACCATTAGATGACGCTGCTGTCCTGTATCTCCTCTATAGTCAGTGTCGTCTCCTCACATTACAGCAGACATTCTCCGGCACGTACAGATGTGGTCAGTACAGACTCTACCATTAGATGGCGCTGCGGTCCTGTATCTCCTCTATAGTCAGCGTCGTCTCCTCACATTACAGCAGACATTCTCCGGCACGTACAGATGTGATCAGTACAGACTCTACCATTAGATGACGCTGCGGTCCTGTATCTCCTCTATAGTCAGTGTCGTCTCCTCACATTACAGCAGACATTCTCCGGCACGTACAGATGTGGTCAGTACAGACTCTACCATTAGATGACGCTGCGGTCCTGTATCTCCTCTATAGTCAGTGTCGTCTCCTCACATTACAGCAGACATTCTCCGGCACGTACAGATGTGATCAGTACAGACTCTACCATTAGATGGTGCTGCGGTCCTGTATCTCCTCTATAGTCAGTGTCGTCTCCTCACATTACAGCAGACATTCTCCGGCACGTACAGATGTGGTCAGTACAGACTCTACCATTAGATGACACTGCGGTCCTGTATCTCCTCTATAGTCAGTGTCGTCTCCTCACATTACAGCAGACATTCTCCGGCACGTACAGATGTGGTCAGTACAGACTCTACCATTAGATGGTGCTGCGGTCCTGTATCTCCTCTATAGTCAGTGTCGTCTCCTCACATTACAGCAGACATTCTCCGGCACGTACAGATGTGATCAGTACAGACTCTACCATTAGATGGTGCTGCGGTCCTGTATCTCCTCTATAGTCAGTGTCGTCTCCTCACATTACAGCAGACATTCTCCGGCACGTACAGATGTGATCAGTACAGACTCTACCATTAGATGATGCTGTGGTCCTGTATCTCCTCTATAGTCAGTGTCGTCTCCTCACATTACAGCAGACATTCTCCGGCACGTACAGATGTGGTCAGTACAGACTCTACCATTAGATGACGCTGCGGTCCTGTATCTCCTCTATAGTCAGTGTCGTCTCCTCACATTACAGCGGACATTCTCCGGCACGTACAGATGTGGTCAGTACAGACTCTACCATTAGATGGTGCTGCGGTCCTGTATCTCCTCTATAGTCAGTGTCGTCTCCTCACATTACAGCAGACATTCTCCGGCACGTACAGATGTGATCAGTACAGACTCTACCATTAGATGACGCTGCGGTCCTGTATCTCCTCTATAGTCAGTGTCATCTCCTCACATTACAGCAGACATTCTCCGGCACGTACAGATGTGGTCAGTACAGACTCTACCATTAGATGACGCTGCGGTCCTGTATCTCCTCTATAGTCAGTGTCGTCTCCTCACATTACAGCAGACATTCTCCGGCACGTACAGATGTGGTCAGTACAGACTCTACCATTAGATGGTGCTGCGGTCCTGTATCTCCTCTATAGTCAGTGTCGTCTCCTCACATTACAGCAGACATTCTCCGGCACGTACAGATGTGGTCAGTACAGACTCTACCATTAGATGGTGCTGCGGTCCTGTATCTCCTCTATAGTCAGTGTGGTCTCCTCACATTACAGCAGACATTCTCCGGCACGTACAGATGTGATCAGTACAGACTCTACCATTAGATGACGCTGCGGTCCTGTATCTCCTCTATAGTCAGTGTCGTCTCCTCACATTACAGCAGACATTCTCCGGCACGTACAGATGTGGTCAGTACAGACTCTACCATTAGATGACGCTGCGGTCCTGTATCTCCTCTATAGTCAGTGTCGTCTCCTCACATTACAGCAGACATTCTCCGGCACGTACAGATGTGATCAGTACAGACTCTACCATTAGATGGTGCTGCGGTCCTGTATCTCCTCTATAGTCAGTGTCGTCTCCTCACATTACAGCAGACATTCTCCGGCACGTACAGATGTGATCAGTACAGACTCTACCATTAGATGACGCTGCGGTCCTGTATCTCCTCTATAGTCAGTATCGTCTCCTCACATTACAGCAGACATTCTCCGGCACGTACAGATGTGGTCAGTACAGACTCTACCATTAGATGACGCTGCGGTCCTGTATCTCCTCTATAGTCAGTGCCGTCTCCTCACATTACAGCAGACATTCTCCGGCACGTACAGATGTGGTCAGTACAGACTCTACCATTAGATGACGCTGCGGTCCTGTATCTCCTCTATAGTCAGTGTCGTCTCCTCACATTACAGCAGACATTCTCCGGCACGTACAGATGTGATCAGTACAGACTCTACCATTAGATGACGCTGCGGTCCTGTATCTCCTCTATAGTCAGTGTCGTCTCCTCACATTACAGCAGACATTCTCCAGCACGTACAGATGTGGTCAGTACAGACTCTACCATTAGATGGTGCTGCGGTCCTGTATCTCCTCTATAGTCAGTGTCGTCTCCCCACATTACAGCAGACATTCTCCGGCACGTACAGATGTGATCAGTACAGACTCTACCATTAGATGGCGCTGCGGTCCTGTATCTCCTCTATAGTCAGTGTCGTCTCCTCACATTACAGCAGACATTCTCCGGCACGTACAGATGTGGTCAGTACAGACTCTACCATTAGATGGTGCTGCGGTCCTGTATCTCCTCTATAGTCAGTGTCGTCTCCTCACATTACAGCAGACATTCTCCGGCACGTACAGATGTGATCAGTACAGACTCTACCATTAGATGACGCTGCGGTCCTGTATCTCCTCTATAGTCAGTGTCGTCTCCTCACATTACAGCAGACATTCTCCGGCACGTACAGATGTGGTCAGTACAGACTCTACCATTAGATGGTGCTGCGGTCCTGTATCTCCTCTATAGTCAGTGCCGTCTCCTCACATTACAGCAGACATTCTCCGGCACGTACAGATGTGGTCAGTACAGACTCTACCATTAGATGACGCTGCGGTCCTGTATCTCCTCTATAGTCAGTGCCGTCTCCTCACATTACAGCAGACATTCTCCGGCACGTACAGATGTGGTCAGTACAGACTCTACCATTAGATGGTGCTGCGGTCCTGTATCTCCTCTATAGTCAGTGTCGTCTCCTCACATTACAGCAGACATTCTCCGGCACGTACAGATGTGATCAGTACAGACTCTACCATTAGATGACGCTGCGGTCCTGTATCTCCTCTATAGTCAGTGTCGTCTCCTCACATTACAGCAGACATTCTCCGGCACGTACAGATGTGATCAGTACAGACTCTACCATTAGATGGTGCTGCGGTCCTGTATCTCCTCTATAGTCAGTGTCGTCTCCTCACATTACAGCAGACATTCTCCGGCACGTACAGATGTGATCAGTACAGACTCTACCATTAGATGACGCTGCGGTCCTGTATCTCCTCTATAGTCAGTGTCGTCTCCTCACATTACAGCAGACATTCTCCGGCACGTACAGATGTGGTCAGTACAGACTCTACCATTAGATGACGCTGCGGTCCTGTATCTCCTCTATAGTCAGTGTCGTCTCCTCACATTACAGCAGACATTCTCCGGCACGTACAGATGTGATCAGTACAGACTCTACCATTAGATGACGCTGCGCTCCTGTATCTCCTCTATAGTCAGTGTCGTCTCCTCACATTACAGCAGACATTCTCCGGCACGTACAGATGTGGTCAGTACAGACTCTACCATTAGATGGTGCTGCGGTCCTGTATCTCCTCTATAGTCAGTGTCGTCTCCTCACATTACAGCAGACATTCTCCGGCACGTACAGATGTGATCAGTCCAGACTCTACCATTAGATGACGCTGTGGTCCTGTATCTCCTCTATAGTCAGTGTCGTCTCCTCACATTACAGCAGACATTCTCCGGCACGTACAGATGTGGTCAGTACAGACTCTACCATTAGATGGTGCTGCGGTCCTGTATCTCCTATATAGTCAGTGTCGTCTCCCCACATTACAGCAGACATTCTCCGGCACGTACAGATGTAGTCAGTACAGACTCTACCATTAGATGACGCTGCGGTCCTGTATCTCCTCTATAGTCAGTGTCGTCTCCCCACATTACAGCAGACATTCTCCGGCACGTACAGATGTGGTCAGTGCAGACTCTACCATTAGATGACGCTGCGGTCCTGTATCTCCTCTATAGTCAGTGTCGTCTCCTCACATTACAGCAGACATTCTCCGGCACGTACAGATGTGGTCAGTACAGACTCTACCATTAGATGGTGCTGCGGTCCTGTATCTCCTCTATAGTCAGTGTCGTCTCCCCACATTACAGCAGACATTCTCCGGCACGTACAGATGTGATCAGTACAGACGCTACCATTAGATGGTGCTGCGGTCCTGTATCTCCTCTATAGTCAGTGTCGTCTCCCCACATTACAGCAGACATTCTCCGGCACGTACAGATGTGATCAGTACAGACTCTACCATTAGATGGTGCTGCGGTCCTGTATCTCCTCTATAGTCAGTGTCGTCTCCTCACATTACAGCAGACATTCTCCGGCACGTACAGATGTGATCAGTACAGACTCTACCATTAGATGACGCTGCGGTCCTGTATCTCCTCTATAGTCAGTGTCGTCTCCCCACATTACAGCAGACATTCTCCGGCACGTACAGATGTGGTCAGTGCAGACTCTACCATTAGATGACGCTGCGGTCCTGTATCTCCTCTATAGTCAGTGTCGTCTCCTCACATTACAGCAGACATTCTCCGGCACGTACAGATGTGATCAGTTCAGACTCTACCATTAGATGACGCTGCGGTCCTGTATCTCCTCTATAGTCAGTGTCGTCTCCTCACATTACAGCAGACATTCTCCGGCACGTACAGATGTGGTCAGTACAGACTCTACCATTAGATGGTGCTGCGGTCCTGTATCTCCTCTATAGTCAGTGTCGTCTCCTCACATTACAGCAGACATTCTCCGGCACGTACAGATGTGGTCAGTACAGACTCTACCATTAGATGACGCTGCGGTCCTGTATCTCCTCTATAGTCAGTGTCGTCTCCTCACATTACAGCAGACATTCTCCGGCACGTACAGATGTGGTCAGTACAGACTCTACCATTAGATGGTGCTGCGGTCCTGTATCTCCTCTATAGTCAGTGTCGTCTCCTCACATTACAGCAGACATTCTCCGGCACGTACAGATGTGATCAGTTCAGACTCTACCATTAGATGGCGCTGCGGTCCTGTATCTCCTCTATAGTCAGTGTCGTCTCCTCACATTACAGCAGACATTCTCCGGCACGTACAGATGTGATCAGTACAGACTCTACCATTAGATGACGCTGCGGTCCTGTATCTCCTCTATAGTCAGTGTCGTCTCCTCACATTACAGCAGACATTCTCCGGCACGTACAGATGTGGTCAGTACAGACTCTACCATTAGATGACGCTGCGGTCCTGTATCTCCTCTATAGTCAGTGTCGTCTCCTCACATTACAGCAGACATTCTCCGGCACGTACAGATGTGATCAGTACAGACTCTACCATTAGATGACGCTGCGGTCCTGTATCTCCTCTATAGTCAGTGTCGTCTCCTCACATTACAGCAGACATTCTCCGGCACGTACAGATGTGGTCAGTACAGACTCTACCATTAGATGACGCTGTGGTCCTGTATCTCCTCTATAGTCAGTGTCGTCTCCTCACATTACAGCAGACATTCTCCGGCACGTACAGATGTGGTCAGTACAGACTCTACCATTAGATGACGCTGCGGTCCTGTATCTCCTCTATAGTCAGTGTCGTCTCCTCACATTACAGCAGACATTCTCCGGCACGTACAGATGTGGTCAGTACAGACTCTACCATTAGATGACGCTGCGGTCCTGTATCTCCTCTATAGTCAGTGTGGTCTCCTCACATTACAGCAGACATTCTCCGGCACGTACAGATGTGGTCAGTACAGACTCTACCATTAGATGACGCTGCGGTCCTGTATCTCCTCTATAGTCAGTGTCGTCTCCTCACATTACAGCAGACATTCTCCGGCACGTACAGATGTGATCAGTACAGACTCTACCATTAGATGACGCTGCGGTCCTTTATCTCCTCTATAGTCAGTGTCGTCTCCTCACATTACAGCAGACATTCTCCGGCACGTACAGATGTGGTCAGTACAGACTCTACCATTAGATGACGCTGCGGTCCTGTATCTCCTCTATAGTCAGTGTGGTCTCCCCACATTACAGCAGACATTCTCCGGCACGTACAGATGTGGTCAGTACAGACTCTACCATTAGATGGTGCTGCGGTCCTGTATCTCCTCTATAGTCAGTGTCGTCTCCTCACATTACAGCAGACATTCTCCGGCACGTACAGATGTGATCAGTACAGACTCTACCATTAGATGGTGCTGCGGTCCTGTATCTCCTCTATAGTCAGTGTCGTCTCCTCACATTACAGCAGACATTCTCCGGCACGTACAGATGTGGTCAGTACAGACTCTACCATTAGATGACGCTGCGGTCCTGTATCTCCTCTATAGTCAGTGTCGTCTCCTCACATTACAGCAGACATTCTCCGGCACGTACAGATGTGATCAGTACAGACTCTACCATTAGATGGTGCTGCGGTCCTGTATCTCCTCTATAGTCAGTGTCGTCTCCTCACATTACAGCAGACATTCTCCGGCACGTACAGATGTGGTCAGTACAGACTCTACCATTAGATGACGCTGCGGTCCTGTATCTCCTCTATAGTCAGTGTCGTCTCCCCACATTACAGCAGACATTCTCCGGCACGTACAGATGTGGTCAGTACAGACTCTACCATTAGATGACGCTGCGGTCCTGTATCTCCTCTATAGTCAGTGTCGTCTCCTCACATTACAGCAGACATTCTCCGGCACGTACAGATGTGGTCAGTACAGACTCTACCATTAGATGGTGCTGCGGTCCTGTATCTCCTCTATAGTCAGTGTCGTCTCCTCACATTACAGCAGACATTCTCCAGCACGTACAGATGTGGTCAGTACAGACTCTACCATTAGATGACGCTGCGGTCCTGTATCTCCTCTATAGTCAGTGTCGTCTCCCCACATTACAGCAGACATTCTCCGGCACGTACAGATGTGGTCAGTACAGACTCTACCATTAGATGACGCTGCGGTCCTGTATCTCCTCTATAGTCAGTGTCGTCTCCTCACATTACAGCAGACATTCTCCGGCACGTACAGATGTGGTCAGTACAGACTCTACCATTAGATGACGCTGCGGTCCTGTATCTCCTCTATAGTCAGTGTCGTCTCCTCACATTACAGCAGACATTCTCCGGCACGTACAGATGTGATCAGTACAGACTCTACCATTAGATGACGCTGCGGTCCTGTATCTCCTCTATAGTCAGTGTCGTCTCCTCACATTACAGCAGACATTCTCCGGCACGTACAGATGTGATCAGTGCAGACTCTACCATTAGATGGTGCTGCGGTCCTGTATCTCCTCTATAGTCAGTGTGGTCTCCCCACATTACAACAGACATTCTCCGGCACGTACAGATGTGATCAGTACAGACTCTACCATTAGATGACGCTGCGGACCTGTATCTCCTCTATAGTCAGTGTCGTCTCCTCACATTACAGCAGACATTCTCCGGCACGTACAGATGTGATCAGTACAGACTCTACCATTAGATGACGCTGCGGTCCTGTATCTCCTCTATAGTCAGTGTCGTCTCCCCACATTACAGCAGACATTCTCCGGCACGTACAGATGTGATCAGTACAGACTCTACCATTAGATGGTGCTGCGGTCCTGTATCTCCTCTATAGTCAGTGTCGTCTCCCCACATTACAGCAGACATTCTCCGGCACGTACAGATGTGGTCAGTACAGACTCTACCATTAGATGACGCTGCGGTCCTGTATCTCCTCTATAGTCAGTGTCGTCTCCTCACATTACAGCAGACATTCTCCGGCACGTACAGATGTGGTCAGTACAGACTCTACCATTAGATGGTGCTGCGGTCCTGTATCTCCTCTATAGTCAGTGCCGTCTCCTCACATTACAGCAGACATTCTCCGGCACGTACAGATGTGGTCAGTACAGACTCTACCATTAGATGACGCTGTTGTCCTGTATCTCCTCTATAGTCAGTGTCGTCTCCCCACATTACAGCAGACATTCTCCGGCACGTACAGATGTGATCAGTACAGACTCTACCATTAGATGACGCTGCGGTCCTGTATCTCCTCTATAGTCAGTGTCGTCTCCTCACATTACAGCAGACATTCTCCGGCACGTACAGATGTGGTCAGTACAGACTCTACCATTAGATGACGCTGCGGTCCTGTATCTCCTCTATAGTCAGTGTCGTCTCCTCACATTACAGCAGACATTCTCCGGCACGTACAGATGTGATCAGTACAGACTCTACCATTAGATGGTGCTGCGGTCCTGTATCTCCTCTATAGTCAGTGTCGTCTCCCCACATTACAGCAGACATTCTCCGGCACGTACAGATGTGGTCAGTACAGACTCTACCATTAGATGACGCTGCGGTCCTGTATCTCCTCTATAGTCAGTGTCGTCTCCTCACATTACAGCAGACATTCTCCGTCACGTACAGATGTGGTCAGTACAGACTCTACCATTAGATGGTGCTGCGGTCCTGTATCTCCTCTATAGTCAGTGTCGTCTCCTCACATTACAGCAGACATTCTCCGGCACGTACAGATGTGGTCAGTACAGACTCTACCATTAGATGACGCTGCGGTCCTGTATCTCCTCTATAGTCAGTGTCGTCTCCTCACATTACAGCAGACATTCTCCGGCACGTACAGATGTGATCAGTACAGACTCTACCATTAGATGACGCTGCGGTCCTGTATCTCCTCTATAGTCAGTGTCGTCTCCCCACATTACAGCAGACATTCTCCGGCACGTACAGATGTGGTCAGTACAGACTCTACCATTAGATGACGCTGCGGTCCTGTATCTCCTCTATAGTCAGTGTCGTCTCCCCACATTACAGCAGACATTCTCCGGCACGTACAGATGTGGTCAGTACAGACTCTACCATTAGATGACGCTGCGGTCCTGTATCTCCTCTATAGTCAGTGTCGTCTCCCCACATTACAGCAGACATTCTCCGGCACGTACAGATGTGGTCAGTACAGACTCTACCATTAGATGACGCTGCGGTCCTGTATCTCCTCTATAGTCAGTGTCGTCTCCCCACATTACAGCAGACATTCTCCGGCACGTACAGATGTGATCAGTACAGACTCTACCATTAGATGACGCTGCGGTCCTGTATCTCCTCTATAGTCAGTGTCGTCTCCTCACATTACAGCAGACATTCTCCGGCACGTACAGATGTGGTCAGTACAGACTCTACCATTAGATGACGCTGCGGTCCTGTATCTCCTCTATAGTCAGTGTCGTCTCCTCACATTACAGCAGACATTCTCCGGCACGTACAGATGTGATCAGTACAGACTCTACCATTAGATGGTGCTGCGGTCCTGTATCTCCTCTATAGTCAGTGTCGTCTCCCCACATTACAGCAGACATTCTCCGGCACGTACAGATGTGGTCAGTACAGACTCTACCATTAGATGACGCTGCGGTCCTGTATCTCCTCTATAGTCAGTGTCGTCTCCTCACATTACAGCAGACATTCTCCGTCACGTACAGATGTGGTCAGTACAGACTCTACCATTAGATGGTGCTGCGGTCCTGTATCTCCTCTATAGTCAGTGTCGTCTCCTCACATTACAGCAGACATTCTCCGGCACGTACAGATGTGGTCAGTACAGACTCTACCATTAGATGACGCTGCGGTCCTGTATCTCCTCTATAGTCAGTGTCGTCTCCTCACATTACAGCAGACATTCTCCGGCACGTACAGATGTGATCAGTACAGACTCTACCATTAGATGACGCTGCGGTCCTGTATCTCCTCTATAGTCAGTGTCGTCTCCTCACATTACAGCAGACATTCTCCGGCACGTACAGATGTGGTCAGTGCAGACTCTACCATTAGATGACGCTGCGGTCCTGTATCTCCTCTATAGTCAGTGTCGTCTCCTCACATTACAGCAGACATTCTCCGGCACGTACAGATGTGATCAGTACAGACTCTACCATTAGATGGTGCTGCGGTCCTGTATCTCCTCTATAGTCAGTGTCGTCTCCTCACATTACAGCAGACATTCTCCGGCACGTACAGATGTGGTCAGTACAGACTCTACCATTAGATGGTGCTGCGGTCCTGTATCTCCTCTATAGTCAGTGTCGTCTCCTCACATTACAGCAGACATTCTCCGGCACGTACAGATGTGATCAGTACAGACTCTACCATTAGATGACGCTGCGGTCCTGTATCTCCTCTATAGTCAGTGTCGTCTCCTCACATTACAGCAGACATTCTCCGGCACGTACAGATGTGGTCAGTACAGACTCTACCATTAGATGGCGCTGCGGTCCTGTATCTCCTCTATAGTCAGTGTCGTCTCCCCACATTACAGCAGACATTCTCCGGCACGTACAGATGTGGTCAGTACAGACTCTACCATTAGATGGTGCTGCGGTCCTGTATCTCCTCTATAGTCAGTGTCGTCTCCTCACATTACAGCAGACATTCTCCGGCACGTACAGATGTGATCAGTACAGACTCTACCATTAGATGACGCTGCGGTCCTGTATCTCCTCTATAGTCAGTGTCGTCTCCTCACATTACAGCAGACATTCTCCGGCACGTACAGATGTGGTCAGTACAGACTCTACCATTAGATGGTGCTGCGGTCCTGTATCTCCTCTATAGTCAGTGTCGTCTCCCCACATTACAGCAGACATTCTCCGGCACGTACAGATGTGATCAGTACAGACTCTACCATTAGATGACGCTGCGGTCCTGTATCTCCTCTATAGTCAGTGTCGTCTCCTCACATTACAGCAGACATTCTCCGGCACGTACAGATGTGGTCAGTACAGACTCTTCCATTAGATGGTGCTGCGGTCCTGTATCTCCTCTATAGTCAGTGTCGTCTCCTCACATTACAGCAGACATTCTCCGGCACGTACAGATGTGGTCAGTACAGACTCTTCCATTAGATGGCGCTGCGGTCCTGTATCTCCTCTGTAGTCAGTGTCGTCTCCTCACATTACAGCAGACATTCTCCGGCACGTACAGATGTGGTCAGTACAGACTCTACCATTAGATGACGCTGCGGTCCTGTATCTCTTCTATAGTCAGTGTCGTCTCCTCACATTACAGCAGACATTCTCCGGCACGTACAGATGTGGTCAGTACAGACTCTACCATTAGATGACGCTGCGGTCCTGTATCTCCTCTATAGTCAGTGTCGTCTCCTCACATTACAGCAGACATTCTCCGGCACGTACAGATGTGATCAGTACAGACTCTACCATTAGATGACGCTGCGGTCCTGTATCTCCTCTATAGTCAGTGTCGTCTCCTCACATTACAGCAGACATTCTCCGGCACGTACAGATGTGATCAGTACAGACTCTACCATTAGATGACGCTGCGGTCCTGTATCTCCTCTATAGTCAGTGTCGTCTCCTCACATTACAGCAGACATTCTCCGGCACGTACAGATGTGGTCAGTACAGACTCTACCATTAGATGGTGCTGCGGTCCTGTATCTCCTCTATAGTCAGTGTCGTCTCCCCACATTACAGCAGACATTCTCCGGCACGTACAGATGTGATCAGTACAGACTCTACCATTAGATGGTGCTGCGGTCCTGTATCTCCTCTATAGTCAGTGTCGTCTCCCCACATTACAGCAGACATTCTCCGGCACGTACAGATGTGGTCAGTACAGACTCTACCATTAGATGGTGCTGCGGTCCTGTATCTCCTCTATAGTCAGTGTCGTCTCCCCACATTACAGCAGACATTCTCCGGCACGTACAGATGTGGTCAGTACAGACTCTTCCATTAGATGGCGCTGCGTTCCTGTATCTCCTCTGTAGTCAGTGTCGTCTCCTCACATTACAGCAGACATTCTCCGGCACGTACAGATGTGGTCAGTACAGACTCTACCATTAGATGACGCTGCGGTCCTGTATCTCCTCTATAGTCAGTGTCGTCTCCTCACATTACAGCAGACATTCTCCGGCACGTACAGATGTGGTCAGTACAGACTCTACCATTAGATGGTGCTGCGGTCCTGTATCTCCTCTATAGTCAGTGTCGTCTCCCCACATTACAGCAGACATTCTCCGGCACGTACAGATGTGATCAGTACAGACTCTACCATTAGATGACGCTGCGGTCCTGTATCTCCTCTATAGTCAGTGTCGTCTCCTCACATTACAGCAGACATTCTCCGGCACGTACAGATGTGATCAGTACAGACTCTACCATTAGATGGTGCTGCGGTCCTGTATCTCCTCTATAGTCAGTGTCGTCTCCCCACATTACAGCAGACATTCTCCGGCACGTACAGATGTGATCAGTACAGACTCTACCATTAGATGGTGCTGCGGTCCTGTATCTCCTCTATAGTCAGTGTCGTCTCCTCACATTACAGCAGACATTCTCCGGCACGTACAGATGTGATCAGTACAGACTCTACCATTAGATGACGCTGCGGTCCTGTATCTCCTCTATAGTCAGTGTCGTCTCCTCACATTACAGCAGACATTCTCCGGCACGTACAGATGTGGTCAGTACAGACTCTACCATTAGATGGTGCTGCGGTCCTGTATCTCCTCTATAGTCAGTGTCGTCTCCCCACATTACAGCAGACATTCTCCGGCACGTACAGATGTGATCAGTACAGACTCTACCATTAGATGACGCTGCGGTCCTGTATCTCCTCTATAGTCAGTGTCGTCTCCTCACATTACAGCAGACATTCTCCGGCACGTACAGATGTGGTCAGTACAGACTCTTCCATTAGATGGCGCTGCGGTCCTGTATCTCCTCTGTAGTCAGTGTCGTCTCCTCACATTACAGCAGACATTCTCCGGCACGTACAGATGTGGTCAGTACAGACTCTACCATTAGATGACGCTGCGGTCCTGTATCTCTTCTATAGTCAGTGTCGTCTCCTCACATTACAGCAGACATTCTCCGGCACGTACAGATGTGGTCAGTACAGACTCTACCATTAGATGACGCTGCGGTCCTGTATCTCTTCTATAGTCAGTGTCGTCTCCTCACATTACAGCAGACATTCTCTGGCACGTACAGATGTGGTCAGTACAGACTCTACCATTAGATGGCGCTGCGGTCCTGTATCTCCTCTATAGTCAGTGTCGTCTCCTCACATTACAGCAGACATTCTCCGGCACGTACAGATGTGGTCAGTACAGACTCTACCATTAGATGGTGCTGCGGTCCTGTATCTCCTCTATAGTCAGTGTCGTCTCCTCACATTACAGCAGACATTCTCCGGCACGTACAGATGTGGTCAGTACAGACTCTACCATTAGATGACGCTGCGGTCCTGTATCTCCTCTATAGTCAGTGTCGTCTCCCCACATTACAGCAGACATTCTCCGGCACGTACAGATGTGATCAGTACAGACTCTACCATTAGATGGTGCTGCGGTCCTGTATCTCCTCTATAGTCAGTGTCGTCTCCCCACATTACAGCAGACATTCTCCGGCACGTACAGATGTGATCAGTACAGACTCTACCATTAGATGGTGCTGCGGTCCTGTATCTCCTCTATAGTCAGTGTCGTCTCCTCACATTACAGCAGACATTCTCCGGCACGTACAGATGTGGTCAGTACAGACTCTACCATTAGATGGTGCTGCGGTCCTGTATCTCCTCTATAGTCAGTGCCGTCTCCTCACATTACAGCAGACATTCTCCGGCACGTACAGATGTGGTCAGTACAGACTCTACCATTAGATGGTGCTGCGGTCCTGTATCTCCTCTATAGTCAGTGTCGTCTCCCCACATTACAGCAGACATTCTCCGGCACGTACAGATGTGGTCAGTACAGACTCTTCCATTAGATGGCGCTGCGGTCCTGTATCTCCTCTGTAGTCAGTGTCGTCTCCTCACATTACAGCAGACATTCTCCGGCACGTACAGATGTGGTCAGTACAGACTCTACCATTAGATGACGCTGCGGTCCTGTATCTCCTCTATAGTCAGTGTCGTCTCCTCACATTACAGCAGACATTCTCCGGCACGTACAGATGTGGTCAGTACAGACTCTACCATTAGATGGTGCTGCGGTCCTGTATCTCCTCTATAGTCAGTGTCGTCTCCCCACATTACAGCAGACATTCTCCGGCACGTACAGATGTGATCAGTACAGACTCTACCATTAGATGGTGCTGCGGTCCTGTATCTCCTCTATAGTCAGTGTCGTCTCCTCACATTACAGCAGACATTCTCCGGCACGTACAGATGTGGTCAGTACAGACTCTACCATTAGATGGTGCTGCGGTCCTGTATCTCCTCTATAGTCAGTGTCGTCTCCTCACATTACAGCAGACATTCTCCGGCACGTACAGATGTGGTCAGTACAGACTCTACCATTAGATGGTGCTGCGGTCCTGTATCTCCTCTATAGTCAGTGTCGTCTCCTCACATTACAGCAGACATTCTCCGGCACGTACAGATGTGGTCAGTACAGACTCTACCATTAGATGACGCTGCGGTCCTGTATCTCCTCTATAGTCAGTGCCGTCTCCTCACATTACAGCAGACATTCTCCGGCACGTACAGATGTGGTCAGTACAGACTCTACCATTAGATGGTGCTGCGGTCCTGTATCTCCTCTATAGTCAGTGTCGTCTCCTCACATTACAGCAGACATTCTCCGGCACGTACAGATGTGATCAGTACAGACTCTACCATTAGATGGTGCTGCGGTCCTGTATCTCCTCTATAGTCAGTGTCGTCTCCTCACATTACAGCAGACATTCTCCGGCACGTACAGATGTGGTCAGTACAGACTCTACCATTAGATGGTGCTGCGGTCCTGTATCTCCTCTATAGTCAGTGCCGTCTCCTCACATTACAGCAGACATTCTCCGGCACGTAGAGATGTGATCAGTACAGACTCTACCATTAGATGGTGCTGCGGTCATGTATCTCCTCTATAGTCAGTGTCGTCTCCCCACATTACAGCAGACATTCTCCGGCACGTACAGATGTGATCAGTACAGACTCTACCATTAGATGGCGCTGCGGTCCTGTATCTCCTCTATAGTCAGTGTCGTCTCCTCACATTACAGCAGACATTCTCCGGCACGTACAGATGTGGTCAGTACAGACTCTACCATTAGATGACGCTGCGGTCCTGTATCTCCTCTATAGTCAGTGTCGTCTCCTCACATTACAGCAGACATTCTCCGGCACGTACAGATGTGGTCAGTACAGACTCTACCATTAGATGACGCTGCGGTCCTGTATCTCCTCTATAGTCAGTGTCGTCTCCTCATATTACAGCAGACATTCTCCGGCACGTACAGATGTGATCAGTGCAGACTCTACCATTAGATGACGCTGCGGTCCTGTATCTCCTCTATAGTCAGTGTCATCTCCTCACATTACAGCAGACATTCTCCGACACGTACAGATGTGATCAGTACAGACTCTACCATTAGATGGTGCTGCGGTCCTGTATCTCCTCTATAGTCAGTGTCGTCTCCTCACATTACAGCAGACATTCTCCGACACGTACAGATGTGATCAGTGCAGACTCTACCATTAGATGGTGCTGCGGTCCTGTATCTCCTCTATAGTCAGTCTCGTCTCCTCACATTACAGCAGACATTCTCCGGCACGTACAGATGTGATCAGTACAGACTCTACCATTAGATGGTGCTGCGGTCCTGTATCTCCTCTATAGTCAGTGTCGTCTCCTCACATTACAGCAGACATTCTCCGGCACGTACAGATGTGATCAGTACAGACTCTGCCATTAGATGGTGCTGCGGTCCTGTATCTTCTCTATAGTCAGTGTCGTCTCCTCACATTACAGCAGACATTCTCCGGCACGTACAGATGTGATCAGTACAGACTCTACCATTAGGTGACGCTGCGGTCCTGTATCTCCTCTATAGTCAGTGTCGTCTCCTCACATTACAGCAGACATTCTCCGGCACGTACAGATGTGATCAGTACAGACTCTACCATTAGATGACGCTGCGGTCCTGTATCTCCTCTATAGTCAGTGTCGTCTCCTCACATTACAGCAGACATTCTCCGGCACGTACAGGTGTGATCAGTACAGACTCTACCATTAGATGACGCTGCGGTCCTGTATCTCCTCTATAGTCAGTGTCGTCTCCTCACATTACAGCAGACATTCTCCGGCACGTACAGATGTGATCAGTACAGACTCTACCATTAGATGACGCTGCGGTCCTGTATCTCCTCTATAGTCAGTGTCGTCTCCTCACATTACAGCAGACATTCTCCGGCACGTACAGATGTGATCAGTACAGACTCTACCATTAGATGACGCTGCGGTCCTGTATCTCCTCTATAGTCAGTGTCGTCTCCTCACATTACAGCAGACATTCTCCGGCACGTACAGATGTGATCAGTACAGACTCTGCCATTAGATGGTGCTGCGGTCCTGTATCTTCTCTATAGTCAGTGTCGTCTCCTCACATTACAGCAGACATTCTCCGGCACGTACAGATGTGATCAGTACAGACTCTACCATTAGGTGACGCTGCGGTCCTGTATCTCCTCTATAGTCAGTGTCGTCTCCTCACATTACAGCAGACATTCTCCGGCACGTACAGATGTGATCAGTACAGACTCTACCATTAGATGACGCTGCGGTCCTGTATCTCCTCTATAGTCAGTGTCGTCTCCTCACATTACAGCAGACATTCTCCGGCACGTACAGGTGTGATCAGTACAGACTCTACCATTAGATGACGCTGCGGTCCTGTATCTCCTCTATAGTCAGTGTCGTCTCCTCACATTACAGCAGACATTCTCCGGCACGTACAGATGTGATCAGTACAGACTCTACCATTAGATGACGCTGCGGTCCTGTATCTCCTCTATAGTCAGTGTCGTCTCCTCACATTACAGCAGACATTCTCCGGCACGTACAGATGTGGTCAGTACAGACTCTACCATTAGATGGCGCTGCGGTCCTGTATCTCCTCTATAGTCAGTGTCGTCTCCCCACATTACAGCAGACATTCTCCGGCACGTACAGATGTGATCAGTACAGACTCTGCCATTAGATGGTGCTGCGGTCCTGTATCTTCTCTATAGTCAGTGTCGTCTCCTCACATTACAGCAGACATTCTCCGGCACGTACAGATGTGATCAGTACAGACTCTACCATTAGATGACGCTGCGGTCCTGTATCTCCTCTATAGTCAGTGTCGTCTCCTCACATTACAGCAGACATTCTCCGGCACGTACAGATGTGATCAGTACAGACTCTACCATTAGATGGTGCTGCGGTCCTGTATCTCCTCTATAGTCAGTGTCGTCTCCCCAAATTACAGCAGACATTCTCCGGCACGTACAGATGTGGTCAGTACAGACTCTACCATTAGATGGCGCTGCGGTCCTGTATCTCCTCTATAGTCAGTGTCGTCTCCTCACATTACAGCAGACATTCTCCGGCACGTACAGATGTGATCAGTACAGACTCTACCATTAGATGACGCTGCGGTCCTGTATCTCCTCTATAGTCAGTGTCGTCTCCCCACATTACAGCAGACATTCTCCAGCACGTACAGATGTGGTCAGTACAGACTCTACCATTAGATGACGCTGCGGTCCTGTATCTCCTCTATAGTCAGTGTCGTCTCCTCACATTACAGCAGACATTCTCCGGCACGTACAGATGTGGTCAGTACAGACTCTACCATTAGATGACGCTGCGGTCCTGTATCTCCTCTATAGTCAGTGTCGTCTCCTCACATTACAGCAGACATTCTCCGGCACGTACAGATGTGATCAGTACAGACTCTACCATTAGATGGTGCTGCGGTCCTGTATCTCCTCTATAGTCAGTGTGGTCTCCTCACATTACAGCAGACATTCTCCGGCACGTACAGATGTGATCAGTACAGACTCTACCATTAGATGGTGCTGCGGTCCTGTATCTCCTCTATAGTCAGTGTCGTCTCCTCACATTACAGCAGACATTCTCCGGCACGTACAGATGTGATCAGTACAGACTCTACCATTAGATGGCGCTGCGGTCCTGTATCTCCTCTATAGTCAGTGTCGTCTCCTCACATTACAGCAGACATTCTCCGGCACGTACAGATGTGGTCAGTGCAGACTCTACCATTAGATGACGCTGCGGTCCTGTATCTCCTCTATAGTCAGTGTCGTCTCCCCACATTACAGCAGACATTCTCCGGCACGTACAGATGTGGTCAGTACAGACTCTACCATTAGATGGTGCTGCGGTCCTGTATCTCCTCTATAGTCAGTGTCGTCTCCTCACATTACAGCAGACATTCTCCGGCACGTACAGATGTGGTCAGTACAGACTCTACCATTAGATGGTGCTGCGGTCCTGTATCTCCTCTATAGTCAGTGCCGTCTCCTCACATTACAGCAGACATTCTCCGGCACGTACAGATGTAATCAGTACAGACTCTACCATTAGATGGTGCTGCGGTCCTGTATCTCCTCTATAGTCAGTGTCGTCTCCCCACATTACAGCAGACATTCTCCGGCACGTACAGATGTGGTCAGTACAGACTCTACCATTAGATGGTGCTGCGGTCCTGTATCTCCTCTATAGTCAGTGCCGTCTCCTCACATTACAGCAGACATTCTCCGGCACGTACAGATGTGATCAGTACAGACTCTACCATTAGATGACGCTGCGGTCCTGTATCTCCTCTATAGTCAGTGTCGTCTCCCCACATTACAGCAGACATTCTCCGGCACGTACAGATGTGATCAGTACAGACTCTACCATTAGATGGTGCTGCGGTCCTGTATCTCCTCTATAGTCAGTGTCGTCTCCTCACATTACAGCAGACATTCTCCGGCACGTACAGATGTGATCAGTACAGACTCTACCATTAGATGGTGCTGCGGTCCTGTATCTCCTCTATAGTCAGTGTCATCTCCTCACATTACAGCAGACATTCTCCGGCACGTACAGATGTGGTCAGTACAGACTCTACCATTAGATGACGCTGCGGTCCTGTATCTCCTCTATAGTCAGTGTCGTCTCCTCACATTACAGCAGACATTCTCCGGCACGTACAGATGTGGTCAGTACAGACTCTACCATTAGATGACGCTGCGGTCCTGTATCTCCTCTATAGTCAGTGTCGTCTCCTCACATTACAGCAGACATTCTCCGGCACGTACAGATGTGATCAGTACAGACTCTACCATTAGATGACGCTGCGGTCCTGTATCTCCTCTATAGTCAGTGTCGTCTCCCCACATTACAGCAGACATTCTCCGGCACGTACAGATGTGGTCAGTACAGACTCTACCATTAGATGACGCTGCGGTCCTGTATCTCCTCTATAGTCAGTGTCGTCTCCTCACATTACAGCAGACATTCTCCGGCACGTACAGATGTGGTCAGTACAGACTCTACCATTAGATGACGCTGCGGTCCTGTATCTCCTCTATAGTCAGTGTCGTCTCCTCACATTACAGCAGACATTCTCCGGCACGTACAGATGTGGTCAGTACAGACTCTACCATTAGATGGTGCTGCGGTCCTGTATCTCCTCTATAGTCAGTGTCGTCTCCCCACATTACAGCAGACATTCTCCGGCACGTACAGATGTGATCAGTACAGACTCTGCCATTAGATGGTGCTGCGGTCCTGTATCTCCTCTATAGTCAGTGTAGTCTCCTCACATTACAGCAGACATTCTCCGGCACGTACAGATGTGATCAGTACAGACTCTACCATTAGATGGCGCTGCGGTCCTGTATCTCCTCTATAGTCAGTGTCGTCTCCTCACATTACAGCAGACATTCTCCGGCACGTACAGATGTGGTCAGTACAGACTCTACCATTAGATGACGCTGCGGTCCTGTATCTCCTCTATAGTCAGTGTCGTCTCCTCACATTACAGCAGACATTCTCCGGCACGTACAGATGTGATCAGTACAGACTCTACCATTAGATGGTGCTGCGGTCCTGTATCTCCTCTATAGTCAGTGTCGTCTCCCCACATTACAGCAGACATTCTCCGGCACGTACAGATGTGATCAGTACAGACTCTACCATTAGATGGTGCTGCGGTCCTGTATCTCCTCTATAGTCAGTGTCGTCTCCTCACATTACAGCAGACATTCTCCGGCACGTACAGATGTGGTCAGTACAGACTCTACCATTAGATGACGCTGCGGTCCTGTATCTCCTCTATAGTCAGTGTCGTCTCCTCACATTACAGCAGACATTCTCCGGCACGTACAGATGTGATCAGTACAGACTCTACCATTAGATGGTGCTGCGGTCCTGTATCTCCTCTATAGTCAGTGTCGTCTCCTCACATTACAGCAGACATTCTCCGGCACGTACAGATGTGATCAGTACAGACTCTACCATTAGATGGTGCTGCGGTCCTGTATCTCCTCTATAGTCAGTGTCGTCTCCTCACATTACAGCAGACATTCTCCGGCACGTACAGATGTGGTCAGTACAGACTCTACCATTAGATGACGCTGCGGTCCTGTATCTCCTCTATAGTCAGTGTCATCTCCTCACATTACAGCAGACATTCTCCGGCACGTACAGATGTGATCAGTACAGACTCTACCATTAGATGGTGCTGCGGTCCTGTATCTCCTCTATAGTCAGTGTCGTCTCCCCACATTACAGCAGACATTCTCCGGCACGTACAGATGTGATCAGTACAGACTCTACCATTAGATGGTGCTGCGGTCCTGTATCTCCTCTATAGTCAGTGTCGTCTCCTCACATTACAGCAGACATTCTCCGGCACGTACAGATGTGGTCAGTACAGACTCTACCATTAGATGACGCTGCGGTCCTGTATCTCCTCTATAGTCAGTGTCGTCTCCTCACATTACAGCAGACATTCTCCGGCACGTACAGATGTGGTCAGTACAGACTCTACCATTAGATGACGCTGCGGTCCTGTATCTCCTCTATAGTCAGTGTCGTCTCCTCACATTACAGCAGACATTCTCCGGCACGTACAGATGTGATCAGTACAGACTCTACCATTAGATGACGCTGCGGTCCTGTATCTCCTCTATAGTCAGTGTCGTCTCCTCACATTACAGCAGACATTCTCCGGCACGTACAGATGTGGTCAGTACAGACTCTGCCATTAGATGGCGCTGTGGTCCTGTATCTCCTCTATAGTCAGTGTCGTCTCCTCACATTACAGCAGACATTCTCCGGCACGTACAGATGTGGTCAGTACAGACTCTACCATTAGATGGTGCTGCGGTCCTGTATCTCCTCTATAGTCAGTGTCGTCTCCTCACATTACAGCAGACATTCTCCGGCACGTACAGATGTGGTCAGTACAGACTCTACCATTAGATGACGCTGCGGTCCTGTATCTCCTCTATAGTCAGTGTCGTCTCCTCACATTACAGCAGACATTCTCCGGCACGTACAGATGTGATCAGTACAGACTCTACCATTAGATGGTGCTGCGGTCCTGTATCTCCTCTATAGTCAGTGTCGTCTCCTCACATTACAGCAGACATTCTCCGGCACGTACAGATGTGGTCAGTACAGACTCTACCATTAGATGACGCTGCGGTCCTGTATCTCCTCTATAGTCAGTGTCGTCTCCTCACATTACAGCAGACATTCTCCGGCACGTACAGATGTGATCAGTACAGACTCTACCATTAGATGACGCTGCGGTCCTGTATCTCCTCTATAGTCAGTGTCGT
This sequence comes from Ranitomeya variabilis, assembly GCF_051348905.1. Taxonomy (NCBI): domain Eukaryota; kingdom Metazoa; phylum Chordata; class Amphibia; order Anura; family Dendrobatidae; genus Ranitomeya; species Ranitomeya variabilis. Next base: position 248,632,357 of record NC_135238.1, on the reverse strand, counting down.
CTCCTCACATTACAGCAGACATTCTCCGGCACGTACAGATGTGATCAGTACAGACTCTACCATTAGATGGCGCTGCGGTCCTGTATCTCCTCTATAGTCAGTGTCGTCTCCTCACATTACAGCAGACATTCTCCGGCACGTACAGATGTGGTCAGTACAGACTCTACCATTAGATGACGCTGCGGTCCTGTATCTCCTCTATAGTCAGTGTCGTCTCCTCACATTACAGCAGACATTCTCCGGCACGTACAGATGTGGTCAGTACAGACTCTACCATTAGATGACGCTGCGGTCCTGTATCTCCTCTATAGTCAGTGTCGTCTCCTCACATTACAGCAGACATTCTCCGGCACGTACAGATGTGGTCAGTACAGACTCTACCATTAGATGACGCTGCGGTCCTGTATCTCTTCTATAGTCAGTGTCGTCTCCCCACATTACAGCAGACATTCTCCGGCACGTACAGATGTGGTCAGTACAGACTCTACCATTAGATGACGCTGCGGTCCTGTATCTCCTCTATAGTCAGTGTCGTCTCCTCACATTACAGCAGACATTCTCCGGCACGTACAGATGTGGTCAGTACAGACTCTACCATTAGATGACGCTGCGGTCCTGTATCTCCTCTATAGTCAGTGTCGTCTCCTCACATTACAGCAGACATTCTCCGGCACGTACAGATGTGGTCAGTACAGACTCTACCATTAGATGGCGCTGCGGTCCTGTATCTCCTCTATAGTCAGTGTCGTCTCCTCACATTACAGCAGACATTCTCCGGCACGTACAGATGTGATCAGTACAGACTCTACCATTAGATGGTGCTGCGGTCCTGTATCTCCTCTATAGTCAGTGTCGTCTCCTCACATTACAGTAGACATTCTCCGGCACGTACAGATGTGATCAGTACAGACTCTACCATTAGATGACGCTGCGGTCCTGTATCTCCTCTATAGTCAGTGTCGTCTCCCCACATTACAGCAGACATTCTCCGGCACGTACAGATGTGGTCAGTACAGACTCTACCATTAGATGACGCTGCGGTCCTGTATCTCCTCTATAGTCAGTGTCGTCTCCTCACATTACAGCAGACATTCTCCGGCACGTACAGATGTGATCAGTACAGACTCTACCATTAGATGGTGCTGCGGTCCTGTGTCTCCTCTATAGTCAGTGTCGTCTCCCCACATTACAGCAGACATTCTCCGGCACGTACAGATGTGGTCAGTACAGACTCTACCATTAGATGGTGCTGCGGTCCTGTATCTCCTCTATAGTCAGTGTCGTCTCCTCACATTACAGCAGACATTCTCCGGCACGTACAGATGTGATCAGTTCAGACTCTACCATTAGATGGTGCTGCGGTCCTGTATCTCCTCTATAGTCAGTGTCGTCTCCTCACATTACAGCAGACATTCTCCGGCACGTACAGATGTGGTCAGTACAGACTCTACCATTAGATGACGCTGCGGTCCTGTATCTCCTCTATAGTCAGTGTCGTCTCCTCACATTACAGCAGACATTCTCCGGCACGTACAGATGTGATCAGTACAGACTCTACCATTAGATGGTGCTGCGGTCCTGTATCTCCTCTATAGTCAGTGTCGTCTCCTCACATTACAGCAGACATTCTGCGGCACGTACAGATGTGATCAGTACAGACTCTACCATTAGATGGTGCTGCGGTCCTGTATCTCCTCTATAGTCAGTGTCGTCTCCTCACATTACAGCAGACATTCTCCGGCACGTACAGATGTGGTCAGTACAGACTCTACCATTAGATGACGCTGCGGTCCTGTATCTCCTCTATAGTCAGTGTCGTCTCCTCACATTACAGCAGACATTCTCCGGCACGTACAGATGTGATCAGTACAGACTCTACCATTAGATGACGCTGCGGTCCTGTATCTCCTCTATAGTCAGTGTCGTCTCCTCACATTACAGCAGACATTCTCCGGCACGTACAGATGTGGTCAGTACAGACTCTACCATTAGATGGTGCTGCGGTCCTGTATCTCCTCTATAGTCAGTGTCGTCTCCTCACATTACAGCAGACATTCTCCGGCACGTACAGATGTGGTCAGTACAGACTCTACCATTAGATGGCGCTGCGTTCCTGTATCTCCTCTATAGTCAGTGTCGTCTCCTCACATTACAGCAGACATTCTCCGGCACGTACAGATGTGATCAGTACAGACTCTACCATTAGATGACGCTGCGGTCCTGTATCTCCTCTATAGTCAGTGTCGTCTCCTCACATTACAGCAGACATTCTCCGGCACGTACAGATGTGATCAGTACAGACTCTACCATTAGATGACGCTGCGGTCCTGTATCTCCTCTATAGTCAGTGTCGTCTCCTCACATTACAGCAGACATTCTCCGGCACGTACAGATGTGATCAGTACAGACTCTACCATTAGATGACGCTGCGGTCCTGTATCTCCTCTGTAGTCAGTGTCGTCTCCTCACATTACAGCACACATTCTCCGGCACGTACAGATGTGATCAGTACAGACTCTACCATTAGATGACGCTGCGGTCCTGTATCTCCTCTATAGTCAGTGTCGTCTCCTCACATTACAGCAGACATTCTCCGGCACGTACAGATGTGGTCAGTACAGACTCTACCATTAGATGACGCTGCGGTCCTGTATCTCCTCTATAGTCAGTGTCGTCTCCTCACATTACAGCAGACATTCTCCGGCATGTACAGATGTGGTCAGTACAGACTCTACCATTAGATGACGCTGCGGTCCTGTATCTCCTCTATAGTCAGTGTCGTCTCCTCACATTACAGCAGACATTCTCCGGCACGTACAGATGTGATCAGTACAGACTCTACCATTAGATGACCCTGCGGTCCTGTATCTCCTCTGTAGTCAGTGTCGTCTCCCCACATTACAGCAGACATTCTCCGGCACGTACAGATGTGGTCAGTACAGACTCTACCATTAGATGACGCTGCGGTCCTGTATCTCCTCTATAGTCAGTGTCGTCTCCTCACATTACAGCAGACATTCTCCGGCACGTACAGATGTGGTCAGTACAGACTCTACCATTAGATGGTGCTGCGGTCCTGTATCTCCTCTATAGTCAGTGTCGTCTCCTCACATTACAGCAGACATTCTCCGGCACGTACAGATGTGATCAGTACAGACTCTACCATTAGATGGTGCTGCGGTCCTGTATCTCCTCTATAGTCAGTGTCGTCTCCTCACATTACAGCAGACATTCTCCGGCACGTACAGATGTGATCAGTACAGACTCTACCATTAGATGGTGCTGCGGTCCTGTATCTCCTCTATAGTCAGTGTCGTCTCCTCACATTACAGCAGACATTCTCCGGCACGTACAGATGTGGTCAGTACAGACTCTACCATTAGATGGTGCTGCGGTCCTGTATCTCCTCTATAGTCAGTGTCGTCTCCTCACATTACAGCAGACATTCTCCGGCACGTACAGATGTGATCAGTACAGACTCTACCATTAGATGACGCTGCGGTCCTGTATCTCCTCTATAGTCAGTGTCGTCTCCTCACATTACAGCAGACATTCTCCGGCACGTACAGATGTGGTCAGTACAGACTCTACCATTAGATGGTGCTGCGGTCCTGTATCTCCTCTATAGTCAGTGTCGTCTCCTCACATTACAGCAGACATTCTCCGGCACGTACAGATGTGATCAGTACAGACTCTACCATTAGATGACGCTGCGGTCCTGTATCTCCTCTATAGTCAGTGTCGTCTCCTCACATTACAGCAGACATTCTCCGGCACGTACAGATGTGGTCAGTACAGACTCTACCATTAGATGACGCTGCGGTCCTGTATCTCCTCTATAGTCAGTGTCGTCTCCTCACATTACAGCAGACATTCTCCGGCACGTACAGATGTGGTCAGTACAGACTCTACCATTAGATGACGCTGCGGTCCTGTATCTCCTCTATAGTCAGTGTCGTCTCCTCACATTACAGCAGACATTCTCCGGCACGTACAGATGTGGTCAGTACAGACTCTACCATTAGATGACGCTGCGGTCCTGTATCTCCTCTATAGTCAGTGCCGTCTCCTCACATTACAGCAGACATTCTCCGGCACGTACAGATGTGATCAGTACAGACTCTACCATTAGATGGTGCTGCGGTCCTGTATCTCCTCTATAGTCAGTGTCGTCTCCTCACATTACAGCAGACATTCTCCGGCACGTACAGATGTGATCAGTGCAGACTCTACCATTAGATGGTGCTGCGGTCCTGTATCTCCTCTATAGTCAGTGTCGTCTCCTCACATTACAGCAGACATTCTCCGGCACGTACAGATGTGGTCAGTACAGACTCTACCATTAGATGACGCTGCGGTCCTGTATCTCCTCTATAGTCAGTGTCGTCTCCCCACATTACAGCAGACATTCTCCGGCACGTACAGATGTGATCAGTGCAGACTCTACCATTAGATGACGCTGCGGTCCTGTATCTCCTCTATAGTCAGTGTCGTCTCCCCACATTACAGCAGACATTCTCCGGCACGTACAGATGTGGTCAGTACAGACTCTATTATTAGATGACGCTGCGGTCCTGTATCTCCTCTATAGTCAGTGTCGTCTCCTCACATTACAGCAGACATTCTCCGGCACGTACAGATGTGGTCAGTACAGACTCTACCATTAGATGACGCTGCGGTCCTGTATCTCCTCTATAGTCAGTGTCGTCTCCCCACATTACAGCAGACATTCTCCGGCACGTACAGATGTGATCAGTACAGACTCTACCATTAGATGACGCTGCGGTCTTGTATCTCCTCTATAGTCAGTGTCGTCTCCTCACATTACAGCAGACATTCTCCGGCACGTACAGATGTGGTCAGTACAGACTCTACCATTAGATGGTGCTGCGGTCCTGTATCTCCTCTATAGTCAGTGTCATCTCCTCACATTACAGCAGACATTCTCCGGCACGTACAGATGTGATCAGTTCAGACTCTACCATTAGATGACGCTGCGGTCCTGTATCTCCTCTATAGTCAGTGTCGTCTCCTCACATTACAGCAGACATTCTCCGGCACGTACAGATGTGATCAGTTCAGACTCTACCATTAGATGGTGCTGCGGTCCTGTATCTCCTCTATAGTCAGTGTCGTCTCCCCACATTACAGCAGACATTCTCCGGCACGTACAGATGTGGTCAGTACAGACTCTACCATTAGATGACGCTGCGGTCCTGTATCTCCTCTATAGTCAGTGTCGTCTCCTCACATTACAGCAGACATTCTCCGGCACGTACAGATGTGATCAGTACAGACTCTACCATTAGATGACGCTGCGGTCCTGTATCTCCTCTATAGTCAGTGTCGTCTCCTCACATTACAGCAGACATTCTCCGGCACGTACAGATGTGGTCAGTACAGACTCTACCATTAGATGGTGCTGCGGTCCTGTATCTCCTCTATAGTCAGTGTCGTCTCCCCACATTACAGCAGACATTCTCCGGCACGTACAGATGTGGTCAGTACAGACTCTACCATTAGATGACGCTGCGGTCCTGTATCTCCTCTATAGTCAGTGTCGTCTCCTCACATTACAGCAGACATTCTCCGGCACGTACAGATGTGGTCAGTACAGACTCTACCATTAGATGGTGCTGCGGTCCTGTATCTCCTCTATAGTCAGTGTCGTCTCCCCACATTACAGCAGACATTCTCCGGCACGTACAGATGTGGTCAGTACAGACTCTACCATTAGATGGTGCTGCGGTCCTGTATCTCCTCTATAGTCAGTGTCGTCTCCTCACATTACAGCAGACATTCTCCAGCACGTACAGATGTGGTCAGTACAGACTCTACCATTAGATGGTGCTGCGGTCCTGTATCTCCTCTATAGTCAGTGTCGTCTCCCCACATTACAGCAGACATTCTCCGGCACGTACAGATGTGGTCAGTACAGACTCTACCATTAGATGACGCTGCGGTCCTGTATCTCCTCTATAGTCAGTGTCGTCTCCTCACATTACAGCAGACATTCTCCGGCACGTACAGATGTGGTCAGTACAGACTCTACCATTAGATGGTGCTGCGGTCCTGTATCTCCTCTATAGTCAGTGTCGTCTCCCCACATTACAGCAGACATTCTCCGGCACGTACAGATGTGATCAGTACAGACTCTACCATTAGATGGTGCTGCGGTCCTGTATCTCCTCTATAGTCAGTGTCGTCTCCTCACATTACAGCAGACATTCTCCGGCACGTACAGATGTGGTCAGTACAGACTCTACCATTAGATGGTGCTGCGGTCATGTATCTCCTCTATAGTCAGTGTCGTCTCCTCACATTACAGCAGACATTCTCCGGCACGTACAGATGTGGTCAGTACAGACTCTACCATTAGATGACGCTGCGGTCCTGTATCTCCTCTATAGTCAGTGTCGTCTCCTCACATTACAGCAGACATTCTCCGGCACGTACAGATGTGATCAGTACAGACTCTGCCATTAGATGGTGCTGCGGTCCTGTATCTTCTCTATAGTCAGTGTCGTCTCCTCACATTACAGCAGACATTCTCCGGCACGTACAGATGTGATCAGTACAGACTCTACCATTAGATGACGCTGCGGTCCTGTATCTCCTCTATAGTCAGTGTCGTCTCCTCACATTACAGCAGACATTCTCCGGCACGTACAGATGTGGTCAGTACAGACTCTACCATTAGATGGTGCTGCGGTCCTGTATCTCCTCTATAGTCAGTGTCGTCTCCTCACATTACAGCAGACATTCTCCGGCACGTACAGATGTGATCAGTACAGACTCTACCATTAGATGACGCTGCGGTCCTGTATCTCCTCTATAGTCAGTGTCGTCTCCTCACATTACAGCAGACATTCTCCGGCACGTACAGATGTGATCAGTACAGACTCTACCATTAGATGACGCTGCGGTCCTGTATCTCCTCTATAGTCAGTGTCGTCTCCCCACATTACAGCAGACATTCTCCGGCACGTACAGATGTGATCAGTACAGACTCTACCATTAGATGACGCTGCGGTCCTGTATCTCCTGTATAGTCAGTGTCGTCTCCCCACATTACAGCAGACATTCTCCGGCACGTACAGATGTGATCAGTACAGACTCTACCATTAGATGACGCTGCGGTCCTGTATCTCCTCTATAGTCAGTGTCGTCTCCTCACATTACAGCAGACATTCTCCGGCACGTACAGATGTGATCAGTACAGACTCTACCATTAGATGGCGCTGCGGTCCTGTATCTCCTCTATAGTCAGTGTCGTCTCCCCACATTACAGCAGACATTCTCCGGCACGTACAGATGTGATCAGTACAGACTCTACCATTAGATGGTGCTGCGGTCCTGTATCTCCTCTATAGTCAGTGTCGTCTCCCCACATTACAGCAGACATTCTCCGGCACGTACAGATGTGATCAGTACAGACTCTACCATTAGATGGTGCTGCGGTCCTGTATCTCCTCTATAGTCAGTGTCGTCTCCCCACATTACAGCAGACATTCTCCGGCACGTACAGATGTGATCAGTACAGACTCTACCATTAGATGACGCTGCGGTCCTGTATCTCCTCTATAGTCAGTGTCGTCTCCCCACATTACAGCAGACATTCTCCAGCACGTACAGATGTGGTCAGTACAGACTCTACCATTAGATGACGCTGCGGTCCTGTATCTCCTCTATAGTCAGTGTGGTCTCCTCACATTACAGCAGACATTCTCCGGCACGTACAGATGTGATCAGTACAGACTCTACCATTAGATGGTGCTGCGGTCCTGTATCTCCTCTATAGTCAGTGTCGTCTCCTCACATTACAGCAGACATTCTCCGGCACGTACAGATGTGATCAGTACAGACTCTACCATTAGATGGCGCTGCGGTCCTGTATCTCCTCTATAGTCAGTGTCGTCTCCTCACATTACAGCAGACATTCTCCGGCACGTACAGATGTGGTCAGTGCAGACTCTACCATTAGATGGTGCTGCGGTCCTGTATCTCCTCTATAGTCAGTGTTGTCTCCTCACATTACAGCAGACATTCTCCGGCACGTACAGATGTGATCAGTACAGACTCTACCATTAGATGACGCTGCGGTCCTGTATCTCCTCTATAGTCAGTGTCGTCTCCTCACATTACAGCAGACATTCTCCGGCACGTACAGATGTGATCAGTACAGACTCTACCATTAGATGACGCTGCGGTCCTGTATCTCCTCTATAGTCAGTGTCGTCTCCTCACATTACAGCAGACATTCTCCGGCACGTACAGATGTGATCAGTACAGACTCTACCATTAGATGGCGCTGCGGTCCTGTATCTCCTCTATAGTCAGTGTCGTCTCCCCACATTACAGCAGAAATTCTCCGGCACGTACAGATGTGATCAGTACAGACTCTACCATTAGATGGTGCTGCGGTCCTGTATCTCCTCTATAGTCAGTGTCGTCTCCCCACATTACAGCAGACATTCTCCGGCACGTACAGATGTGATCAGTACAGACTCTACCATTAGATGGTGCTGCGGTCCTGTATCTCCTCTATAGTCAGTGTCGTCTCCTCACATTACAGCAGACATTCTCCGGCACGTACAGATGTGATCAGTACAGACTCTACCATTAGATGACGCTGCGGTCCTGTATCTCCTCTATAGTCAGTGTCGTCTCCCCACATTACAGCAGACATTCTCCAGCACGTATAGATGTGGTCAGTACAGACTCTACCATTAGATGACGCTGCGGTCCTGTATCTCCTCTATAGTCAGTGTGGTCTCCTCACATTACAGCAGACATTCTCCGGCACGTACAGATGTGATCAGTACAGACTCTACCATTAGATGGTGCTGCGGTCCTGTATCTCCTCTATAGTCAGTGTCGTCTCCTCACATTACAGCAGACATTCTCCGGCACGTACAGATGTGATCAGTACAGACTCTACCATTAGATGGCGCTGCGGTCCTGTATCTCCTCTATAGTCAGTGTCGTCTCCTCACATTACAGCAGACATTCTCCGGCACGTACAGATGTGGTCAGTGCAGACTCTACCATTAGATGGTGCTGCGGTCCTGTATCTCCTCTATAGTCAGTGTTGTCTCCTCACATTACAGCAGACATTCTCCGGCACGTACAGATGTGGTCAGTGCAGACTCTACCATTAGATGACGCTGCGGTCCTGTATCTCCTCTATAGTCAGTGTGGTCTCCTCACATTACAGCAGACATTCTCCGGCACGTACAGATGTGGTCAGTACAGACTCTACCATTAGATGACGCTGCGGTCCTGTATCTCCTCTATAGTCAGTGTCGTCTCCCCACATTACAGCAGACATTCTCCGGCACGTACAGATGTGGTCAGTACAGACTCTACCATTAGATGACGCTGCGGTCCTGTATCTCCTCTATAGTCAGTGTCGTCTCCTCACATTACAGCAGACATTCTCCGGCACGTACAGATGTGGTCAGTACAGACTCTACCATTAGATGACGCTGCGGTCCTGTATCTCCTCTATAGTCAGTGTCGTCTCCTCACATTACAGCAGACATTCTCCGGCACGTACAGATGTGGTCAGTACAGACTCTACCATTAGATGACGCTGCGGTCCTGTATCTCCTCTATAGTCAGTGTCGTCTCCTCACATTACAGCAGACATTCTCCGGCACGTACAGATGTGATCAGTACAGACTCTACCATTAGATGGTGCTGCGGTCCTGTATCTCCTCTATAGTCAGTGTCGTCTCCCCACATTACAGCAGACATTCTCCGGCACGTACAGATGTGATCAGTACAGACTCTGCCATTAGATGGTGCTGCGGTCCTGTATCTCCTCTATAGTCAGTGTAGTCTCCTCACATTACAGCAGACATTCTCCGGCACGTACAGATGTGATCAGTACAGACTCTACCATTAGATGGCGCTGCGGTCCTGTATCTCCTCTATAGTCAGTGTCGTCTCCTCACATTACAGCAGACATTCTCCGGCACGTACAGATGTGGTCAGTACAGACTCTACCATTAGATGACGCTGCGGTCCTGTATCTCCTCTATAGTCAGTGTCGTCTCCTCACATTACAGCAGACATTCCCCGGCACGTACAGATGTGGTCAGTACAGACTCTACCATTAGATGACGCTGCGGTCCTGTATCTCCTCTATAGTCAGTGTCGTCTCCTCACATTACAGCAGACATTCTCCGGCACGTACAGATGTGGTCAGTACAGACTCTACCATTAGATGACGCTGCGGTCCTGTATCTCCTCTATAGTCAGTGTCGTCTCCTCACATTACAGCAGACATTCTCCGGCACGTACAGATGTGATCAGTACAGACTCTACCATTAGATGACGCTGCGGTCCTGTATCTCCTCTATAGTCAGTGTCGTCTCCTCACATTACAGCAGACATTCTCCGGCACGTACAGATGTGATCAGTACAGACTCTACCATTAGATGACGCTGCGGTCCTGTATCTCCTCTATAGTCAGTGTCGTCTCCTCACATTACAGCAGACATTCTCCGGCACGTACAGATGTGATCAGTACAGACTCTACCATTAGATGACGCTGCGGTCCTGTATCTCCTCTATAGTCAGTGTGGTCTCCTCACATTACAGCAGACATTCTCCGGCACGTACAGATGTGGTCAGTACAGACTCTACCATTAGATGGTGCTGCGGTCCTGTATCTCCTCTATAGTCAGTGTCGTCTCCTCACATTACAGCAGACATTCTCCGGCACGTACAGATGTGATCAGTACAGACTCTACCATTAGATGGCGCTGCGGTCCTGTATCTCCTCTATAGTCAGTGTCGTCTCCTCACATTACAGCAGACATTCTCCGGCACGTACAGATGTGATCAGTACAGACTCTACCATTAGATGGTGCTGCGGTCCTGTATCTCCTCTATAGTCAGTGTCGTCTCCTCACATTACAGCAGACATTCTCCGGCACGTACAGATGTGATCAGTACAGACTCTACCATTAGATGGTGCTGCGGTCCTGTATCTCCTCTATAGTCAGTGTCGTCTCCTCACATTACAGCAGACATTCTCCGGCACGTACAGATGTGGTCAGTACAGACTCTACCATTAGATGGTGCTGCGGTCCTGTATCTCCTCTATAGTCAGTGTCGTCTCCTCACATTACAGCAGACATTCTCCGGCACGTACAGATGTGGTCAGTACAGACTCTACCATTAGATGGCGCTGCGGTCCTGTATCTCCTCTATAGTCAGTGTCGTCTCCCCACATTACAGCAGACATTCTCCGGCACGTACAGATGTGGTCAGTACAGACTCTACCATTAGATGACGCTATTGTCCTGTATCTCCTCTATAGTCAGTGTCGTCTCCTCACATTACAGCAGACATTCTCCGGCACGTACAGATGTGATCAGTACAGACTCTACCATTAGATGACGCTGCGGTCCTGTATCTCCTCTATAGTCAGTGTCGTCTCCCCACATTACAGCAGACATTCTCCGGCACGTACAGATGTGATCAGTACAGACTCTACCATTAGATGGTGCTGCGGTCCTGTATCTCCTCTATAGTCAGTGTCGTCTCCCCACATTACAGCAGACATTCTCCGGCACGTACAGATGTGGTCAGTACAGACTCTACCATTAGATGACGCTGCGGTCCTGTATCTCCTCTATAGTCAGTGTCGTCTCCTCACATTACAGCAGACATTCTCCGGCACGTACAGATGTGGTCAGTACAGACTCTACCATTAGATGGTGCTGCGGTCCTGTATCTCCTCTATAGTCAGTGTCGTCTCCTCACATTACAGCAGACATTCTCCGGCACGTACAGATGTGGTCAGTACAGACTCTACCATTAGATGGTGCTGCGGTCCTGTATCTCCTCTATAGTCAGTGTCGTCTCCTCACATTACAGCAGACATTCTCCGGCACGTACAGATGTGGTCAGTACAGACTCTACCATTAGATGGTGCTGCGGTCCTGTATCTCCTCTATAGTCAGTGTCGTCTCCCCACATTACAGCAGACATTCTCCGGCACGTACAGATGTGGTCAGTACAGACTCTACCATTAGATGACGCTGCGGTCCTGTATCTCCTCTATAGTCAGTGTCGTCTCCTCACATTACAGCAGACATTCTCCGGCACGTACAGATGTGGTCAGTACAGACTCTACCATTAGATGACTCTGCGGTCCTGTATCTCCTCTATAGTCAGTGTCGTCTCCTCACATTACAGCAGACATTCTCCGGCACGTACAGATGTGATCAGTACAGACTCTACCATTAGATGACGCTGCGGTCCTGTATCTCCTCTATAGTCAGTGTCGTCTCCTCACATTACAGCAGACATTCTCCGGCACGTACAGATGTGATCAGTACAGACTCTACCATTAGATGGTGCTGCGGTCCTGTATCTCCTCTATAGTCAGTGTCGTCTCCTCACATTACAGCAGACATTCTCCGGCACGTACAGATGTGGTCAGTACAGACTCTACCATTAGATGACGCTGCGGTCCTGTATCTCCTCTATAGTCAGTGTCGTCTCCTCACATTACAGCAGACATTCTCCGGCACGTACAGATGTGGTCAGTACAGACTCTACCATTAGATGGTGCTGCGGTCCTGTATCTCCTCTATAGTCAGTGTCGTCTCCTCACATTACAGCAGACATTCTCCGGCACGTACAGATGTGATCAGTACAGACTCTACCATTAGATGGTGCTGCGGTCCTGTATCTCCTCTATAGTCAGTGCCGTCTCCCCACATTACAGCAGACATTCTCCGGCACGTACAGATGTGATCAGTACAGACTCTACCATTAGATGACGCTGCGGTCCTGTATCTCCTCTATAGTCAGTGTCGTCTCCTCACATTACAGCAGACATTCTCCGGCACGTACAGATGTGATCAGTACAGACTCTACCATTAGATGACGCTGCGGTCCTGTATCTCCTCTATAGTCAGTGTCGTCTCCTCACATTACAGCAGACATTCTCCGGCACGTACAGATGTGATCAGTACAGACTCTACCATTAGATGGTGCTGCGGTCCTGTATCTCCTCTATAGTCAGTGTCGTCTCCTCACATTACAGCAGACATTCTCCGGCACGTACAGATGTGATCAGTACAGACTCTACCATTAGATGGTGCTGCGGTCCTGTATCTCCTCTATAGTCAGTGTCGTCTCCTCACATTACAGTAGACATTCTCCGGCACGTACAGATGTGATCAGTACAGACTCTACCATTAGATGACGCTGCGGTCCTGTATCTCCTCTATAGTCAGTGTCGTCTCCCCACATTACAGCAGACATTCTCCGGCACGTACAGATGTGGTCAGTACAGACTCTACCATTAGATGACGCTGCGGTCCTGTATCTCCTCTATAGTCAGTGTCGTCTCCTCACATTACAGCAGACATTCTCCGGCACGTACAGATGTGATCAGTACAGACTCTACCATTAGATGGTGCTGCGGTCCTGTGTCTCCTCTATAGTCAGTGTCGTCTCCCCACATTACAGCAGACATTCTCCGGCACGTACAGATGTGGTCAGTACAGACTCTACCATTAGATGGTGCTGCGGTCCTGTATCTCCTCTATAGTCAGTGTCGTCTCCTCACATTACAGCAGACATTCTCCGGCACGTACAGATGTGATCAGTTCAGACTCTACCATTAGATGGTGCTGCGGTCCTGTATCTCCTCTATAGTCAGTGTCGTCTCCTCACATTACAGCAGACATTCTCCGGCACGTACAGATGTGGTCAGTACAGACTCTACCATTAGATGACGCTGCGGTCCTGTATCTCCTCTATAGTCAGTGTCGTCTCCTCACATTACAGCAGACATTCTCCGGCACGTACAGATGTGATCAGTACAGACTCTACCATTAGATGGTGCTGCGGTCCTGTATCTCCTCTATAGTCAGTGTCGTCTCCTCACATTACAGCAGACATTCTGCGGCACGTACAGATGTGATCAGTACAGACTCTACCATTAGATGGTGCTGCGGTCCTGTATCTCCTCTATAGTCAGTGTCGTCTCCTCACATTACAGCAGACATTCTCCGGCACGTACAGATGTGGTCAGTACAGACTCTACCATTAGATGACGCTGCGGTCCTGTATCTCCTCTATAGTCAGTGTCGTCTCCTCACATTACAGCAGACATTCTCCGGCACGTACAGATGTGATCAGTACAGACTCTACCATTAGATGACGCTGCGGTCCTGTATCTCCTCTATAGTCAGTGTCGTCTCCTCACATTACAGCAGACATTCTCCGGCACGTACAGATGTGGTCAGTACAGACTCTACCATTAGATGGTGCTGCGGTCCTGTATCTCCTCTATAGTCAGTGTCGTCTCCTCACATTACAGCAGACATTCTCCGGCACGTACAGATGTGGTCAGTACAGACTCTACCATTAGATGGCGCTGCGTTCCTGTATCTCCTCTATAGTCAGTGTCGTCTCCTCACATTACAGCAGACATTCTCCGGCACGTACAGATGTGATCAGTACAGACTCTACCATTAGATGACGCTGCGGTCCTGTATCTCCTCTATAGTCAGTGTCGTCTCCTCACATTACAGCAGACATTCTCCGGCACGTACAGATGTGATCAGTACAGACTCTACCATTAGATGACGCTGCGGTCCTGTATCTCCTCTATAGTCAGTGTCGTCTCCTCACATTACAGCAGACATTCTCCGGCACGTACAGATGTGATCAGTACAGACTCTACCATTAGATGACGCTGCGGTCCTGTATCTCCTCTGTAGTCAGTGTCGTCTCCTCACATTACAGCACACATTCTCCGGCACGTACAGATGTGATCAGTACAGACTCTACCATTAGATGACGCTGCGGTCCTGTATCTCCTCTATAGTCAGTGTCGTCTCCTCACATTACAGCAGACATTCTCCGGCACGTACAGATGTGGTCAGTACAGACTCTACCATTAGATGACGCTGCGGTCCTGTATCTCCTCTATAGTCAGTGTCGTCTCCTCACATTACAGCAGACATTCTCCGGCATGTACAGATGTGGTCAGTACAGACTCTACCATTAGATGACGCTGCGGTCCTGTATCTCCTCTATAGTCAGTGTCGTCTCCTCACATTACAGCAGACATTCTCCGGCACGTACAGATGTGATCAGTACAGACTCTACCATTAGATGACCCTGCGGTCCTGTATCTCCTCTGTAGTCAGTGTCGTCTCCCCACATTACAGCAGACATTCTCCGGCACGTACAGATGTGGTCAGTACAGACTCTACCATTAGATGACGCTGCGGTCCTGTATCTCCTCTATAGTCAGTGTCGTCTCCTCACATTACAGCAGACATTCTCCGGCACGTACAGATGTGGTCAGTACAGACTCTACCATTAGATGGTGCTGCGGTCCTGTATCTCCTCTATAGTCAGTGTCGTCTCCTCACATTACAGCAGACATTCTCCGGCACGTACAGATGTGATCAGTACAGACTCTACCATTAGATGGTGCTGCGGTCCTGTATCTCCTCTATAGTCAGTGTCGTCTCCTCACATTACAGCAGACATTCTCCGGCACGTACAGATGTGATCAGTACAGACTCTACCATTAGATGGTGCTGCGGTCCTGTATCTCCTCTATAGTCAGTGTCGTCTCCTCACATTACAGCAGACATTCTCCGGCACGTACAGATGTGGTCAGTACAGACTCTACCATTAGATGGTGCTGCGGTCCTGTATCTCCTCTATAGTCAGTGTCGTCTCCTCACATTACAGCAGACATTCTCCGGCACGTACAGATGTGATCAGTACAGACTCTACCATTAGATGACGCTGCGGTCCTGTATCTCCTCTATAGTCAGTGTCGTCTCCTCACATTACAGCAGACATTCTCCGGCACGTACAGATGTGGTCAGTACAGACTCTACCATTAGATGGTGCTGCGGTCCTGTATCTCCTCTATAGTCAGTGTCGTCTCCTCACATTACAGCAGACATTCTCCGGCACGTACAGATGTGATCAGTACAGACTCTACCATTAGATGACGCTGCGGTCCTGTATCTCCTCTATAGTCAGTGTCGTCTCCTCACATTACAGCAGACATTCTCCGGCACGTACAGATGTGGTCAGTACAGACTCTACCATTAGATGACGCTGCGGTCCTGTATCTCCTCTATAGTCAGTGTCGTCTCCTCACATTACAGCAGACATTCTCCGGCACGTACAGATGTGGTCAGTACAGACTCTACCATTAGATGACGCTGCGGTCCTGTATCTCCTCTATAGTCAGTGTCGTCTCCTCACATTACAGCAGACATTCTCCGGCACGTACAGATGTGGTCAGTACAGACTCTACCATTAGATGACGCTGCGGTCCTGTATCTCCTCTATAGTCAGTGCCGTCTCCTCACATTACAGCAGACATTCTCCGGCACGTACAGATGTGATCAGTACAGACTCTACCATTAGATGGTGCTGCGGTCCTGTATCTCCTCTATAGTCAGTGTCGTCTCCTCACATTACAGCAGACATTCTCCGGCACGTACAGATGTGATCAGTGCAGACTCTACCATTAGATGGTGCTGCGGTCCTGTATCTCCTCTATAGTCAGTGTCGTCTCCTCACATTACAGCAGACATTCTCCGGCACGTACAGATGTGGTCAGTACAGACTCTACCATTAGATGACGCTGCGGTCCTGTATCTCCTCTATAGTCAGTGTCGTCTCCCCACATTACAGCAGACATTCTCCGGCACGTACAGATGTGATCAGTGCAGACTCTACCATTAGATGACGCTGCGGTCCTGTATCTCCTCTATAGTCAGTGTCGTCTCCCCACATTACAGCAGACATTCTCCGGCACGTACAGATGTGGTCAGTACAGACTCTATTATTAGATGACGCTGCGGTCCTGTATCTCCTCTATAGTCAGTGTCGTCTCCTCACATTACAGCAGACATTCTCCGGCACGTACAGATGTGGTCAGTACAGACTCTACCATTAGATGACGCTGCGGTCCTGTATCTCCTCTATAGTCAGTGTCGTCTCCCCACATTACAGCAGACATTCTCCGGCACGTACAGATGTGATCAGTACAGACTCTACCATTAGATGACGCTGCGGTCTTGTATCTCCTCTATAGTCAGTGTCGTCTCCTCACATTACAGCAGACATTCTCCGGCACGTACAGATGTGGTCAGTACAGACTCTACCATTAGATGGTGCTGCGGTCCTGTATCTCCTCTATAGTCAGTGTCATCTCCTCACATTACAGCAGACATTCTCCGGCACGTACAGATGTGATCAGTTCAGACTCTACCATTAGATGACGCTGCGGTCCTGTATCTCCTCTATAGTCAGTGTCGTCTCCTCACATTACAGCAGACATTCTCCGGCACGTACAGATGTGATCAGTTCAGACTCTACCATTAGATGGTGCTGCGGTCCTGTATCTCCTCTATAGTCAGTGTCGTCTCCCCACATTACAGCAGACATTCTCCGGCACGTACAGATGTGGTCAGTACAGACTCTACCATTAGATGACGCTGCGGTCCTGTATCTCCTCTATAGTCAGTGTCGTCTCCTCACATTACAGCAGACATTCTCCGGCACGTACAGATGTGATCAGTACAGACTCTACCATTAGATGACGCTGCGGTCCTGTATCTCCTCTATAGTCAGTGTCGTCTCCTCACATTACAGCAGACATTCTCCGGCACGTACAGATGTGGTCAGTACAGACTCTACCATTAGATGGTGCTGCGGTCCTGTATCTCCTCTATAGTCAGTGTCGTCTCCCCACATTACAGCAGACATTCTCCGGCACGTACAGATGTGGTCAGTACAGACTCTACCATTAGATGACGCTGCGGTCCTGTATCTCCTCTATAGTCAGTGTCGTCTCCTCACATTACAGCAGACATTCTCCGGCACGTACAGATGTGGTCAGTACAGACTCTACCATTAGATGGTGCTGCGGTCCTGTATCTCCTCTATAGTCAGTGTCGTCTCCCCACATTACAGCAGACATTCTCCGGCACGTACAGATGTGGTCAGTACAGACTCTACCATTAGATGGTGCTGCGGTCCTGTATCTCCTCTATAGTCAGTGTCGTCTCCTCACATTACAGCAGACATTCTCCAGCACGTACAGATGTGGTCAGTACAGACTCTACCATTAGATGGTGCTGCGGTCCTGTATCTCCTCTATAGTCAGTGTCGTCTCCCCACATTACAGCAGACATTCTCCGGCACGTACAGATGTGGTCAGTACAGACTCTACCATTAGATGACGCTGCGGTCCTGTATCTCCTCTATAGTCAGTGTCGTCTCCTCACATTACAGCAGACATTCTCCGGCACGTACAGATGTGGTCAGTACAGACTCTACCATTAGATGGTGCTGCGGTCCTGTATCTCCTCTATAGTCAGTGTCGTCTCCCCACATTACAGCAGACATTCTCCGGCACGTACAGATGTGATCAGTACAGACTCTACCATTAGATGGTGCTGCGGTCCTGTATCTCCTCTATAGTCAGTGTCGTCTCCTCACATTACAGCAGACATTCTCCGGCACGTACAGATGTGGTCAGTACAGACTCTACCATTAGATGGTGCTGCGGTCATGTATCTCCTCTATAGTCAGTGTCGTCTCCTCACATTACAGCAGACATTCTCCGGCACGTACAGATGTGGTCAGTACAGACTCTACCATTAGATGACGCTGCGGTCCTGTATCTCCTCTATAGTCAGTGTCGTCTCCTCACATTACAGCAGACATTCTCCGGCACGTACAGATGTGATCAGTACAGACTCTGCCATTAGATGGTGCTGCGGTCCTGTATCTTCTCTATAGTCAGTGTCGTCTCCTCACATTACAGCAGACATTCTCCGGCACGTACAGATGTGATCAGTACAGACTCTACCATTAGATGACGCTGCGGTCCTGTATCTCCTCTATAGTCAGTGTCGTCTCCTCACATTACAGCAGACATTCTCCGGCACGTACAGATGTGGTCAGTACAGACTCTACCATTAGATGGTGCTGCGGTCCTGTATCTCCTCTATAGTCAGTGTCGTCTCCTCACATTACAGCAGACATTCTCCGGCACGTACAGATGTGATCAGTACAGACTCTACCATTAGATGACGCTGCGGTCCTGTATCTCCTCTATAGTCAGTGTCGTCTCCTCACATTACAGCAGACATTCTCCGGCACGTACAGATGTGATCAGTACAGACTCTACCATTAGATGACGCTGCGGTCCTGTATCTCCTCTATAGTCAGTGTCGTCTCCCCACATTACAGCAGACATTCTCCGGCACGTACAGATGTGATCAGTACAGACTCTACCATTAGATGACGCTGCGGTCCTGTATCTCCTGTATAGTCAGTGTCGTCTCCCCACATTACAGCAGACATTCTCCGGCACGTACAGATGTGATCAGTACAGACTCTACCATTAGATGACGCTGCGGTCCTGTATCTCCTCTATAGTCAGTGTCGTCTCCTCACATTACAGCAGACATTCTCCGGCACGTACAGATGTGATCAGTACAGACTCTACCATTAGATGGCGCTGCGGTCCTGTATCTCCTCTATAGTCAGTGTCGTCTCCCCACATTACAGCAGACATTCTCCGGCACGTACAGATGTGATCAGTACAGACTCTACCATTAGATGGTGCTGCGGTCCTGTATCTCCTCTATAGTCAGTGTCGTCTCCCCACATTACAGCAGACATTCTCCGGCACGTACAGATGTGATCAGTACAGACTCTACCATTAGATGGTGCTGCGGTCCTGTATCTCCTCTATAGTCAGTGTCGTCTCCCCACATTACAGCAGACATTCTCCGGCACGTACAGATGTGATCAGTACAGACTCTACCATTAGATGACGCTGCGGTCCTGTATCTCCTCTATAGTCAGTGTCGTCTCCCCACATTACAGCAGACATTCTCCAGCACGTACAGATGTGGTCAGTACAGACTCTACCATTAGATGACGCTGCGGTCCTGTATCTCCTCTATAGTCAGTGTGGTCTCCTCACATTACAGCAGACATTCTCCGGCACGTACAGATGTGATCAGTACAGACTCTACCATTAGATGGTGCTGCGGTCCTGTATCTCCTCTATAGTCAGTGTCGTCTCCTCACATTACAGCAGACATTCTCCGGCACGTACAGATGTGATCAGTACAGACTCTACCATTAGATGGCGCTGCGGTCCTGTATCTCCTCTATAGTCAGTGTCGTCTCCTCACATTACAGCAGACATTCTCCGGCACGTACAGATGTGGTCAGTGCAGACTCTACCATTAGATGGTGCTGCGGTCCTGTATCTCCTCTATAGTCAGTGTTGTCTCCTCACATTACAGCAGACATTCTCCGGCACGTACAGATGTGATCAGTACAGACTCTACCATTAGATGACGCTGCGGTCCTGTATCTCCTCTATAGTCAGTGTCGTCTCCTCACATTACAGCAGACATTCTCCGGCACGTACAGATGTGATCAGTACAGACTCTACCATTAGATGACGCTGCGGTCCTGTATCTCCTCTATAGTCAGTGTCGTCTCCTCACATTACAGCAGACATTCTCCGGCACGTACAGATGTGATCAGTACAGACTCTACCATTAGATGGCGCTGCGGTCCTGTATCTCCTCTATAGTCAGTGTCGTCTCCCCACATTACAGCAGAAATTCTCCGGCACGTACAGATGTGATCAGTACAGACTCTACCATTAGATGGTGCTGCGGTCCTGTATCTCCTCTATAGTCAGTGTCGTCTCCCCACATTACAGCAGACATTCTCCGGCACGTACAGATGTGATCAGTACAGACTCTACCATTAGATGGTGCTGCGGTCCTGTATCTCCTCTATAGTCAGTGTCGTCTCCTCACATTACAGCAGACATTCTCCGGCACGTACAGATGTGATCAGTACAGACTCTACCATTAGATGACGCTGCGGTCCTGTATCTCCTCTATAGTCAGTGTCGTCTCCCCACATTACAGCAGACATTCTCCAGCACGTATAGATGTGGTCAGTACAGACTCTACCATTAGATGACGCTGCGGTCCTGTATCTCCTCTATAGTCAGTGTGGTCTCCTCACATTACAGCAGACATTCTCCGGCACGTACAGATGTGATCAGTACAGACTCTACCATTAGATGGTGCTGCGGTCCTGTATCTCCTCTATAGTCAGTGTCGTCTCCTCACATTACAGCAGACATTCTCCGGCACGTACAGATGTGATCAGTACAGACTCTACCATTAGATGGCGCTGCGGTCCTGTATCTCCTCTATAGTCAGTGTCGTCTCCTCACATTACAGCAGACATTCTCCGGCACGTACAGATGTGGTCAGTGCAGACTCTACCATTAGATGGTGCTGCGGTCCTGTATCTCCTCTATAGTCAGTGTTGTCTCCTCACATTACAGCAGACATTCTCCGGCACGTACAGATGTGGTCAGTGCAGACTCTACCATTAGATGACGCTGCGGTCCTGTATCTCCTCTATAGTCAGTGTGGTCTCCTCACATTACAGCAGACATTCTCCGGCACGTACAGATGTGGTCAGTACAGACTCTACCATTAGATGACGCTGCGGTCCTGTATCTCCTCTATAGTCAGTGTCGTCTCCCCACATTACAGCAGACATTCTCCGGCACGTACAGATGTGGTCAGTACAGACTCTACCATTAGATGACGCTGCGGTCCTGTATCTCCTCTATAGTCAGTGTCGTCTCCTCACATTACAGCAGACATTCTCCGGCACGTACAGATGTGGTCAGTACAGACTCTACCATTAGATGACGCTGCGGTCCTGTATCTCCTCTATAGTCAGTGTCGTCTCCTCACATTACAGCAGACATTCTCCGGCACGTACAGATGTGGTCAGTACAGACTCTACCATTAGATGACGCTGCGGTCCTGTATCTCCTCTATAGTCAGTGTCGTCTCCTCACATTACAGCAGACATTCTCCGGCACGTACAGATGTGATCAGTACAGACTCTACCATTAGATGGTGCTGCGGTCCTGTATCTCCTCTATAGTCAGTGTCGTCTCCCCACATTACAGCAGACATTCTCCGGCACGTACAGATGTGATCAGTACAGACTCTGCCATTAGATGGTGCTGCGGTCC
This sequence comes from Ranitomeya variabilis, assembly GCF_051348905.1. Taxonomy (NCBI): domain Eukaryota; kingdom Metazoa; phylum Chordata; class Amphibia; order Anura; family Dendrobatidae; genus Ranitomeya; species Ranitomeya variabilis. Next base: position 248,610,234 of record NC_135238.1, on the reverse strand, counting down.
TGTATCTCCTCTATAGTCAGTGTAGTCTCCTCACATTACAGCAGACATTCTCCGGCACGTACAGATGTGATCAGTACAGACTCTACCATTAGATGGCGCTGCGGTCCTGTATCTCCTCTATAGTCAGTGTCGTCTCCTCACATTACAGCAGACATTCTCCGGCACGTACAGATGTGGTCAGTACAGACTCTACCATTAGATGACGCTGCGGTCCTGTATCTCCTCTATAGTCAGTGTCGTCTCCTCACATTACAGCAGACATTCCCCGGCACGTACAGATGTGGTCAGTACAGACTCTACCATTAGATGACGCTGCGGTCCTGTATCTCCTCTATAGTCAGTGTCGTCTCCTCACATTACAGCAGACATTCTCCGGCACGTACAGATGTGGTCAGTACAGACTCTACCATTAGATGACGCTGCGGTCCTGTATCTCCTCTATAGTCAGTGTCGTCTCCTCACATTACAGCAGACATTCTCCGGCACGTACAGATGTGATCAGTACAGACTCTACCATTAGATGACGCTGCGGTCCTGTATCTCCTCTATAGTCAGTGTCGTCTCCTCACATTACAGCAGACATTCTCCGGCACGTACAGATGTGATCAGTACAGACTCTACCATTAGATGACGCTGCGGTCCTGTATCTCCTCTATAGTCAGTGTCGTCTCCTCACATTACAGCAGACATTCTCCGGCACGTACAGATGTGATCAGTACAGACTCTACCATTAGATGACGCTGCGGTCCTGTATCTCCTCTATAGTCAGTGTGGTCTCCTCACATTACAGCAGACATTCTCCGGCACGTACAGATGTGGTCAGTACAGACTCTACCATTAGATGGTGCTGCGGTCCTGTATCTCCTCTATAGTCAGTGTCGTCTCCTCACATTACAGCAGACATTCTCCGGCACGTACAGATGTGATCAGTACAGACTCTACCATTAGATGGCGCTGCGGTCCTGTATCTCCTCTATAGTCAGTGTCGTCTCCTCACATTACAGCAGACATTCTCCGGCACGTACAGATGTGATCAGTACAGACTCTACCATTAGATGGTGCTGCGGTCCTGTATCTCCTCTATAGTCAGTGTCGTCTCCTCACATTACAGCAGACATTCTCCGGCACGTACAGATGTGATCAGTACAGACTCTACCATTAGATGGTGCTGCGGTCCTGTATCTCCTCTATAGTCAGTGTCGTCTCCTCACATTACAGCAGACATTCTCCGGCACGTACAGATGTGGTCAGTACAGACTCTACCATTAGATGGTGCTGCGGTCCTGTATCTCCTCTATAGTCAGTGTCGTCTCCTCACATTACAGCAGACATTCTCCGGCACGTACAGATGTGGTCAGTACAGACTCTACCATTAGATGGCGCTGCGGTCCTGTATCTCCTCTATAGTCAGTGTCGTCTCCCCACATTACAGCAGACATTCTCCGGCACGTACAGATGTGGTCAGTACAGACTCTACCATTAGATGACGCTATTGTCCTGTATCTCCTCTATAGTCAGTGTCGTCTCCTCACATTACAGCAGACATTCTCCGGCACGTACAGATGTGATCAGTACAGACTCTACCATTAGATGACGCTGCGGTCCTGTATCTCCTCTATAGTCAGTGTCGTCTCCCCACATTACAGCAGACATTCTCCGGCACGTACAGATGTGATCAGTACAGACTCTACCATTAGATGGTGCTGCGGTCCTGTATCTCCTCTATAGTCAGTGTCGTCTCCCCACATTACAGCAGACATTCTCCGGCACGTACAGATGTGGTCAGTACAGACTCTACCATTAGATGACGCTGCGGTCCTGTATCTCCTCTATAGTCAGTGTCGTCTCCTCACATTACAGCAGACATTCTCCGGCACGTACAGATGTGGTCAGTACAGACTCTACCATTAGATGGTGCTGCGGTCCTGTATCTCCTCTATAGTCAGTGTCGTCTCCTCACATTACAGCAGACATTCTCCGGCACGTACAGATGTGGTCAGTACAGACTCTACCATTAGATGGTGCTGCGGTCCTGTATCTCCTCTATAGTCAGTGTCGTCTCCTCACATTACAGCAGACATTCTCCGGCACGTACAGATGTGGTCAGTACAGACTCTACCATTAGATGGTGCTGCGGTCCTGTATCTCCTCTATAGTCAGTGTCGTCTCCCCACATTACAGCAGACATTCTCCGGCACGTACAGATGTGGTCAGTACAGACTCTACCATTAGATGACGCTGCGGTCCTGTATCTCCTCTATAGTCAGTGTCGTCTCCTCACATTACAGCAGACATTCTCCGGCACGTACAGATGTGGTCAGTACAGACTCTACCATTAGATGACTCTGCGGTCCTGTATCTCCTCTATAGTCAGTGTCGTCTCCTCACATTACAGCAGACATTCTCCGGCACGTACAGATGTGATCAGTACAGACTCTACCATTAGATGACGCTGCGGTCCTGTATCTCCTCTATAGTCAGTGTCGTCTCCTCACATTACAGCAGACATTCTCCGGCACGTACAGATGTGATCAGTACAGACTCTACCATTAGATGGTGCTGCGGTCCTGTATCTCCTCTATAGTCAGTGTCGTCTCCTCACATTACAGCAGACATTCTCCGGCACGTACAGATGTGGTCAGTACAGACTCTACCATTAGATGACGCTGCGGTCCTGTATCTCCTCTATAGTCAGTGTCGTCTCCTCACATTACAGCAGACATTCTCCGGCACGTACAGATGTGGTCAGTACAGACTCTACCATTAGATGGTGCTGCGGTCCTGTATCTCCTCTATAGTCAGTGTCGTCTCCTCACATTACAGCAGACATTCTCCGGCACGTACAGATGTGATCAGTACAGACTCTACCATTAGATGGTGCTGCGGTCCTGTATCTCCTCTATAGTCAGTGCCGTCTCCCCACATTACAGCAGACATTCTCCGGCACGTACAGATGTGATCAGTACAGACTCTACCATTAGATGACGCTGCGGTCCTGTATCTCCTCTATAGTCAGTGTCGTCTCCTCACATTACAGCAGACATTCTCCGGCACGTACAGATGTGATCAGTACAGACTCTACCATTAGATGACGCTGCGGTCCTGTATCTCCTCTATAGTCAGTGTCGTCTCCTCACATTACAGCAGACATTCTCCGGCACGTACAGATGTGATCAGTACAGACTCTACCATTAGATGGTGCTGCGGTCCTGTATCTCCTCTATAGTCAGTGTCGTCTCCTCACATTACAGCAGACATTCTCCGGCACGTACAGATGTGATCAGTACAGACTCTACCATTAGATGGTGCTGCGGTCCTGTATCTCCTCTATAGTCAGTGTCGTCTCCTCACATTACAGCAGACATTCTCCGGCACGTACAGATGTGATCAGTACAGACTCTACCATTAGATGACGCTGCGGTCCTGTATCTCCTCTATAGTCAGTGTCGTCTCCCCACATTACAGCAGACATTCTCCAGCACGTACAGATGTGGTCAGTACAGACTCTACCATTAGATGACGCTGCGGTCCTGTATCTCCTCTATAGTCAGTGTCGTCTCCTCACATTACAGCAGACATTCTCCGGCACGTACAGATGTGGTCAGTACAGACTCTACCATTAGATGACGCTGCGGTCCTGTATCTCCTCTATAGTCAGTGTCGTCTCCTCACATTACAGCAGACATTCTCCGGCACGTACAGATGTGGTCAGTGCAGACTCTACCATTAGATGACGCTGTGGTCCTGTATCTCCTCTATAGTCAGTGTCGTCTCCTCACATTACAGCAGACATTCTCCGGCACGTACAGATGTGGTCAGTGCAGACTCTACCATTAGATGACGCTGTGGTCCTGTATCTCCTCTATAGTCAGTGTCGTCTCCTCACATTACAGCAGACATTCTCCGGCACGTACAGATGTGGTCAGTACAGACTCTACCATTAGATGGTGCTGCGGTCCTGTATCTCCTCTATAGTCAGTGTCGTCTCCTCACATTACAGCAGACATTCTCCGGCACGTACAGATGTGATCAGTGCAGACTCTACCATTAGATGGTGCTGCGGTCCTGTATCTCCTCTATAGTCAGTGTCGTCTCCTCACATTACAGCAGACATTCTCCGGCACGTACAGATGTGATCAGTACAGACTCTACCATTAGATGACGCTGCGGTCCTGTATCTCCTCTATAGTCAGTGTCGTCTCCTCACATTACAGCAGACATTCTCCGGCACGTACAGATGTGGTCAGTACAGACTCTACCATTAGATGGTGCTGCGGTCCTGTATCTCCTCTATAGTCAGTGTCGTCTCCTCACATTACAGCAGACATTCTCCGGCACGTACAGATGTGATCAGTACAGACTCTACCATTAGATGACGCTGCGGTCCTGTATCTCCTCTATAGTCAGTGTCGTCTCCTCACATTACAGCAGACATTCTCCGGCACGTACAGATGTGGTCAGTACAGACTCTACCATTAGATGGTGCTGCGGTCCTGTATCTCCTCTATAGTCAGTGTCGTCTCCTCACATTACAGCAGACATTCTCCGGCACGTACAGATGTGGTCAGTACAGACTCTACCATTAGATGGCGCTGCGGTCCTGTATCTCCTCTATAGTCAGTGTCATCTCCTCACATTACAGCAGACATTCTCCGGCACGTACAGATGTGGTCAGTACAGACTCTACCATTAGATGGTGCTGCGGTCCTGTATCTCCTCTATAGTCAGTGTCGTCTCCTCACATTACAGCAGACATTCTCCGGCACGTACAGATGTGATCAGTACAGACTCTACCATTAGATGGTGCTGCGGTCCTGTATCTCCTGTATAGTCAGTGTCGTCTCCTCACATTACAGCAGACATTCTCCGGCACGTACAGATGTGGTCAGTACAGACTCTACCATTAGATGACGCTGCGGTCCTGTATCTCCTCTATAGTCAGTGTCGTCTCCTCACATTACAGCAGACATTCTCCGGCACGTACAGATGTGATCAGTACAGACTCTACCATTAGATGACGCTGCGGTCCTGTATCTCCTCTATAGTCAGTGTCGTCTCCTCACATTACAGCAGACATTCTCCGGCACGTACAGATGTGATCAGTACAGACTCTACCATTAGATGGCGCTGCGGTCCTGTATCTCCTCTATAGTCAGTGTCGTCTCCTCACATTACAGCAGACATTCTCCGGCACGTACAGATGTGATCAGTACAGACTCTACCATTAGATGGTGCTGCGGTCCTGTATCTCCTCTATAGTCAGTGTCGTCTCCTCACATTACAGCAGACATTCTCCGGCACGTACAGATGTGGTCAGTACAGACTCTACCATTAGATGGTGCTGCGGTCCTGTATCTCCTCTATAGTCAGTGTCGTCTCCTCACATTACAGCAGACATTCTCCGGCACGTACAGATGTGGTCAGTACAGACTCTACCATTAGATGACGCTGCGGTCCTGTATCTCCTCTATAGTCAGTGTCGTCTCCTCACATTACAGCAGACATTCTCCGGCACGTACAGATGTGATCAGTACAGACTCTACCATTAGATGGCGCTGCGGTCCTGTATCTCCTCTATAGTCAGTGTCATCTCCTCACATTACAGCAGACATTCTCCGGCACGTACAGATGTGGTCAGTACAGACTCTACCATTAGATGGTGCTGCGGTCCTGTATCTCCTCTATAGTCAGTGTCGTCTCCTCACATTACAGCAGACATTCTCCGGCACGTACAGATGTGATCAGTACAGACTCTACCATTAGATGACGCTGCGGTCCTGTATCTCCTCTATAGTCAGTGTCGTCTCCTCACATTACAGCAGACATTCTCCGGCACGTACAGATGTGATCAGTACAGACTCTACCATTAGATGACGCTGCGGTCCTGTATCTCCTCTATAGTCAGTGTCGTCTCCTCACATTACAGCAGACATTCTCCGGCACGTACAGATGTGGTCAGTACAGACTCTACCATTAGATGACGCTGCGGTCCTGTATCTCCTCTATAGTCAGTGTCGTCTCCCCACATTACAGCAGACATTCTCCGGCACGTACAGATGTGGTCAGTACAGACTCTACCATTAGATGACGCTGCGGTCCTGTATCTCCTCTGTAGTCAGTGTCGTCTCCTCACATTACAGCAGACATTCTCCGGCACGTACAGATGTGGTCAGTACAGACTCTACCATTAGATGACGCTGCGGTCCTGTATCTCCTCTATAGTCAGTGTCGTCTCCTCACATTACAGCAGACATTCTCCGGCACGTACAGATGTGGTCAGTACAGACTCTACCATTAGATGACGCTGCGGTCCTGTATCTCCTCTGTAGTCAGTGTCGTCTCCTCACATTACAGCAGACATTCTCCGGCACGTACAGATGTGGTCAGTACAGACTCTACCATTAGATGGTGCTGCGGTCCTGTATCTCCTCTATAGTCAGTGTCGTCTCCTCACATTACAGCAGACATTCTCCGGCACGTACAGATGTGATCAGTACAGACTCTACCATTAGATGGTGCTGCGGTCCTGTATCTCCTCTATAGTCAGTGCCGTCTCCTCACATTACAGCAGACATTCTCCGGCACGTACAGATGTGATCAGTACAGACTCTACCATTAGATGGTGCTGCGGTCCTGTATCTCCTCTATAGTCAGTGTCGTCTCCTCACATTACAGCAGACATTCTCCGGCACGTACAGATGTGGTCAGTACAGACTCTACCATTAGATGACGCTGCGGTCCTGTATCTCCTCTATAGTCAGTGTCGTCTCCTCACATTACAGCAGACATTCTCCGGCACGTACAGATGTGGTCAGTACAGACTCTACCATTAGATGACGCTGCGGTCCTGTATCTCCTCTATAGTCAGTGTCGTCTCCTCACATTACAGCAGACATTCTCCGGCACGTACAGATGTGATCAGTACAGACTCTACCATTAGATGACGCTGCGGTCCTGTATCTCCTCTGTAGTCAGTGTCGTCTCCCCACATTACAGCAGACATTCTCCGGCACGTACAGATGTGATCAGTACAGACTCTACCATTAGATGACGCTGCGGTCCTGTATCTCCTCTATAGTCAGTGTCGTCTCCTCACATTACAGCAGACATTCTCCGGCACGTACAGATGTGGTCAGTACAGACTCTACCATTAGATGGTGCTGCGGTCCTGTATCTCCTCTATAGTCAGTGTCGTCTCCTCACATTACAGCAGACATTCTCCGGCACGTACAGATGTGGTCAGTACAGACTCTACCATTAGATGACGCTGCGGTCCTGTATCTCCTCTATAGTCAGTGTCGTCTCCTCACATTACAGCAGACATTCTCCGGCACGTACAGATGTGGTCAGTACAGACTCTACCATTAGATGACGCTGCGGTCCTGTATCTCCTCTATAGTCAGTGTCGTCTCCTCACATTACAGCAGACATTCTCCGGCACGTACAGATGTGATCAGTACAGACTCTACCATTAGATGACGCTGCGGTCCTGTATCTCCTCTATAGTCAGTGTCGTCTCCTCACATTACAGCAGACATTCTCCGGCACGTACAGATGTGATCAGTACAGACTCTACCATTAGATGGTGCTGCGGTCCTGTATCTCCTCTATAGTCAGTGTCGTCTCCTCACATTACAGCAGACATTCTCCGGCACGTACAGATGTGGTCAGTACAGACTCTACCATTAGATGGTGCTGCGGTCCTGTATCTCCTCTATAGTCAGTGTCGTCTCCTCACATTACAGCAGACATTCTCCGGCACGTACAGATGTGATCAGTACAGACTCTACCATTAGATGGTGCTGCGGTCCTGTATCTCCTCTATAGTCAGTGTCGTCTCCTCACATTACAGCAGACATTCTCCGGCACGTACAGATGTGGTCAGTACAGACTCTACCATTAGATGGTGCTGCGGTCCTGTATCTCCTCTATAGTCAGTGTCGTCTCCTCACATTACAGCAGACATTCTCCGGCACGTACAGATGTGATCAGTACAGACTCTACCATTAGATGACGCTGCGGTCCTGTATCTCCTCTATAGTCAGCGTCGTCTCCTCACATTACAGCAGACATTCTCCGGCACGTACAGATGTGGTCAGTACAGACTCTACCATTAGATGACGCTGCGGTCCTGTATCTCCTCTATAGTCAGTGTCGTCTCCTCACATTACAGCAGACATTCTCCGGCACGTACAGATGTGATCAGTACAGACTCTGCCATTAGATGACGCTGCGGTCCTGTATCTCCTCTATAGTCAGTGTCGTCTCCTCACATTACAGCAGACATTCTCCGGCACGTACAGATGTGATCAGTACAGACTCTGCCATTAGATGACGCTGCGGTCCTGTATCTCCTCTATAGTCAGTGTGGTCTCCTCACATTACAGCAGACATTCTCCGGCATGTACAGATGTGATCAGTACAGACTCTACCATTAGATGACGCTGCGGTCCTGTATCTCCTCTATAGTCAGTGTCGTCTCCTCACATTACAGCAGACATTCTCCGGCACGTACAGATGTGGTCAGTACAGACTCTACCATTAGATGGTGCTGCGGTCCTGTATCTCCTCTATAGTCAGTGTCGTCTCCTCACATTACAGCAGACATTCTCCGGCACGTACAGATGTGGTCAGTACAGACTCTACCATTAGATGACGCTGCGGTCCTGTATCTCCTCTATAGTCAGTGTCGTCTCCTCACATTACAGCAGACATTCTCCGGCACGTACAGATGTGGTCAGTACAGACTCTACCATTAGATGGTGCTGCGGTCCTGTATCTCCTCTATAGTCAGTGTCGTCTCCCCACATTACAGCAGACATTCTCCGGCACGTACAGATGTGGTCAGTACAGACTCTACCATTAGATGACGCTGCGGTCCTGTATCTCCTCTATAGTCAGTGTCGTCTCCTCACATTACAGCAGACATTCTCCGGCACGTACAGATGTGATCAGTACAGACTCTACCATTAGATGGCGCTGCGGTCCTGTATCTCCTCTATAGTCAGTGTCGTCTCCTCACATTACAGCAGACATTCTCCGGCACGTACAGATGTGGTCAGTACAGACTCTACCATTAGATGGTGCTGCGGTCCTGTATCTCCTCTATAGTCAGTGTCGTCTCCCCACATTACAGCAGACATTCTCCGGCACGTACAGATGTGGTCAGTACAGACTCTACCATTAGATGACGCTGCGGTCCTGTATCTCCTCTATAGTCAGTGTCGTCTCCTCACATTACAGCAGACATTCTCCGGCACGTACAGATGTGGTCAGTACAGACTCTACCATTAGATGACGCTGCGGTCCTGTATCTCCTCTATAGTCAGTGCCGTCTCCTCACATTACAGCAGACATTCTCCGGCACGTACAGATGTGATCAGTACAGACTCTACCATTAGATGGCGCTGCGGTCCTGTATCTCCTCTATAGTCAGTGTCGTCTCCTCACATTACAGCAGACATTCTCCGGCACGTACAGATGTGATCAGTGCAGACTCTACCATTAGATGGTGCTGCGGTCCTGTATCTCCTCTATAGTCAGTGTCGTCTCCTCACATTACAGCAGACATTCTCCGGCACGTACAGATGTGGTCAGTACAGACTCTACCATTAGATGACGCTGCGGTCCTGTATCTCCTCTATAGTCAGTGTCGTCTCCCCACATTACAGCAGACATTCTCCGGCACGTACAGATGTGATCAGTGCAGACTCTACCATTAGATGACGCTGCGGTCCTGTATCTCCTCTATAGTCAGTGTCGTCTCCCCACATTACAGCAGACATTCTCCGGCACGTACAGATGTGGTCAGTACAGACTCTACCATTAGATGACGCTGCGGTCCTGTATCTCCTCTATAGTCAGTGTCGTCTCCTCACATTACAGCAGACATTCTCCGGCACGTACAGATGTGGTCAGTACAGACTCTACCATTAGATGACGCTGCGGTCCTGTATCTCCTCTATAGTCAGTGTCGTCTCCCCACATTACAGCAGACATTCTCCGGCACGTACAGATGTGATCAGTACAGACTCTACCATTAGATGACGCTGCGGTCTTGTATCTCCTCTATAGTCAGTGTCGTCTCCTCACATTACAGCAGACATTCTCCGGCACGTACAGATGTGGTCAGTACAGACTCTACCATTAGATGGTGCTGCGGTCCTGTATCTCCTCTATAGTCAGTGTCATCTCCTCACATTACAGCAGACATTCTCCGGCACGTACAGATGTGATCAGTTCAGACTCTACCATTAGATGACGCTGCGGTCATGTATCTCCTCTATAGTCAGTGTCGTCTCCTCACATTACAGCAGACATTCTCCGGCACGTACAGATGTGATCAGTTCAGACTCTACCATTAGATGGTGCTGCGGTCCTGTATCTCCTCTATAGTCAGTGTCGTCTCCCCACATTACAGCAGACATTCTCCGGCACGTACAGATGTGGTCAGTACAGACTCTACCATTAGATGACGCTGCGGTCCTGTATCTCCTCTATAGTCAGTGTCGTCTCCTCACATTACAGCAGACATTCTCCGGCACGTACAGATGTGGTCAGTACAGACTCTACCATTAGATGGTGCTGCGGTCCTGTATCTCCTCTATAGTCAGTGTCGTCTCCTCACATTACAGCAGACATTCTCCGGCACGTACAGATGTGGTCAGTACAGACTCTACCATTAGATGACGCTGCGGTCCTGTATCTCCTCTATAGTCAGTGTCGTCTCCCCACATTACAGCAGACATTCTCCGGCACGTACAGATGTGGTCAGTACAGACTCTACCATTAGATGACGCTGCGGTCCTGTATCTCCTCTATAGTCAGTGTCGTCTCCTCACATTACAGCAGACATTCTCCGGCACGTACAGATGTGATCAGTACAGACTCTACCATTAGATGACGCTGCGGTCCTGTATCTCCTCTATAGTCAGTGTCGTCTCCCCACATTACAGCAGACATTCTCCGGCACGTACAGATGTGATCAGTACAGACTCTACCATTAGATGGTGCTGCGGTCCTGTATCTCCTCTATAGTCAGTGTTGTCTCCTCACATTACAGCAGACATTCTCCGGCACGTACAGATGTGGTCAGTACAGACTCTACCATTAGATGACGCTGCGGTCCTGTATCTCCTCTATAGTCAGTGTCGTCTCCTCACATTACAGCAGACATTCTCCGGCACGTACAGATGTGGTCAGTACAGACTCTACCATTAGATGACGCTGCGGTCCTGTATCTCCTCTATAGTCAGTGTCGTCTCCTCACATTACAGCAGACATTCTCCGGCACGTACAGATGTGATCAGTACAGACTCTACCATTAGATGACGCTGTGGTCCTGTATCTCCTCTATAGTCAGTGTCGTCTCCTCACATTACAGCAGACATTCTCCGGCACGTACAGATGTGGTCAGTACAGACTCTACCATTAGATGACGCTGCGGTCCTGTATCTCCTCTATAGTCAGTGTCGTCTCCCCACATTACAGCAGACATTCTCCGGCACGTACAGATGTGGTCAGTGCAGACTCTACCATTAGATGACGCTGCGGTCCTGTATCTCCTCTATAGTCAGTGTCGTCTCCTCACATTACAGCAGACATTCTCCGGCACGTACAGATGTGGTCAGTACAGACTCTACCATTAGATGGTGCTGCGGTCCTGTATCTCCTCTATAGTCAGTGTCGTCTCCCCACATTACAGCAGACATTCTCCGGCACGTACAGATGTGGTCAGTACAGACTCTACCATTAGATGGTGCTGCGGTCCTGTATCTCCTCTATAGTCAGTGTCGTCTCCTCACATTACAGCAGACATTCTCCGGCACGTACAGATGTGGTCAGTACAGACTCTACCATTAGATGGCGCTGTGGTCCTGTATCTCCTCTATAGTCAGTGTCGTCTCCCCACATTACAGCAGACATTCTCCGGCACGTACAGATGTGGTCAGTGCAGACTCTACCATTAGATGACGCTGCGGTCCTGTATCTCCTCTATAGTCAGTGTCGTCTCCTCACATTACAGCAGACATTCTCCGGCACGTACAGATGTGGTCAGTACAGACTCTACCATTAGATGACGCTGCGGTCCTGTATCTCCTCTATAGTCAGTGTCGTCTCCTCACATTACAGCAGACATTCTCCGGCACGTACAGATGTGATCAGTACAGACTCTACCAATAGATGACGCTGCGGTCCTGTATCTCCTCTATAGTCAGTGTCGTCTCCTCACATTACAGCAGACATTCTCCGGCACGTACAGATGTGGTCAGTACAGACTCTACCATTAGATGACGCTGCGGTCCTGTATCTCCTCTATAGTCAGTGTCGTCTCCTCACATTACAGCAGACATTCTCCGGCACGTACAGATGTGATCAGTACAGACTCTACCATTAGATGACGCTGCGGTCCTGTATCTCCTCTATAGTCAGTGTCGTCTCCTCACATTACAGCAGACATTCTCCGGCACGTACAGATGTGATCAGTACAGACTCTACCATTAGATGACGCTGCGGTCCTGTATCTCCTCTATAGTCAGTGTCGTCTCCTCACATTACAGCAGACATTCTCCGGCACGTACAGATGTGATCAGTACAGACTCTACCATTAGATGACGCTGTGGTCCTGTATCTCCTCTATAGTCAGTGTCGTCTCCTCACATTACAGCAGACATTCTCCGGCACGTACAGATGTGGTCAGTACAGACTCTACCATTAGATGACGCTGCGGTCCTGTATCTCCTCTATAGTCAGTGTCGTCTCCTCACATTACAGCAGACATTCTCCGGCACGTACAGATGTGATCAGTACAGACTCTACCATTAGATGACGCTGCGGTCCTGTATCTCCTCTATAGTCAGTGTCGTCTCCTCACATTACAGCAGACATTCTCCGGCACGTACAGATGTGGTCAGTACAGACTCTACCATTAGATGACGCTGCGGTCCTGTATCTCCTCTATAGTCAGTGTCGTCTCCTCACATTACAGCAGACATTCTCCGGCACGTACAGATGTGGTCAGTACAGACTCTACCATTAGATGACGCTGCGGTCCTGTATCTCCTCTATAGTCAGTGTGGTCTCCTCACATTACAGCAGACATTCTCCGGCACGTACAGATGTGGTCAGTACAGACTCTACCATTAGATGACGCTGCGGTCCTGTATCTCCTCTATAGTCAGTGTCGTCTCCTCACATTACAGCAGACATTCTACGGCACGTACAGATGTGGTCAGTACAGACTCTACCATTAGATGACGCTGCGGTCCTGTATCTCCTCTATAGTCAGTGTCGTCTCCTCACATTACAGCAGACATTCTCCGGCACGTACAGATGTGGTCAGTACAGACTCTACCATTAGATGACGCTGCGGTCCTGTATCTCCTCTATAGTCAGTGTCGTCTCCTCACATTACAGCAGACATTCTCCGGCACGTACAGATGTGATCAGTACAGACTCTACCATTAGATGGTGCTGCGGTCCTGTATCTCCTCTATAGTCAGTGTCGTCTCCTCACATTACAGCAGACATTCTCCGGCACGTACAGATGTGGTCAGTACAGACTCTACCATTAGATGACGCTGCGGTCCTGTATCTCCTCTGTAGTCAGTGTCGTCTCCCCACATTACAGCAGACATTCTCCGGCACGTACAGATGTGGTCAGTACAGACTCTACCATTAGATGACGCTGCGGTCCTGTATCTCCTCTATAGTCAGTGTCGTCTCCTCACATTACAGCAGACATTCTCCGGCACGTACAGATGTGGTCAGTACAGACTCTACCATTAGATGGCGCTGCGGTCCTGTATCTCCTCTATAGTCAGTGTCGTCTCCTCACATTACAGCAGACATTCTCCGGCACGTTCAGATGTGATCAGTACAGACTCTACCATTAGATGACGCTGCGGTCCTGTATCTCCTCTATAGTCAGTGTCGTCTCCTCACATTACAGCAGACATTCTCCGGCACGTACAGATGTGATCAGTACAGACTCTACCATTAGATGACGCTGCGGTCCTGTATCTCCTCTATAGTCAGTGTCGTCTCCCCACATTACAGCAGACATTCTCCGGCACGTACAGATGTGATCAGTACAGACTCTACCATTAGATGACGCTGCGGTCCTTTATCTCCTCTATAGTCAGTGTCGTCTCCTCACATTACAGCAGACATTCTCCGGCACGTACAGATGTGGTCAGTACAGACTCTACCATTAGATGACGCTGCGGTCCTGTATCTCCTCTATAGTCAGTGTCGTCTCCTCACATTACAGCAGACATTCTCCGGCACGTACAGATGTGGTCAGTACAGACTCTACCATTAGATGGTGCTGCGGTCCTGTATCTCCTCTATAGTCAGTGTCGTCTCCTCACATTACAGCAGACATTCTCCGGCACGTACAGATGTGGTCAGTACAGACTCTACCATTAGATGACGCTGCGGTCCTGTATCTCCTCTATAGTCAGTGTCGTCTCCTCACATTACAGCAGACATTCTCCGGCACGTACAGATGTGGTCAGTACAGACTCTACCATTAGATGACGCTGCGGTCCTGTATCTCCTCTATAGTCAGTGTCGTCTCCCCACATTACAGCAGACATTCTCCGGCACGTACAGATGTGATCAGTACAGACTCTACCATTAGATGGTGCTGCGGTCCTGTATCTCCTCTATAGTCAGTGTCGTCTCCCCACATTACAGCAGACATTCTCCGGCACGTACAGATGTGGTCAGTACAGACTCTACCATTAGATGGTGCTGCGGTCCTGTATCTCCTCTATAGTCAGTGTCGTCTCCCCACATTACAGCAGACATTCTCCGGCACGTACAGATGTGGTCAGTACAGACTCTACCATTAGATGACGCTGCTGTCCTGTATCTCCTCTATAGTCAGTGTCGTCTCCCCACATTACAGCAGACATTCTCCGGCACGTACAGATGTGGTCAGTACAGACTCTACCATTAGATGACGCTGCGGTCCTGTATCTCCTCTATAGTCAGTGTCGTCTCCTCACATTACAGCAGACATTCTCCGGCACGTACAGATGTGGTCAGTACAGACTCTACCATTAGATGACGCTGCGGTCCTGTATCTCCTCTATAGTCAGTGTCGTCTCCCCACATTACAGCAGACATTCTCCGGCACGTACAGATGTGGTCAGTACAGACTCTACCATTAGATGGTGCTGCGGTCCTGTATCTCCTCTATAGTCAGTGTCGTCTCCTCACATTACAGCAGACATTCTCCGGCACGTACAGATGTGGTCAGTACAGACTCTACCATTAGATGACGCTGCGGTCCTGTATCTCCTCTATAGTCAGTGTCGTCTCCTCACATTACAGCAGACATTCTCCGGCACGTACAGATGTGGTCAGTACAGACTCTACCATTAGATGACGCTGTGGTCCTGTATCTCCTCTATAGTCAGTGTCGTCTCCTCACATTACAGCAGACATTCTCCGGCACGTACAGATGTGGTCAGTACAGACTCTACCATTAGATGGTGCTGCGGTCCTGTATCTCCTCTATAGTCAGTGTCGTCTCCTCACATTACAGCAGACATTCTCCGGCACGTACAGATGTGGTCAGTACAGACTCTACCATTAGATGGTGCTGCGGTCCTGTATCTCCTCTATAGTCAGTGTCGTCTCCTCACATTACAGCAGACATTCTCCGGCACGTACAGATGTGATCAGTACAGACTCTACCATTAGATGACGCTGCGGTCCTGTATCTCCTCTATAGTCAGTGTCGTCTCCTCACATTACAGCAGACATTCTCCGGCACGTACAGATGTGATCAGTGCAGACTCTACCATTAGATGGTGCTGCGGTCCTGTATCTCCTCTATAGTCAGTGTGGTCTCCCCACATTACAGCAGACATTCTCCGGCACGTACAGATGTGGTCAGTACAGACTCTACCATTAGATGGTGCTGCGGTCCTGTATCTCCTCTATAGTCAGTGTCGTCTCCTCACATTACAGCAGACATTCTCCGGCACGTACAGATGTGGTCAGTACAGACTCTACCATTAGATGACGCTGCGGTCCTGTATCTCCTCTATAGTCAGTGTCGTCTCCTCACATTACAGCAGACATTCTCCGGCACGTACAGATGTGATCAGTACAGACTCTACCATTAGATGACGCTGCGGTCCTGTATCTCCTCTATAGTCAGTGTCGTCTCCTCACATTACAGCAGACATTCTCCGGCACGTACAGATGTGATCAGTACAGACTCTACCATTAGATGACGCTGCGGTCCTGTATCTCCTCTATAGTCAGTGTCGTCTCCTCACATTACAGCAGACATTCTCCGGCACGTACAGATGTGATCAGTACAGACTCTACCATTAGATGACGCTGCGGACCTGTATCTCCTCTATAGTCAGTGTCGTCTCCTCACATTACAGCAGACATTCTCCGGCACGTACAGATGTGGTCAGTACAGACTCTACCATTAGATGGTGCTGCGGTCCTGTATCTCCTCTATAGTCAGTGCCGTCTCCTCACATTACAGCAGACATTCTCCGGCACGTACAGATGTGGTCAGTACAGACTCTACCATTAGATGACGCTGCGGTCCTGTATCTCCTCTATAGTCAGTGTCGTCTCCCCACATTACAGCAGACATTCTCCGGCACGTACAGATGTGATCAGTACAGACTCTACCATTAGATGACGCTGCGGTCCTGTATCTCCTCTATAGTCAGTGTCGTCTCCTCACATTACAGCAGACATTCTCCGGCACGTACAGATGTGGTCAGTACAGACTCTACCATTAGATGGCGCTGCGGTCCTGTATCTCCTCTATAGTCAGTGTCGTCTCCTCACATTACAGCAGACATTCTCCGGCACGTACAGATGTGGTCAGTACAGACTCTACCATTAGATGACGCTGCGGTCCTGTATCTCCTCTATAGTCAGTGTCGTCTCCTCACATTACAGCAGACATTCTCCGGCACGTACAGATGTGGTCAGTACAGACTCTACCATTAGATGGCGCTGCGGTCCTGTATCTCCTCTATAGTCAGTGTCGTCTCCTCACATTACAGCAGACATTCTCCGGCACGTACAGATGTGGTCAGTACAGACTCTACCATTAGATGGTGCTGCGGTCCTGTATCTCCTCTATAGTCAGTGTCGTCTCCCCACATTACAGCAGACATTCTCCGGCACGTACAGATGTGGTCAGTACAGACTCTACCATTAGATGACGCTGCGGTCCTGTATCTCCTCTATAGTCAGTGTCGTCTCCTCACATTACAGCAGACATTCTCCGGCACGTACAGATGTGATCAGTACTGACTCTACCATTAGATGGTGCTGCGGTCCTGTATCTCCTCTATAGTCAGTGTCGTCTCCTCACATTACAGCAGACATTCTCCGGCACGTACAGATGTGATCAGTACAGACTCTACCATTAGATGGTGCTGCGGTCCTGTATCTCCTCTATAGTCAGTGTCGTCTCCCCACATTACAGCAGACATTCTCCGGCACGTACAGATGTGGTCAGTACAGACTCTACCATTAGATGACGCTGCGGTCCTGTATCTCCTCTATAGTCAGTGTCGTCTCCTCACATTACAGCAGACATTCTCCGGCACGTACAGATGTGATCAGTACAGACTCTACCATTAGATGGTGCTGCGGTCCTGTATCTCCTCTATAGTCAGTGTCGTCTCCTCACATTACAGCAGACATTCTCCGGCACGTACAGATGTGGTCAGTACAGACTCTACCATTAGATGACGCTGCGGTCCTGTATCTCCTCTATAGTCAGTGTCGTCTCCTCACATTACAGCAGACATTCTCCGGCACGTACAGATGTGGTCAGTACAGACTCTACCATTAGATGGCGCTGCGGTCCTGTATCTCCTCTATAGTCAGTGTCGTCTCCTCACATTACAGCAGACATTCTCCGGCACGTACAGATGTGATCAGTACAGACTCTACCATTAGATGGTGCTGCGGTCCTGTATCTCCTCTATAGTCAGTGTCGTCTCCTCACATTACAGCAGACATTCTCCGGCACGTACAGATGTGGTCAGTACAGACTCTACCATTAGATGACGCTGCGGTCCTGTATCTCCTCTATAGTCAGTGTCGTCTCCTCACATTACAGCAGACATTCTCCGGCACGTACAGATGTGATCAGTACAGACTCTACCATTAGATGACGCTGCGGTCCTGTATCTCCTCTATAGTCAGTGTCGTCTCCTCACATTACAGCAGACATTCTCCGGCACGTACAGATGTGGTCAGTACAGACTCTACCATTAGATGGCGCTGCGGTCCTGTATCTCCTCTATAGTCAGTGTCGTCTCCCCACATTACAGCAGACATTCTCCGGCACGTACAGATGTGATCAGTACAGACTCTACCATTAGATGGTGCTGCGGTCCTGTATCTCCTCTATAGTCAGTGTCGTCTCCCCACATTACAGCAGACATTCTCCGGCACGTACAGATGTGATCAGTACAGACTCTACCATTAGATGGTGCTGCGGTCCTGTATCTCCTCTATAGTCAGTGTTGTCTCCTCACATTACAGCAGACATTCTCCGGCACGTACAGATGTGATCAGTACAGACTCTACCATTAGATGGTGCTGCGGTCCTGTATCTCCTCTATAGTCAGTGTCGTCTCCTCACATTACAGCAGACATTCTCCGGCACGTACAGATGTGATCAGTACAGACTCTACCATTAGATGACGCTGCGGTCCTGTATCTCCTCTATAGTCAGTGTCGTCTCCCCACATTACAGCAGACATTCTCCGGCACGTACAGATGTGATCAGTACAGACTCTACCATTAGATGACGCTGCGGTCCTGTATCTCCTCTATAGTCAGTGTCGTCTCCCCACATTACAGCAGACATTCTCCGGCACGTACAGATGTGATCAGTACAGACTCTACCATTAGATGGTGCTGCGGTCCTGTATCTCCTCTATAGTCAGTGTCGTCTCCCCACATTACAGCAGACATTCTCCGGCACGTACAGATGTGATCAGTACAGACTCTACCATTAGATGACGCTGCGGTCCTGTATCTCCTCTATAGTCAGTGTCGTCTCCTCACATTACAGCAGACATTCTCCGGCACGTACAGATGTGGTCAGTACAGACTCTACCATTAGATGACGCTGCGGTCCTGTATCTCCTCTATAGTCAGTGTTGTCTCCTCACATTACAGCAGACATTCTCCGGCACGTACAGATGTGGTCAGTACAGACTCTACCATTAGATGACGCTGCGGTCCTGTATCTCCTCTATAGTCAGTGTCGTCTCCTCACATTACAGCAGACATTCTCCGGCACGTACAGATGTGGTCAGTACAGACTCTACCATTAGATGGTGCTGCGGTCCTGTATCTCCTCTATAGTCAGTGTCGTCTCCCCACATTACAGCAGACATTCTCCGGCACGTACAGATGTGATCAGTACAGACTCTACCATTAGATGACGCTGCGGTCCTGTATCTCCTCTATAGTCAGTGTCGTCTCCTCACATTACAGCAGACATTCTCCGGCACGTACAGATGTGGTCAGTACAGACTCTTCCATTAGATGGCGCTGCGGTCCTGTATCTCCTCTGTAGTCAGTGTCGTCTCCTCACATTACAGCAGACATTCTCCGGCACGTACAGATGTGGTCAGTACAGACTCTACCATTAGATGACGCTGCGGTCCTGTATCTCCTCTATAGTCAGTGTCGTCTCCTCACATTACAGCAGACATTCTCCGGCACGTACAGATGTGGTCAGTACAGACTCTACCATTAGATGGTGCTGCGGTCCTGTATCTCCTCTATAGTCAGTGTCGTCTCCCCACATTACAGCAGACATTCTCCGGCACGTACAGATGTGATCAGTACAGACTCTACCATTAGATGGTGCTGCGGTCCTGTATCTCCTCTATAGTCAGTGTCGTCTCCCCACATTACAGCAGACATTCTCCGGCACGTACAGATGTGGTCAGTACAGACTCTACCATTAGATGGTGCTGCGGTCCTGTATCTCCTCTATAGTCAGTGTCGTCTCCCCACATTACAGCAGACATTCTCCGGCACGTACAGATGTGGTCAGTACAGACTCTTCCATTAGATGGCGCTGCGGTCCTGTATCTCCTCTGTAGTCAGTGTCGTCTCCTCACATTACAGCAGACATTCTCCGGCACGTACAGATGTGGTCAGTACAGACTCTACCATTAGATGACGCTGCGGTCCTGTATCTCCTCTATAGTCAGTGTCGTCTCCTCACATTACAGCAGACATTCTCCGGCACGTACAGATGTGGTCAGTACAGACTCTACCATTAGATGACGCTGCGGTCCTGTATCTCCTCTATAGTCAGTGTCGTCTCCCCACATTACAGCAGACATTCTCCGGCACGTACAGATGTGGTCAGTACAGACTCTACCATTAGATGGTGCTGCGGTCCTGTATCTCCTCTATAGTCAGTGTCGTCTCCCCACATTACAGCAGACATTCTCCGGCACGTACAGATGTGGTCAGTACAGACTCTTCCATTAGATGGCGCTGCGGTCCTGTATCTCCTCTGTAGTCAGTGTCGTCTCCTCACATTACAGCAGACATTCTCCGGCACGTACAGATGTGGTCAGTACAGACTCTACCATTAGATGACGCTGCGGTCCTGTATCTCCTCTATAGTCAGTGTCGTCTCCTCACATTACAGCAGACATTCTCCGGCACGTACAGATGTGGTCAGTACAGACTCTACCATTAGATGACGCTGCGGTCCTGTATCTCCTCTATAGTCAGTGTCGTCTCCTCACATTACAGCAGACATTCTCCGGCACGTACAGATGTGGTCAGTACAGACTCTACCATTAGATGGTGCTGCGGTCCTGTATCTCCTCTATAGTCAGTGTCGTCTCCCCACATTACAGCAGACATTCTCCGGCACGTACAGATGTGATCAGTACAGACTCTGCCATTAGATGGTGCTGCGGTCCTGTATCTCCTCTATAGTCAGTGTCGTCTCCCCACATTACAGCAGACATTCTCCGGCACGTACAGATGTGATCAGTACAGACTCTGCCATTAGATGGTGCTGCGGTCCTGTATCTCCTCTATAGTCAGTGTCGTCTCCTCACATTACAACAGACATTCTCCGGCACGTACAGATGTGGTCAGTACAGACTCTACCATTAGATGACGCTGCGGTCCTGTATCTCCTCTATAGTCAGTGTCGTCTCCTCACATTACAGCAGACATTCTCCGGCACGTACAGATGTGATCAGTACAGACTCTACCATTAGATGACGCTGCGGTCCTGTATCTCCTCTATAGTCAGTGTCGTCTCCTCACATTACAGCAGACATTCTCCGGCACGTACAGATGTGATCAGTACAGACTCTACCATTAGATGACGCTGCGGTCCTGTATCTCCTCTATAGTCAGTGTCGTCTCCTCACATTACAGCAGACATTCTCCGGCACGTACAGATGTGATCAGTGCAGACTCTACCATTAGATGACGCTGCGGTCCTGTATCTCCTCTATAGTCAGTGTCGTCTCCCCACATTACAGCAGACATTCTCCGGCACGTACAGATGTGGTCAGTACAGACTCTACCATTAGATGGTGCTGCGGTCCTGTATCTCCTCTATAGTCAGTGTCGTCTCCTCACATTACAGCAGACATTCTCCGGCACGTACAGATGTGATCAGTACAGACTCTACCATTAGATGGTGCTGCGGTCCTGTATCTCCTCTATAGTCAGTGTCGTCTCCTCACATTACAGCAGACATTCTCCGGCACGTACAGATGTGATCAGTGCAGACTCTACCATTAGATGACGCTGCGGTCCTGTATCTCCTCTATAGTCAGTGTCGTCTCCCCACATTACAGCAGACATTCTCCGGCACGTACAGATGTGATCAGTACAGACTCTACCATTAGATGACGCTGCGGTCCTGTATCTCCTCTATAGTCAGTGTCGTCTCCCCACATTACAGCAGACATTCTCCGGCACGTACAGATGTGGTCAGTACAGACTCTACCATTAGATGACGCTGCGGTCCTGTATCTCCTCTATAGTCAGTGTCGTCTCCCCACATTACAGCAGACATTCTCCGGCACGTACAGATGTGGTCAGTACAGACTCTACCATTAGATGGTGCTGCGGTCCTGTATCTCCTCTGTAGTCAGTGTCGTCTCCTCACATTACAGCAGACATTCTCCGGCACGTACAGATGTGATCAGTACAGACTCTACCATTAGATGGCGCTGCGGTCCTGTATCTCCTCTATAGTCAGTGTCGTCTCCTCACATTACAGCAGACATTCTCCGGCACGTACAGATGTGATCAGTACAGACTCTACCATTAGATGGTGCTGCGGTCCTGTATCTCCTCTATAGTCAGTGTCGTCTCCTCACATTACAGCAGACATTCTCCGGCACGTACAGATGTGATCAGTACAGACTCTACCATTAGATGACGCTGCGGTCCTGTATCTCCTCTATAGTCAGTGTCGTCTCCCCACATTACAGCAGACATTCTCCAGCACGTACAGATGTGGTCAGTACAGACTCTACCATTAGATGACGCTGCGGTCCTGTATCTCCTCTATAGTCAGTGTCGTCTCCTCACATTACAGCAGACATTCTCCGGCACGTACAGATGTGATCAGTACAGACTCTACCATTAGATGACGCTGCGGTCCTGTATCTCCTCTATAGTCAGTGTCGTCTCCTCACATTACAGCAGACATTCTCCGGCACGTACAGATGTGATCAGTACAGACTCTACCATTAGATGACGCTGCGGTCCTGTATCTCCTCTATAGTCAGTGTCGTCTCCTCACATTACAGCAGACATTCTCCGGCACGTACAGATGTGGTCAGTACAGACTCTACCATTAGATGACGCTGCGGTCCTGTATCTCCTCTATAGTCAGTGTCGTCTCCTCACATTACAGCAGACATTCTCCGGCACGTACAGATGTGATCAGTACAGACTCTACCATTAGATGGTGCTGCGGTCCTGTATCTCCTCTATAGTCAGTGTCGTCTCCCCACATTACAGCAGACATTCTCCGGCACGTACAGATGTGATCAGTACAGACTCTACCATTAGATGATGCTGCGGTCCTGTATCTCCTCTATAGTCAGTGTCGTCTCCTCACATTACAGCAGACATTCTCCGGCACGTACAGATGTGATCAGTACAGACTCTACCATTAGATGGTGCTGTGGTCCTGTATCTCCTCTATAGTCAGTGTCGTCTCCTCACATTACAGCAGACATTCTCCGGCACGTACAGATGTGATCAGTACAGACTCTACCATTAGATGACGCTGCGGTCCTGTATCTCCTCTATAGTCAGTGTCGTCTCCCCACATTACAGCAGACATTCTCCGGCACGTACAGATGTGTTCAGTACAGACTCTACCATTAGATGACGCTGCGGTCCTGTATCTCCTCTATAGTCAGTGTCGTCTCCTCACATTACAGCAGACATTCTCCGGCACGTACAGATGTGATCAGTACAGACTCTACCATTAGATGACGCTGCGGTCCTGTATCTCCTCTATAGTCAGTGTGGTCTCCCCACATTACAGCAGACATTCTCCGGCACGTACAGATGTGATCAGTACAGACTCTACCATTAGATGGTGCTGCGGTCCTGTATCTCCTCTATAGTCAGTGTCGTCTCCTCACATTACAGCAGACATTCTCCGGCACGTACAGATGTGATCAGTACAGACTCTACCATTAGATGGTGCTGCGGTCCTGTATCTCCTCTATAGTCAGTGTCGTCTCCTCACATTACAGCAGACATTCTCCGGCACGTACAGATGTGATCAGTACAGACTCTACCATTAGATGACGCTGCGGTCCTGTATCTCCTCTATAGTCAGTGTCGTCTCCCCACATTACAGCAGACATTCTCCAGCACGTACAGATGTGGTCAGTACAGACTCTACCATTAGATGACGCTGCGGTCCTGTATCTCCTCTATAGTCAGTGTCGTCTCCTCACATTACAGCAGACATTCTCCGGCACGTACAGATGTGGTCAGTACAGACTCTACCATTAGATGACGCTGCGGTCCTGTATCTCCTCTATAGTCAGTGTCGTCTCCCCACATTACAGCAGACATTCTCCGGCACGTACAGATGTGGTCAGTACAGACTCTACCATTAGATGACGCTGTGGTCCTGTATCTCCTCTATAGTCAGTGTCGTCTCCTCACATTACAGCAGACATTCTCCGGCACGTACAGATGTGATCAGTACAGACTCTACCATTAGATGGTGCTGCGGTCCTGTATCTCCTCTATAGTCAGTGTCGTCTCCTCACATTACAGCAGACATTCTCCGGCACGTACAGATGTGGTCAGTACAGACTCTACCATTAGATGACGCTGCGGTCCTGTATCTCCTCTATAGTCAGTGTCGTCTCCCCACATTACAGCAGACATTCTCCGGCACGTACAGATGTGGTCAGTACAGACTCTACCATTAGATGACGCTGCGGTCCTGTATCTCCTCTATAGTCAGTGTCGTCTCCTCACATTACAGCAGACATTCTCCGGCACGTACAGATGTGATCAGTACAGACTCTACCATTAGATGACGCTGCGGTCCTGTATCTCCTCTATAGTCAGTGTCGTCTCCTCACATTACAGCAGACATTCTCCGGCACGTACAGATGTGGTCAGTACAGACTCTACCATTAGATGACGCTGCGGTCCTGTATCTCCTCTATAGTCAGTGTCGTCTCCTCACATTACAGCAGACATTCTCCGGCACGTACAGATGTGATCAGTACAGACTCTACCATTAGATGGCGCTGCGGTCCTGTATCTCCTCTATAGTCAGTGTCGTCTCCTCACATTACAGCAGACATTCTCCGGCACGTACAGATGTGATCAGTACAGACTCTACCATTAGATGGTGCTGCGGTCCTGTATCTCCTCTATAGTCAGTGTCGTCTCCTCACATTACAGCAGACATTCTCCGGCACGTACAGATGTGGTCAGTACAGACTCTACCATTAGATGACGCTGCGGTCCTGTATCTCCTCTATAGTCAGTGTCGTCTCCCCACATTACAGCAGACATTCTCCAGCACGTACAGATGTGGTCAGTACAGACTCTACCATTAGATGACGCTGCGGTCCTGTATCTCCTCTATAGTCAGTGTCGTCTCCTCACATTACAGCAGACATTCTCCGGCACGTACAGATGTGGTCAGTACAGACTCTACCATTAGATGACGCTGCGGTCCTGTATCTCCTCTATAGTCAGTGTCGTCTCCCCACATTACAGCAGACATTCTCCGGCACGTACAGATGTGGTCAGTACAGACTCTACCATTAGATGACGCTGTGGTCCTGTATCTCCTCTATAGTCAGTGTCGTCTCCTCACATTACAGCAGACATTCTCCGGCACGTACAGATGTGATCAGTACAGACTCTACCATTAGATGGTGCTGCGGTCCTGTATCTCCTCTATAGTCAGTGTCGTCTCCTCACATTACAGCAGACATTCTCCGGCACGTACAGATGTGGTCAGTACAGACTCTACCATTAGATGACGCTGCGGTCCTGTATCTCCTCTATGGTCAGTGTCGTCTCCTCACATTACAGCAGACATTCTCCGGCACGTACAGATGTGGTCAGTACAGACTCTACCATTAGATGACGCTGCGGTCCTGTATCTCCTCTATAGTCAGTGTCGTCTCCTCACATTACAGCAGACATTCTCCGGCACGTACAGATGTGATCAGTACAGACTCTACCATTAGATGACGCTGCGGTCCTGTATCTCCTCTATAGTCAGTGTCGTCTCCTCACATTACAGCAGACATTCTCCGGCACGTACAGATGTGATCAGTACAGACTCTACCATTAGATGACGCTGCGGTCCTGTATCTCCTCTATAGTCAGTGTCGTCTCCCCACATTACAGCAGACATTCTCCGGCACGTACAGATGTGATCAGTACAGACTCTACCATTAGATGGTGCTGCGGTCCTGTATCTCCTCTATAGTCAGTGTCGTCTCCTCACATTACAGCAGACATTCTCCGGCACGTACAGATGTGGTCAGTACAGACTCTACCATTAGATGACGCTGCGGTCCTGTATCTCCTCTATAGTCAGTGTCGTCTCCTCACATTACAGCAGACATTCTCCGGCACGTACAGATGTGATCAGTGCAGACTCTACCATTAGATGACGCTGCGGTCCTGTATCTCCTCTATAGTCAGTGTCGTCTCCCCACATTACAGCAGACATTCTCCGGCACGTACAGATGTGATCAGTACAGACTCTACCATTAGATGACGCTGCGGTCCTGTATCTCCTCTATAGTCAGTGTCGTCTCCTCACATTACAGCAGACATTCTCCGGCACGTACAGATGTGGTCAGTACAGACTCTACCATTAGATGACGCTGCGGTCCTGTATCTCCTCTATAGTCAGTGTCGTCTCCTCACATTACAGCAGACATTCTCCGGCACGTACAGATGTGATCAGTACAGACTCTACCATTAGATGACGCTGCGGTCCTGTATCTCCTCTATAGTCAGTGTCGTCTCCCCACATTACAGCAGACATTCTCCGGCACGTACAGATGTGATCAGTACAGACTCTACCATTAGATGACGCTGCGGTCCTGTATCTCCTCTATAGTCAGTGTCGTCTCCCCACATTACAGCAGACATTCTCCGGCACGTACAGATGTGGTCAGTACAGACTCTACCATTAGATGACGCTGCGGTCCTGTATCTCCTCTATAGTCAGTGTCGTCTCCCCACATTACAGCAGACATTCTCCGGCACGTACAGATGTGATCAGTACAGACTCTACCATTAGATGGTGCTGCGGTCCTGTATCTCCTCTATAGTCAGTGTCGTCTCCCCACATTACAGCAGACATTCTCCGGCACGTACAGATGTGATCAGTGCAGACTCTACCATTAGATGACGCTGCGGTCCTGTATCTCCTCTATAGTCAGTGTCGTCTCCCCACATTACAGCAGACATTCTCCGGCACGTACAGATGTGATCAGTACAGACTCTACCATTAGATGACGCTGCGGTCCTGTATCTCCTCTATAGTCAGTGTCGTCTCCTCACATTACAGCAGACATTCTCCGGCACGTACAGATGTGGTCAGTACAGACTCTACCATTAGATGACGCTGCGGTCCTGTATCTCCTCTATAGTCAGTGTCGTCTCCTCACATTACAGCAGACATTCTCCGGCACGTACAGATGTGATCAGTACAGACTCTACCATTAGATGACGCTGCGGTCCTGTATCTCCTCTATAGTCAGTGTCGTCTCCCCACATTACAGCAGACATTCTCCGGCACGTACAGATGTGATCAGTACAGACTCTACCATTAGATGACGCTGCGGTCCTGTATCTCCTCTATAGTCAGTGTCGTCTCCCCACATTACAGCAGACATTCTCCGGCACGTACAGATGTGGTCAGTACAGACTCTACCATTAGATGACGCTGCGGTCCTGTATCTCCTCTATAGTCAGTGTCGTCTCCTCACATTACAGCAGACATTCAACGGCACGTACAGATGTGATCAGTACAGACTCTACCATTAGATGGCGCTGCGGTCCTGTATCTCCTCTATAGTCAGTGTGGTCTCCCCACATTACAGCAGACATTCTCCGGCACGTACAGATGTGGTCAGTACAGACTCTACCATTAGATGACGCTGCGGTCCTGTATCTCCTCTATAGTCAGTGTCGTCTCCTCACATTACAGCAGACATTCTCCGGCACGTACAGATGTGGTCAGTACAGACTCTACCATTAGATGACGCTGCGGTCCTGTATCTCCTCTATAGTCAGTGTCGTCTCCTCACATTACAGCAGACATTCTCCGGCACGTACAGATGTGATCAGTACAGACTCTACCATTAGATGACGCTGCGGTCCTGTATCTCCTCTATAGTCAGTGTCGTCTCCTCACATTACAGCAGACATTCTCCGGCACGTACAGATGTGATCAGTACAGACTCTACCATTAGATGACGCTGCGGTCCTGTATCTCCTCTATAGTCAGTGTCGTCTCCTCACATTACAGCAGACATTCTCCGGCACGTACAGATGTGATCAGTACAGACTCTGCCATTAGATGACGCTGCGGTCCTGTATCTCCTCTATAGTCAGTGTGGTCTCCTCACATTACAGCAGACATTCTCCGGCATGTACAGATGTGATCAGTACAGACTCTACCATTAGATGACGCTGCTGTCCTGTATCTCCTCTATAGTCAGTGTCGTCTCCTCACATTACAGCAGACATTCTCCGGCACGTACAGATGTGGTCAGTACAGACTCTACCATTAGATGACGCTGCGGTCCTGTATCTCCTCTATAGTCAGTGTCGTCTCCTCACATTACAGCAGACATTCTCCGGCACGTACAGATGTGGTCAGTACAGACTCTACCATTAGATGGTGCTGCGGTCCTGTATCTCCTCTATAGTCAGTGTCGTCTCCTCACATTACAGCAGACATTCTCCGGCACGTACAGATGTGGTCAGTACAGACTCTACCATTAGATGACGCTGCGGTCCTGTATCTCCTCTATAGTCAGTGTCGTCTCCTCACATTACAGCAGACATTCTCCGGCACGTACAGATGTGGTCAGTACAGACTCTACCATTAGATGACGCTGCGGTCCTGTATCTCCTCTATAGTCAGTGTCGTCTCCTCACATTACAGCAGACATTCTCCGGCACGTACAGATGTGGTCAGTACAGACTCTACCATTAGATGGTGCTGCGGTACTGTATCTCCTCTATAGTCAGTGTCGTCTCCCCACATTACAGCAGACATTCTCCGGCACGTACAGATGTGGTCAGTACAGACTCTACCATTAGATGACGCTGCGGTCCTGTATCTCCTCTATAGTCAGTGTCGTCTCCCCACATTACAGCAGACATTCTCCGGCACGTACAGATGTGGTCAGTACAGACTCTACCATTAGATGACGCTGCGGTCCTGTATCTCCTCTATAGTCAGTGTCGTCTCCTCACATTACAGCAGACATTCTCCGGCACGTACAGATGTGGTCAGTACAGACTCTACCATTAGATGACGCTGCGGTCCTGTATCTCCTCTATAGTCAGTGTCGTCTCCCCACATTACAGCAGACATTCTCCGGCACGTACAGATGTGGTCAGTACAGACTCTACCATTAGATGACGCTGCGGTCCTGTATCTCCTCTATAGTCAGTGTCGTCTCCTCACATTACAGCAGACATTCTCCGGCACGTACAGATGTGGTCAGTACAGACTCTACCATTAGATGGTGCTGCGGTCCTGTATCTCCTCTATAGTCAGTGTCGTCTCCTCACATTACAGCAGACATTCTCCGGCACGTACAGATGTGATCAGTGCAGACTCTACCATTAGATGACGCTGCGGTCCTGTATCTCCTCTATAGTCAGTGTCGTCTCCTCACATTACAGCAGACATTCTCCGGCACGTACAGATGTGGTCAGTACAGACTCTACCATTAGATGACGCTGCGGTCCTGTATCTCCTCTATAGTCAGTGTCGTCTCCTCACATTACAGCAGACATTCTCCGGCACGTACAGATGTGATCAGTACAGACTCTACCATTAGATGGTGCTGCGGTCCTGTATCTCCTCTATAGTCAGTGTCGTCTCCTCACATTACAGCAGACATTCTCCGGCACGTACAGATGTGGTCAGTACAGACTCTACCATTAGATGACGCTGCGGTCCTGTATCTCCTCTATAGTCAGTGTCGTCTCCCCACATTACAGCAGACATTCTCCGGCACGTACAGATGTGATCAGTACAGACTCTACCATTAGATGGTGCTGCGGTCCTGTATCTCCTCTATATTCAGTGTCGTCTCCTCACATTACAGCAGACATTCTCCGGCACGTACAGATGTGATCAGTACAGACTCTACCATTAGATGACGCTGCGGTCCTGTATCTCCTCTATAGTCAGTGTCGTCTCCTCACATTACAGCAGACATTCTCCGGCACGTACAGATGTGATCAGTACAGACTCTACCATTAGATGACGCTGCGGTCCTGTATCTCCTCTATAGTCAGTGTCGTCTCCCCACATTACAGCAGACATTCTCCGGCACGTACAGATGTGATCAGTACAGACTCTACCATTAGATGGTGCTGCGGTCCTGTATCTCCTCTATAGTCAGTGTAGTCTCCTCACATTACAGCAGACATTCTCCGGCACGTACAGATGTGGTCAGTACAGACTCTACCATTAGATGACGCTGCGGTCCTGTATCTCCTCTATAGTCAGTGTCGTCTCCTCACATTACAGCAGACATTCTCCGGCACGTACAGATGTGGTCAGTACAGACTCTACCATTAGATGACGCTGCGGTCCTGTATCTCCTCTATAGTCAGTGTCGTCTCCTCACATTACAGCAGACATTCTCCGGCACGTACAGATGTGGTCAGTACAGACTCTACCATTAGATGACGCTGCGGTCCTGTATCTCCTCTATAGTCAGTGTCGTCTCCTCACATTACAGCAGACATTCTCCGGCACGTACAGATGTGGTCAGTACAGACTCTACCATTAGATGACGCTGCGGTCCTGTATCTCCTCTATAGTCAGTGTCGTCTCCTCACATTACAGCAGACATTCTCCGGCACGTACAGATGTGGTCAGTGCAGACTCTACCATTAGATGACGCTGCGGTCCTGTATCTCCTCTATAGTCAGTTTCGTCTCCTCACATTACAGCAGACATTCTCCGGCACGTACAGATGTGATCAGTACAGACTCTACCATTAGATGACGCTGCGGTCCTGTATCTCCTCTATAGTCAGTGTCGTCTCCTCACATTACAGCAGACATTCTCCGGCACGTACAGATGTGGTCAGTACAGACTCTACCATTAGATGGTGCTGCGGTCCTGTATCTCCTCTATAGTCAGTGTCGTCTCCTCACATTACAGCAGACATTCTCCGGCACGTACAGATGTGATCAGTACAGACTCTACCATTAGATGGTGCTGCGGTCCTGTATCTCCTCTATAGTCAGTGTCGTCTCCTCACATTACAGCAGACATTCTCCGGCACGTACAGATGTGATCAGTACAGACTCTACCATTAGATGGCGCTGCGGTCCTGTATCTCCTCTATAGTCAGTGTCGTCTCCTCACATTACAGCAGACATTCTCCGGCACGTACAGATGTGATCAGTGCAGACTCTACCATTAGATGACGCTGCGGTCCTGTATCTCCTCTATAGTCAGTGTCGTCTCCTCACATTACAGCAGACATTCTCCGGCACGTACAGATGTGATCAGTACAGACTCTACCATTAGATGGTGCTGCGGTCCTGTATCTCCTCTATAGTCAGTGTCGTCTCCTCACATTACAGCAGACATTCTCCGGCACGTACAGATGTGATCAGTACAGACTCTACCATTAGATGACGCTGCGGTCCTGTATCTCCTCTATAGTCAGTGTCGTCTCCTCACATTACAGCAGACATTCTCCGGCACGTACAGATGTGGTCAGTACAGACTCTACCATTAGATGACGCTGCGGTCCTGTATCTCCTCTATAGTCAGTGTCGTCTCCTCACATTACAGCAGACATTCTCCGGCACGTACAGATGTGATCAGTACAGACTCTACCATTAGATGACGCTGCGGTCCTGTATCTCCTCTATAGTCAGTGTCGTCTCCTCACATTACAGCAGACATTCTCCGGCACGTACAGATGTGATCAGTACAGACTCTACCATTAGATGACGCTGCGGTCCTGTATCTCCTCTATAGTCAGTGTCGTCTCCCCACATTACAGCAGACATTCTCCGGCACGTACAGATGTGATCAGTACAGACTCTACCATTAGATGGTGCTGCGGTCCTGTATCTCCTCTATAGTCAGTGTCGTCTCCTCACATTACAGCAGACATTCTCCGGCACGTACAGATGTGATCAGTACAGACTCTACCATTAGATGACGCTGCGGTCCTGTATCTCCTCTATAGTCAGTGTCGTCTCCTCACATTACAGCAGACATTCTCCGGCACGTACAGATGTGATCAGTACAGACTCTACCATTAGATGGTGCTGCGGTCCTGTATCTCCTCTATAGTCAGTGTCGTCTCCTCACATTACAGCAGACATTCTCCGGCACGTACAGATGTGGTCAGTACAGACTCTACCATTAGATGACGCTGCGGTCCTGTATCTCCTCTATAGTCAGTGTCGTCTCCTCACATTACAGCAGACATTCTCCGGCACGTACAGATGTGATCAGTACAGACTCTACCATTAGATGACGCTGCGGTCCTGTATCTCCTCTATAGTCAGTGTCGTCTCCTCACATTACAGCAGACATTCTCCGGCACGTACAGATGTGATCAGTACAGACTCTACCATTAGATGGTGCTGCGGTCCTGTATCTCCTCTATAGTCAGTGTCGTCTCCTCACATTACAGCAGACATTCTCCGGCACGTACAGATGTGGTCAGTACAGACTCTTCCATTAGATGGTGCTGCGGTCCTGTATCTCCTCTATAGTCAGTGTCGTCTCCTCACATTACAGCAGACATTCTCCGGCACGTACAGATGTGATCAGTACAGACTCTACCATTAGATGACGCTGCGGTCCTGTATCTCCTCTATAGTCAGTGTCGTCTCCCCACATTACAGCAGACATTCTCCGGCACGTACAGATGTGGTCAGTACAGACTCTACCATTAGATGACGCTGCGGTCCTGTATCTCCTCTATATTCAGTGTCGTCTCCTCACATTACAGCAGACATTCTCCGGCACGTACAGATGTGGTCAGTACAGACTCTACCATTAGATGACGCTGCGGTCCTGTATCTCCTCTATAGTCAGTGTCGTCTCCTCACATTACAGCAGACATTCTCCGGCACGTACAGATGTGATCAGTACAGACTCTACCATTAGATGGTGCTGCGGTCCTGTATCTCCTCTATAGTCAGTGTCGTCTGCTCACATTACAGCAGACATTCTCCGGCACGTACAGATGTGGTCAGTACAGACTCTACCATTAGATGACGCTGCGGTCCTGTATCTCCTCTATAGTCAGTGTCGTCTCCTCACATTACAGCAGACATTCTCCGGCACGTACAGATGTGGTCAGTACAGACTCTACCATTAGATGACGCTGCGGTCCTGTATCTCCTCTATAGTCAGTGTCGTCTCCT
Source organism: Ranitomeya variabilis (assembly GCF_051348905.1). Classification (NCBI taxonomy): domain Eukaryota; kingdom Metazoa; phylum Chordata; class Amphibia; order Anura; family Dendrobatidae; genus Ranitomeya; species Ranitomeya variabilis. Next base: position 248,577,033 of record NC_135238.1, on the reverse strand, counting down.
CACATTACAGCAGACATTCTCCGGCACGTACAGATGTGATCAGTACAGACTCTACCATTAGATGGTGCTGCGGTCCTGTATCTCCTCTATAGTCAGTGTCGTCTCCTCACATTACAGCAGACATTCTCCGGCACGTACAGATGTGGTCAGTACAGACTCTACCATTAGATGACGCTGCGGTCCTGTATCTCCTCTATAGTCAGCGTCGTCTCCTCACATTACAGCAGACATTCTCCGGCACGTACAGATGTGATCAGTACAGACTCTACCATTAGATGGTGCTGCGGTCCTGTATCTCCTCTATAGTCAGTGTCGTCTCCTCACATTACAGCAGACATTCTCCGGCACGTACAGATGTGGTCAGTACAGACTCTACCATTAGATGGTGCTGCGGTCCTGTATCTCCTCTATAGTCAGTGTCGTCTCCTCACATTACAGCAGACATTCTCCGGCACGTACAGATGTGATCAGTACAGACTCTACCATTAGATGATGCTGCGGTCCTGTATCTCCTCTATAGTCAGTGTCGTCTCCTCACATTACAGCAGACATTCTCCGGCACGTACAGATGTGATCAGTACAGACTCTACCATTAGATGGCGCTGCGGTCCTGTATCTCCTCTATAGTCAGTGTCGTCTCCTCACATTACAGCAGACATTCTCCGGCACGTACAGATGTGGTCAGTACAGACGCTACCATTAGATGGTGCTGCGGTCCTGTATCTCCTCTATAGTCAGTGTCGTCTCCTCACATTACAGCAGACATTCTCCGGCACGTACAGATGTGATCAGTGCAGACTCTACCATTAGATGGTGCTGCGGTCCTGTATCTCCTCTATAGTCAGTGTCGTCTCCCCACATTACAGCAGACATTCTCCGGCACGTACAGATGTGATCAGTACAGACTCTACCATTAGATGGTGCTGCGGTCCTGTATCTCCTCTATAGTCAGTGTCGTCTCCTCACATTACAGCAGACATTCTCCGGCACGTACAGATGTGATCAGTACAGACTCTACCATTAGCTGGTGCTGCGGTCCTGTATCTCCTCTATAGTCAGTGTCGTCTCCTCACATTACAGCAGACATTCTCCGGCACGTACAGATGTGATCAGTACAGACTCTACCATTAGATGACGCTGCGGTCCTGTATCTCCTCTATAGTCAGTGTCGTCTCCCCACATTACAGCAGACATTCTCCGGCACGTACAGATGTGATCAGTACAGACTCTACCATTAGATGGTGCTGCGGTCCTGTATCTCCTCTATAGTCAGTGTCGTCTCCCCACATTACAGCAGACATTCTCCGGCACGTACAGATGTGATCAGTACAGACTCTACCATTAGATGACGCTGCGGTCCTGTATCTCCTCTATAGTCAGTGTCGTCTCCTCACATTACAGCAGACATTCTCCGGCACGTACAGATGTGATCAGTACAGACTCTACCATTAGATGGTGCTGCGGTCCTGTATCTCCTCTATAGTCAGTGTCGTCTCCTCACATTACAGCAGACATTCTCCGGCACGTACAGATGTGGTCAGTACAGACTCTACCATTAGATGGTGCTGCGGTCCTGTATCTCCTCTATAGTCAGTGTCGTCTCCTCACATTACAGCAGACATTCTCCGGCACGTACAGATGTGATCAGTACAGACTCTACCATTAGATGGTGCTGCGGTCCTGTATCTCCTCTATAGTCAGTGTCGTCTCCTCACATTACAGCAGACATTCTCCGGCACGTACAGATGTGGTCAGTACAGACTCTACCATTAGATGGTGCTGCGGTCCTGTATCTCCTCTATAGTCAGTGTCGTCTCCTCACATTACAGCAGACATTCTCCGGCACGTACAGATGTGATCAGTACAGACTCTACCATTAGATGACGCTGCGGTCCTGTATCTCCTCTATAGTCAGTGTCGTCTCCTCACATTACAGCAGACATTCTCCGGCACGTACAGATGTGGTCAGTACAGACTCTACCATTAGATGGTGCTGCGGTCCTGTATCTCCTCTATAGTCAGTGTCGTCTCCTCACATTACAGCAGACATTCTCCGGCACGTACAGATGTGGTCAGTACAGACTCTACCATTAGATGGTGCTGCGGTCCTGTATCTCCTCTATAGTCAGTGTCGTCTCCCCACATTACAGCAGACATTCTCCGGCACGTACAGATGTGATCAGTACAGACTCTACCATTAGATGACGCTGCGGTCCTGTATCTCCTCTATAGTCAGTGTCGTCTCCTCACATTACAGCAGACATTCTCCGGCACGTACAGATGTGATCAGTACAGACTCTACCATTAGATGACGCTGCGGTCCTGTATCTCCTCTATAGTCAGTGTCGTCTCCTCACATTACAGCAGACATTCTCCGGCACGTACAGATGTGATCAGTACAGACTCTACCATTAGATGGTGCTGCGGTCCTGTATCTCCTCTATAGTCAGTGTCGTCTCCTCACATTACAGCAGACATTCTCCGGCACGTACAGATGTGGTCAGTACAGACTCTACCATTAGATGGTGCTGCGGTCCTGTATCTCCTCTATAGTCAGTGTCGTCTCCTCACATTACAGCAGACATTCTCCGGCACGTACAGATGTGGTCAGTACAGACTCTACCATTAGATGGTGCTGCGGTCCTGTCTCTCCTCTATAGTCAGTGTCGTCTCCTCACATTACAGCAGACATTCTCCGGCACGTACAGATGTGGTCAGTACAGACTCTACCATTAGATGACGCTGCGGTCCTGTATCTCCTCTATAGTCAGTGTGGTCTCCTCACATTACAGCAGACATTCTCCGGCACGTACAGATGTGGTCAGTACAGACTCTACCATTAGATGACGCTGCGGTCCTGTATCTCCTCTATAGTCAGTGTCGTCTCCTCACATTACAGCAGACATTCTCCGGCACGTACAGATGTGATCAGTACAGACTCTACCATTAGATGGTGCTGCGGTCCTGTATCTCCTCTATAGTCAGTGTCGTCTCCTCACATTACAGCAGACATTCTCCGGCACGTACAGATGTGATCAGTGCAGACTCTACCATTAGATGACGCTGCGGTCCTGTATCTCCTCTATAGTCAGTGTCGTCTCCCCACATTACAGCAGACATTCTCCGGCACGTACAGATGTGGTCAGTACAGACTCTACCATTAGATGACGCTGCGGTCCTGTATCTCCTCTATAGTCAGTGTCGTCTCCTCACATTACAGCAGACATTCTCCGGCACGTACAGATGTGATCAGTACAGACTCTACCATTAGATGGTGCTGCGGTCCTGTATCTCCTCTATAGTCAGTGTCGTCTCCTCACATTACAGCAGACATTCTCCGGCACGTACAGATGTGATCAGTACAGACTCTACCATTAGATGGTGCTGCGGTCCTGTATCTCCTCTATAGTCAGTGTCGTCTCCTCACATTACAGCAGACATTCTCCGGCACGTACAGATGTGATCAGTACAGACTCTACCATTAGATGGTGCTGCGGTCCTGTATCTCCTCTATAGTCAGTGTCGTCTCCTCACATTACAGCAGACATTCTCCGGCACGTACAGATGTGATCAGTACAGACTCTACCATTAGATGACGCTGCGGTCCTGTATCTCCTCTATAGTCAGTGTCGTCTCCTCACATTACAGCAGACATTCTCCGGCACGTACAGATGTGGTCAGTACAGACTCTACCATTAGATGACGCTGCGGTCCTGTATCTCCTCTATAGTCAGTGTCGTCTCCTCACATTACAGCAGACATTCTCCGGCACGTACAGATGTGATCAGTACAGACTCTACCATTAGATGACGCTGCGGTCCTGTATCTCCTCTATAGTCAGCGTCGTCTCCTCACATTACAGCAGACATTCTCCGGCACGTACAGATGTGGTCAGTACAGACTCTACCATTAGATGGTGCTGCGGTCCTGTATCTCCTCTATAGTCAGTGTCGTCTCCCCACATTACAGCAGACATTCTCCGGCACGTACAGATGTGGTCAGTACAGACTCTACCATTAGATGACGCTGCGGTCCTGTATCTCCTCTATAGTCAGTGTCGTCTCCTCACATTACAGCAGACATTCTCCGGCACGTACAGATGTGGTCAGTACAGACTCTACCATTAGATGGCGCTGCGGTCCTGTATCTCCTCTATAGTCAGTGTCGTCTCCCCACATTACAGCAGACATTCTCCGGCACGTACAGATGTGGTCAGTACAGACTCTACCATTAGATGACGCTGCGGTCCTGTATCTCCTCTATAGTCAGTGTCGTCTCCTCACATTACAGCAGACATTCTCCGGCACGTACAGATGTGGTCAGTACAGACTCTACCATTAGATGACGCTGCGGTCCTGTATCTCCTCTATAGTCAGTGCCGTCTCCTCACATTACAGCAGACATTCTCCGGCACGTACAGATGTGGTCAGTACAGACTCTACCATTAGATGACGCTGCGGTCCTGTATCTCCTCTATAGTCAGTGTCGTCTCCTCACATTACAGCAGACATTCTCCGGCACGTACAGATGTGGTCAGTACAGACTCTACCATTAGATGACGCTGCGGTCCTGTATCTCCTCTATAGTCAGTGTCGTCTCCTCACATTACAGCAGACATTCTCCGGCACGTACAGATGTGATCAGTACAGACTCTACCATTAGATGGTGCTGCGGTCCTGTATCTCCTCTATAGTCAGTGTCGTCTCCTCACATTACAGCAGACATTCTCCGGCACGTACAGATGTGATCAGTACAGACTCTACCATTAGATGGTGCTGCGGTCCTGTATCTCCTCTATAGTCAGTGTCGTCTCCTCACATTACAGCAGACATTCTCCGGCACGTACAGATGTGATCAGTACAGACTCTACCATTAGATGGTGCTGCGGTCCTGTATCTCCTCTATAGTCAGTGTCGTCTCCTCACATTACAGCAGACATTCTCCGGCACGTACAGATGTGGTCAGTACAGACTCTACCATTAGATGGTGCTGCGGTCCTGTATCTCCTCTATAGTCAGTGTCGTCTCCTCACATTACAGCAGACATTCTCCGGCACGTACAGATGTGATCAGTACAGACTCTACCATTAGATGACGCTGCGGTCCTGTATCTCCTCTATAGTCAGTGTCGTCTCCCCACATTACAGCAGACATTCTCCGGCACGTACAGATGTGGTCAGTACAGACTCTACCATTAGATGACGCTGCGGTCCTGTATCTCCTCTATAGTCAGTGTCGTCTCCCCACATTACAGCAGACATTCTCCGGCACGTACAGATGTGGTCAGTACAGACTCTACCATTAGATGACGCTGCGGTCCTGTATCTCCTCTATAGTCAGTGTCGTCTCCTCACATTACAGCAGACATTCTCCGGCACGTACAGATGTGGTCAGTACAGACTCTACCATTAGATGACGCTGCGGTCCTGTATCTCCTCTATAGTCAGTGCCGTCTCCTCACATTGCAGCAGACATTCTCCGGCACGTACAGATGTGGTCAGTACAGACTCTACCATTAGATGACGCTGCGGTCCTGTATCTCCTCTATAGTCAGTGTCGTCTCCTCACATTACAGCAGACATTCTCCGGCACGTACAGATGTGGTCAGTACAGACTCTACCATTAGATGACGCTGCGGTCCTGTATCTCCTCTATAGTCAGTGTCGTCTCCTCACATTACAGCAGACATTCTCCGGCACGTACAGATGTGATCAGTACAGACTCTACCATTAGATGACGCTGCGGTCCTGTATCTCCTCTATAGTCAGTGTCGTCTCCTCACATTACAGCAGACATTCTCCGGCACGTACAGATGTGATCAGTACAGACTCTACCATTAGATGACGCTGCGGTCCTGTATCTCCTCTATAGTCAGTGTCGTCTCCTCACATTACAGCAGACATTCTCCGGCACGTACAGATGTGGTCAGTACAGACTCTACCATTAGATGGTGCTGCGGTCCTGTATCTCCTCTATAGTCAGTGTCGTCTCCTCACATTACAGCAGACATTCTCCGGCACGTACAGATGTGGTCAGTACAGACTCTGCCATTAGATGACGCTGCGGTCCTGTATCTCCTCTATAGTCAGTGTCGTCTCCCCACATTACAGCAGACATTCTCCGGCACGTACAGATGTGATCAGTACAGACTCTACCATTAGATGGTGCTGCGGTCCTGTATCTCCTCTATAGTCAGTGTCGTCTCCTCACATTACAGCAGACATTCTCCGGCACGTACAGATGTGGTCAGTACAGACTCTTCCATTAGATGGTGCTGCGGTCCTGTATCTCCTCTATAGTCAGTGTCGTCTCCTCACATTACAGCAGACATTCTCCGGCACGTACAGATGTGGTCAGTACAGACTCTTCCATTAGATGGTGCTGCGGTCCTGTATCTCCTCTATAGTCAGTGTCGTTTCCTCACATTACAGCAGACATTCTCCGGCACGTACAGATGTGGTCAGTACAGACTCTACCATTAGATGGTGCTGCGGTCCTGTATCTCCTCTATAGTCAGTGTCGTCTCCTCACATTACAGCAGACATTCTCCTGCACGTACAGATGTGGTCAGTACAGACTCTACCATTAGATGACGCTGCGGTCCTGTATCTCCTCTATAGTCAGTGTCGTCTCCTCATATTACAGCAGACATTCTCCGGCACGTACAGATGTGGTCAGTACAGACTCTACCATTAGATGGTGCTGCGGTCCTGTATCTCCTCTATAGTCAGTGTCGTCTCCTCACATTACAGCAGACATTCTCCGGCACGTACAGATGTGATCAGTACAGACTCTACCATTAGATGACGCTGCGGTCCTGTATCTCCTCTATAGTCAGTGTCGTCTCCTCACATTACAGCAGACATTCTCCGGCACGTACAGATGTGATCAGTACAGACTCTACCATTAGATGACACTGCGGTCCTGTATCTCCTCTATAGTCAGTGTCGTCTCCTCACATTACAGCAGACATTCTCCGGCACGTACAGATGTGGTCAGTACAGACTCTACCATTAGATGACGCTGCGGTCCTGTATCTCCTCTATAGTCAGTGTCGTCTCCTCACATTACAGCAGACATTCTCCGGCACGTACAGATGTGATCAGTACAGACTCTACCATTAGATGGTGCTGCGGTCCTGTATCTCCTCTATAGTCAGTGTCGTCTCCTCACATTACAGCAGACATTCTCCGGCACGTACAGATGTGGTCAGTTCAGACTCTACCATTAGATGGTGCTGCGGTCCTGTATCTCCTCTATAGTCAGTGTCGTCTCCTCACATTACAGCAGACATTCTCCGGCACGTACAGATGTGGTCAGTTCAGACTCTACCATTAGATGACGCTGCGGTCCTGTATCTCCTCTATAGTCAGTGTCGTCTCCTCATATTACAGCAGACATTCTCCGGCACGTACAGATCTGGTCAGTACAGACTCTACCATTAGATGACGCTGCGGTCCTGTATCTCCTCTATAGTCAGTGTCGTCTCCTCACATTACAGCAGACATTCTCCGGCACGTACAGATGTGGTCAGTTCAGACTCTACCATTAGATGACGCTGCGGTCCTGTATCTCCTCTATAGTCAGTGTCGTCTCCTCACATTACAGCAGACATTCTCCGGCACGTACAGATGTGGTCAGTACAGACTCTACCATTAGATGGTGCTGCGGTCCTGTATCTCCTCTATAGTCAGTGTCGTCTCCTCACATTACAGCAGACATTCTCCGGCACGTACAGATGTGGTCAGTACAGACTCTACCATTAGATGACGCTGCGGTCCTGTATCTCCTCTATAGTCAGTGTCGTCTCCTCACATTACAGCAGACATTCTCCGGCACGTACAGATGTGGTCAGTACAGACTCTACCATTAGATGGCGCTGCGGTCCTGTATCTCCTCTATAGTCAGTGTCGTCTCCCCACATTACAGCAGACATTCTCCGGCACGTACAGATGTGATCAGTACAGACTCTACCATTAGATGGTGCTGCGGTCCTGTATCTCCTCTATAGTCAGTGTCGTCTCCTCACATTACAGCAGACATTCTCCGGCACGTACAGATGTGATCAGTACAGACTCTACCATTAGATGGCGCTGCGGTCCTGTATCTCCTCTATAGTCAGTGTCGTCTCCTCACATTACAGCAGACATTCTCCGGCACGTACAGATGTGGTCAGTACAGACTCTACCATTAGATGGCGCTGCAGTCCTGTATCTCCTCTATAGTCAGTGTCGTCTCCTCACATTACAGCAGACATTCTCCGGCACGTACAGATGTGATCAGTACAGACTCTACCATTAGATGGTGCTGCGGTCCTGTATCTCCTCTATAGTCAGTGTCGTCTCCTCACATTACAGCAGACATTCTCCGGCACGTACAGATGTGATCAGTACAGACTCTACCATTAGATGGTGCTGCGGTCCTGTATCTCCTCTATAGTCAGTGTCGTCTCCTCACATTACAGCAGACATTCTCCGGCACGTACAGATGTGGTCAGTACAGACTCTACCATTAGATGACGCTGCGGTCCTGTATCTCCTCTATAGTCAGTGTCGTCTCCTCACATTACAGCAGACATTCTCCGGCACGTACAGATGTGATCAGTACAGACTCTACCATTAGATGGTGCTGCGGTCCTGTATCTCCTCTATAGTCAGTGTCGTCTCCCCACATTACAGCAGACATTCTCCGGCACGTACAGATGTGGTCAGTACAGACTCTACCATTAGATGGCGCTGCGGTCCTGTATCTCCTCTATAGTCAGTGTCGTCTCCTCACATTACAGCAGACATTCTCCGGCACGTACAGATGTGGTCAGTACAGACTCTACCATTAGATGGTGCTGCGGTCCTGTATCTCCTCTATAGTCAGTGTCGTCTCCCCACATTACAGCAGACATTCTCCGGCACGTACAGATGTGGTCAGTACAGACTCTACCATTAGATGACGCTGCGGTCCTGTATCTCCTCTATAGTCAGTGTCGTCTCCCCACATTACAGCAGACATTCTCCGGCACGTACAGATGTGATCAGTACAGACTCTACCATTAGATGGTGCTGCGGTCCTGTATCTCCTCTATAGTCAGTGTCGTCTCCTCACATTACAGCAGACATTCTCCGGCACGTACAGATGTGGTCAGTACAGACTCTACCATTAGATGGCGCTGCGGTCCTGTATCTCCTCTATAGTCAGTGTCGTCTCCTCACATTACAGCAGACATTCTCCGGCACGTACAGATGTGGTCAGTACAGACTCTACCATTAGATGGTGCTGCGGTCCTGTATCTCCTCTATAGTCAGTGTCGTCTCCTCACATTACAGCAGACATTCTCCGGCACGTACAGATGTGATCAGTACAGACTCTACCATTAGATGACGCTGCGGTCCTGTATCTCCTCTATAGTCAGTGTCGTCTCCTCACATTACAGCAGACATTCTCCGGCACGTACAGATGTGGTCAGTACAGACTCTACCATTAGATGGTGCTGCGGTCCTGTATCTCCTCTATAGTCAGTGTCGTCTCCTCACATTACAGCAGACATTCTCCGGCACGTACAGATGTGGTCAGTACAGACTCTACCATTAGATGACGCTGCGGTCCTGTATCTCCTCTATAGTCAGTGTCGTCTCCTCACATTACAGCAGACATTCTCCGGCACGTACAGATGTGATCAGTACAGACTCTACCATTAGATGGTGCTGCGGTCCTGTATCTCCTCTATAGTCAGTGTCGTCTCCTCACATTACAGCAGACATTCTCCGGCACGTACAGATGTGATCAGTACAGACTCTACCATTAGATGACGCTGCGGTCCTGTATCTCCTCTATAGTCAGTGTCGTCTCCTCACATTACAGCAGACATTCTCCGGCACGTACAGATGTGATCAGTACAGACTCTACCATTAGATGGTGCTGCGGTCCTGTATCTCCTCTATAGTCAGTGTCGTCTCCTCACATTACAGCAGACATTCTCCGGCACGTACAGATGTGGTCAGTACAGACTCTACCATTAGATGGTGCTGCGGTCCTGTATCTCCTCTATAGTCAGTGTCGTCTCCTCACATTACAGCAGACATTCTCCGGCACGTACAGATGTGATCAGTACAGACTCTACCATTAGATGACGCTGCGGTCCTGTATCTCCTCTATAGTCAGTGTCGTCTCCTCACATTACAGCAGACATTCTCCGGCACGTACAGATGTGGTCAGTACAGACTCTACCATTAGATGACGCTGCGGTCCTGTATCTCCTCTATAGTCAGTGTCGTCTCCTCACATTACAGCAGACATTCTCCGGCACGTACAGATGTGATCAGTACAGACTCTACCATTAGATGGCGCTGCGGTCCTGTATCTCCTCTATAGTCAGTGTCGTCTCCTCACATTACAGCAGACATTCTCCGGCACGTACAGATGTGGTCAGTACAGACTCTACCATTAGATGGTGCTGCGGTCCTGTATCTCCTCTATAGTCAGTGTCGTCTCCTCACATTACAGCAGACATTCTCCGGCACGTACAGATGTGATCAGTACAGACTCTACCATTAGATGACGCTGCGGTCCTGTATCTCCTCTATAGTCAGTGTCGTCTCCCCACATTACAGCAGACATTCTCCTGCACGTACAGATGTGGTCAGTACAGACTCTACCATTAGATGGCGCTGCGGTCCTGTATCTCCTCTGTAGTCAGTGTCGTCTCCTCACATTACAGCAGACATTCTCCGGCACGTACAGATGTGGTCAGTACAGACTCTACCATTAGATGGCGCTGCGGTCCTGTATCTCCTCTATAGTCAGTGTCGTCTCCCCACATTACAGCAGACATTCTCCGGCACGTACAGATGTGATCAGTACAGACTCTACCATTAGATGGTGCTGCGGTCCTGTATCTCCTCTATAGTCAGTGTCGTCTCCTCACATTACAGCAGACATTCTCCTGCACGTACAGATGTGGTCAGTACAGACTCTACCATTAGATGGCGCTGCGGTCCTGTATCTCCTCTATAGTCAGTGTCGTCTCCTCACATTACAGCAGACATTCTCCGGCACGTACAGATGTGGTCAGTACAGACTCTACCATTAGATGGTGCTGCGGTCCTGTATCTCCTCTATAGTCAGTGTCGTCTCCTCACATTACAGCAGACATTCTCCGGCACGTACAGATGTGGTCAGTACAGACTCTACCATTAGATGACGCTGCGGTCCTGTATCTCCTCTATAGTCAGTGTCGTCTCCTCACATTACAGCAGACATTCTCCGGCACGTACAGATGTGATCAGTACAGACTCTACCATTAGATGACGCTGCGGTCCTGTATCTCCTCTGTAGTCAGTGTCGTCTCCTCACATTACAGCAGACATTCTCCGGCACGTACAGATGTGATCAGTACAGACTCTACCATTAGATGGTGCTGCGGTCCTGTATCTCCTCTATAGTCAGTGTCGTCTCCTCACATTACAGCAGACATTCTCCGGCACGTACAGATGTGATCAGTACAGACTCTACCATTAGATGACGCTGCGGTCCTGTATCTCCTCTATAGTCAGTGTCGTCTCCTCACATTACAGCAGACATTCTCCGGCACGTACAGATGTGGTCAGTACAGACTCTACCATTAGATGGTGCTGCGGTCCTGTATCTCCTCTATAGTCAGTGTCGTCTCCTCACATTACAGCAGACATTCTCCGGCACGTACAGATGTGGTCAGTACAGACTCTACCATTAGATGACGCTGCGGTCCTGTATCTCCTCTATAGTCAGTGTCGTCTCCTCACATTACAGCAGACATTCTCTGGCACGTACAGATGTGATCAGTACAGACTCTACCATTAGATGACGCTGCGGTCCTGTATCTCCTCTATAGTCAGTGTCGTCTCCTCACATTACAGCAGACATTCTCCGGCACGTACAGATGTGGTCAGTACAGACTCTTCCATTAGATGGTGCTGCGGTCCTGTATCTCCTCTATAGTCAGTGTCGTCTCCTCACATTACAGCAGACATTCTCCGGCACGTACAGATGTGATCAGTACAGACTCTACCATTAGATGACGCTGCGGTCCTGTATCTCCTCTATAGTCAGTGTCGTCTCCTCACATTACAGCAGACATTCTCCGGCACGTACAGATGTGGTCAGTACAGACTCTACCATTAGATGACGCTGCGGTCCTGTATCTCCTCTATAGTCAGTGTCGTCTCCCCACATTACAGCAGACATTCTCCTGCACGTACAGATGTGGTCAGTACAGACTCTACCATTAGATCACGCTGCTGTCCTGTATCTCCTCTATAGTCAGTGTCGTCTCCTCACATTACAGCAGACATTCTCCGGCACGTACAGATGTGGTCAGTACAGACTCTACCATTAGATGACGCTGCGGTCCTGTATCTCCTCTATAGTCAGTGTCGTCTCCTCACATTACAGCAGACATTCTCCGGCACGTACAGATGTGGTCAGTACAGACTCTACCATTAGATGGTGCTGCGGTCCTGTATCTCCTCTATAGTCAGTGTCGTCTCCCCACATTACAGCAGACATTCTCCGGCACGTACAGATGTGGTCAGTACAGACTCTACCATTAGATGGCGCTGCGGTCCTGTATCTCCTCTATAGTCAGTGTCGTCTCCTCACATTACAGCAGACATTCTCCGGCACGTACAGATGTGGTCAGTACAGACTCTACCATTAGATGACGCTGCGGTCCTGTATCTCCTCTATAGTCAGTGTCGTCTCCCCACATTACAGCAGACATTCTCCGGCACGTACAGATGTGGTCAGTACAGACTCTACCATTAGATGACGCTGCGGTCCTGTATCTCCTCTATAGTCAGTGTCGTCTCCTCACATTACAGCAGACATTCTCCGGCACGTACAGATGTGGTCAGTACAGACTCTACCATTAGATGACGCTGCGGTCCTGTATCTCCTCTATAGTCAGTGTGGTCTCCTCACATTACAGCAGACATTCTCCGGCACGTACAGATGTGATCAGTACAGACTCTACCATTAGATGACGCTGCGGTCCTGTATCTCCTCTATAGTCAGTGTCGTCTCCTCACATTACAGCAGACATTCTCCGGCACGTACAGATGTGGTCAATACAGACTCTACCATTAGATGGTGCTGCGGTCCTGTATCTCCTCTATAGTCAGTGTCGTCTCCTCACATTACAGCAGACATTCTCCGGCACGTACAGATGTGATCAGTACAGACTCTACCATTAGATGGTGCTGCGGTCCTGTATCTCCTCTATAGTCAGTGTCGTCTCCTCACATTACAGCAGACATTCTCCGGCACGTACAGATGTGATCAGTACAGACTCTACCATTAGATGGTGCTGCGGTCCTGTATCTCCTCTATAGTCAGTGTCGTCTCCTCACATTACAGCAGACATTCTCCGGCACGTACAGATGTGGTCAGTACAGACTCTACCATTAGATGGCGCTGCGGTCCTGTATCTCCTCTATAGTCAGTGTCGTCTCCTCATATTACAGCAGACATTCTCCGGCACGTACAGATGTGGTCAGTACAGACTCTACCATTAGATGGCGCTGCGGTCCTGTATCTCCTCTATAGTCAGTGTCGTCTCCTCATATTACAGCAGACATTCTCCGGCACGTACAGATGTGGTCAGTACAGACTCTACCATTAGATGACGCTGCGGTCCTGTATCTCCTCTATAGTCAGTGTCGTCTCCTCACATTACAGCAGACATTCTCCGGCACGTACAGATGTGGTCAGTACAGACTCTACCATTAGATGACGCTGCGGTCCTGTATCTCCTCTATAGTCAGTGTCGTCTCCTCACATTACAGCAGACATTCTCCGGCACGTACAGATGTGGTCAGTACAGACTCTACCATTAGATGACGCTGCGGTCCTGTATCTCCTCTATAGTCAGTGTCGTCTCCTCACATTACAGCAGACATTCTCCGGCACGTACAGATGTGATCAGTACAGACTCTACCATTAGATGACGCTGCGGTCCTGTATCTCCTCTATAGTCAGTGTCGTCTCCTCACATTACAGCAGACATTCTCCGGCACGTACAGATGTGATCAGTACAGACTCTACCATTAGATGGTGCTGCGGTCCTGTATCTCCTCTATAGTCAGTGTCGTCTCCTCACATTACAGCAGACATTCTCCGGCACGTACAGATGTGATCAGTACAGACTCTACCATTAGATGACGCTGCGGTCCTGTATCTCCTCTATAGTCAGTGTCGTCTCCTCACATTACAGCAGACATTCTCCGGCACGTACAGATGTGGTCAGTACAGACTCTACCATTAGATGACGCTGCGGTCCTGTATCTCCTCTATAGTCAGTGTCGTCTCCTCACATTACAGCAGACATTCTCCGGCACGTACAGATGTGATCAGTACAGACTCTACCATTAGATGGTGCTGCGGTCCTGTATCTCCTCTATAGTCAGTGTCGTCTCCTCACATTACAGCAGACATTCTCCGGCACGTACAGATGTGATCAGTACAGACTCTACCATTAGATGACGCTGCGGTCCTGTATCTCCTCTATAGTCAGTGTCGTCTCCTCACATTACAGCAGACATTCTCCGGCACGTACAGATGTGATCAGTACAGACTCTACCATTAGATGACGCTGCGGTCCTGTATCTCCTCTATAGTCAGTGTCGTCTCCTCACATTACAGCAGACATTCTCCGGCACGTACAGATGTGGTCAGTACAGACTCTACCATTAGATGACGCTGCGGTCCTGTATCTCCTCTATAGTCAGTGTCGTCTCCTCACATTACAGCAGACATTCTCCGGCACGTACAGATGTGATCAGTACAGACTCTACCATTAGATGGTGCTGCGGTCCTGTATCTCCTCTATAGTCAGTGTCGTCTCCTCACATTACAGCAGACATTCTCCGGCACGTACAGATGTGATCAGTACAGACTCTACCATTAGATGGTGCTGCGGTCCTGTATCTCCTCTATAGTCAGTGTCGTCTCCTCACATTACAGCAGACATTCTCCGGCACGTACAGATGTGATCAGTACAGACTCTACCATTAGATGACGCTGCGGTCCTGTATCTCCTCTATAGTCAGTGTCGTCTCCTCACATTACAGCAGACATTCTCCGGCACGTACAGATGTGATCAGTGCAGACTCTACCATTAGATGACGCTGTGGTCCTGTATCTCCTCTATAGTCAGTGTCGTCTCCTCACATTACAGCAGACATTCTCCGGCACGTACAGATGTGATCAGTACAGACTCTACCATTAGATGACGCTGCGGTCCTGTATCTCCTCTATAGTCAGTGTCGTCTCCTCACATTACAGCAGACATTCTCCGGCACGTACAGATGTGGTCAGTACAGACTCTACCATTAGATGGTGCTGCGGTCCTGTATCTCCTCTATAGTCAGTGTCGTCTCCCCACATTACAGCAGACATTCTCCGGCACGTACAGATGTGATCAGTACAGACTCTACCATTAGATGACGCTGTGGTCCTGTATCTCCTCTATAGTCAGTGTCGTCTCCTCACATTACAGCAGACATTCTCCGGCACGTACAGATGTGATCAGTACAGACTCTACCATTAGATGGTGCTGCGGTCCTGTATCTCCTCTATAGTCAGTGTCGTCTCCTCACATTACAGCAGACATTCTCCGGCACGTACAGATGTGGTCAGTACAGACTCTACCATTAGATGACGCTGCGGTCCTGTATCTCCTCTATAGTCAGTGTCGTCTCCTCACATTACAGCAGACATTCTCCGGCACGTACAGATGTGATCAGTACAGACTCTACCATTAGATGGTGCTGCGGTCCTGTATCTCCTCTATAGTCAGTGTCGTCTCCTCACATTACAGCAGACATTCTCCGGCACGTACAGATGTGATCAGTACAGACTCTACCATTAGATGGCGCTGTGGTCCTGTATCTCCTCTATAGTCAGTGTCGTCTCCTCACATTACAGCAGACATTCTCCAGCACGTACAGATGTGATCAGTACAGACTCTACCATTAGATGACGCTGCGGTCCTGTATCTCCTCTATAGTCAGTGTCGTCTCCTCACATTACAGCAGACATTCTCCGGCACGTACAGATGTGGTCAGTACAGACTCTACCATTAGATGGCGCTGCGGTCCTGTATCTCCTCTATAGTCAGTGTCGTCTCCCCACATTACAGCAGACATTCTCCGGCACGTACAGATGTGGTCAGTACAGACTCTACCATTAGATGACGCTGCGGTCCTGTATCTCCTCTATAGTCAGTGTCGTCTCCTCACATTACAGCAGACATTCTCCGGCACGTACAGATGTGGTCAGTACAGACTCTACCATTAGATGACGCTGCGGTCCTGTATCTCCTCTATAGTCAGTGTCGTCTCCTCACATTACAGCAGACATTCTCCGGCACGTACAGATGTGGTCAGTACAGACTCTACCATTAGATGGTGCTGCGGTCCTGTATCTCCTCTATAGTCAGTGTCGTCTCCTTACATTACAGCAGACATTCTCCGGCACGTACAGATGTGGTCAGTACAGACTCTACCATTAGATGGTGCTGCGGTCCTGTATCTCCTCTATAGTCAGTGTCGTCTCCTCACATTACAGCAGACATTCTCCGGCACGTACAGATGTGGTCAGTACAGACTCTACCATTAGATGGTGCTGCGGTCCTGTATCTCCTCTATAGTCAGTGTCGTCTCCTCACATTACAGCAGACATTCTCCGGCACGTACAGATGTGATCAGTGCAGACTCTACCATTAGATGACGCTGTGGTCCTGTATCTCCTCTATAGTCAGTGTCGTCTCCTCACATTACAGCAGACATTCTCCGGCACGTACAGATGTGGTCAGTACAGACTCTACCATTAGATGACGCTGCGGTCCTGTATCTCCTCTATAGTCAGCGTCGTCTCCTCACATTACAGCAGACATTCTCCGGCACGTACAGATGTGGTCAGTACAGACTCTACCATTAGATGACGCTGCGGTCCTGTATCTCCTCTATAGTCAGTGTCGTCTCCTCACATTACAGCAGACATTCTCCGGCACGTACAGATGTGGTCAGTGCAGACTCTACCATTAGATGACGCTGCGGTCCTGTATCTCCTCTATAGTCAGTGTCGTCTCCTCACATTACAGCAGACATTCTCCGGCACGTACAGATGTGATCAGTACAGACTCTACCATTAGATGGCGCTGCGGTCCTGTATCTCCTCTATAGTCAGTGTCGTCTCCTCACATTACAGCAGACATTCTCCGGCACGTACAGATGTGATCAGTACAGACTCTACCATTAGATGGTGCTGCGGTCCTGTATCTCCTCTATAGTCAGTGTCGTCTCCTCACATTACAGCAGACATTCTCCGGCACGTACAGATGTGGTCAGTACAGACTCTACCATTAGATGACGCTGCGGTCCTGTATCTCCTCTATAGTCAGTGTCGTCTCCTCACATTACAGCAGACATTCTCCGGCACGTACAGATGTGGTCAGTGCAGACTCTACCATTAGATGACGCTGCGGTCCTGTATCTCCTCTATAGTCAGTGTCGTCTCCTCACATTACAGCAGACATTCTCCGGCACGTACAGATGTGGTCAGTACAGACTCTACCATTAGATGGTGCTGCGGTCCTGTATCTCCTCTATAGTCAGTGTCGTCTCCTCACATTACAGCAGACATTCTCCGGCACGTACAGATGTGATCAGTACAGACTCTACCATTAGATGACGCTGCGGTCCTGTATCTCCTCTATAGTCAGTGTCGTCTCCCCACATTACAGCAGACATTCTCCTGCACGTACAGATGTGGTCAGTACAGACTCTACCATTAGATGGCGCTGCGGTCCTGTATCTCCTCTGTAGTCAGTGTCGTCTCCTCACATTACAGCAGACATTCTCCGGCACGTACAGATGTGATCAGTACAGACTCTACCATTAGATGACGCTGCGGTCCTGTATCTCCTCTGTAGTCAGTGTCGTCTCCTTACATTACAGCAGACATTCTCCGGCACGTACAGATGTGGTCAGTACAGACTCTACCATTAGATGACGCTGCGGTCCTGTATCTCCTCTATAGTCAGTGTCGTCTCCCCACATTACAGCAGACATTCTCCGGCACGTACAGATGTGGTCAGTACAGACTCTACCATTAGATGGTGCTGCGGTCCTGTATCTCCTCTATAGTCAGTGTCGTCTCCTCACATTACAGCAGACATTCTCCGGCACGTACAGATGTGATCAGTACAGACTCTACCATTAGATGGTGCTGCGGTCCTGTATCTCCTCTATAGTCAGTGTCGTCTCCTCACATTACAGCAGACATTCTCCGGCACGTACAGATGTGATCAGTGCAGACTCTACCAATAGATGATGCTGCGGTCCTGTATCTCCTCTATAGTCAGTGTCGTCTCCCCACATTACAGCAGACATTCTCCGGCACGTACAGATGTGGTCAGTACAGACTCTACCATTAGATGGTGCTGCGGTCCTGTATCTCCTCTATAGTCAGTGTCGTCTCCTCACATTACAGCAGACATTCTCCGGCACGTACAGATGTGATCAGTACAGACTCTACCATTAGATGACGCTGCGGTCCTGTATCTCCTCTATTGTCAGTATCGTCTCCTCACATTACAGCAGACATTCTCCGGCACGTACAGATGTGGTCAGTACAGACTCTACCATTAGATGGTGCTGCGGTCCTGTATCTCCTCTATAGTCAGTGTCGTCTCCTCACATTACAGCAGACATTCTCCGGCACGTACAGATGTGGTCAGTACAGACTCTACCATTAGATGGCGCTGCGTTCCTGTATCTCCTCTATAGTCAGTGTCGTCTCCTCACATTACAGCAGACATTCTCCGGCACGTACAGATGTGGTCAGTACAGACTCTACCATTAGATGGCGCTGCGGTCCTGTATCTCCTCTATAGTCAGTGTCGTCTCCTCACATTACAGCAGACATTCTCCGGCACGTACAGATGTGGTCAGTACAGACTCTACCATTAGATGGTGCTGCGGTCCTGTATCTCCTCTATAGTCAGTGTCGTCTCCTCACATTACAGCAGACATTCTCCGGCACGTACAGATGTGGTCAGTACAGACTCTACCATTAGATGGCGCTGCGGTCCTGTATCTCCTCTATAGTCAGTGTCGTCTCCTCACATTACAGCAGACATTCTCCGGCACGTACAGATGTGATCAGTACAGACTCTACCATTAGATGGTGCTGCGGTCCTGTATCTCCTCTATAGTCAGTGTCGTCTCCTCACATTACAGCAGACATTCTCCGGCACGTACAGATGTGATCAGTTCAGACTCTACCATTAGATGACGCTGCGGTCCTGTATCTCCTCTATAGTCAGTGTCGTCTCCTCACATTACAGCAGACATTCTCCGGCACGTACAGATGTGATCAGTACAGACTCTACCATTAGATGGTGCTGCGGTCCTGTATCTCCTCTATAGTCAGTGTCGTCTCCTCACATTACAGCAGACATTCTCCGGCACGTACAGATGTGGTCAGTACAGACTCTACCATTAGATGACGCTGCGGTCCTGTATCTCCTCTATAGTCAGTGTCGTCTCCTCACATTACAGCAGACATTCTCCGGCACGTACAGATGTGGTCAGTACAGACTCTACCATTAGATGACGCTGCGGTCCTGTATCTCCTCTATAGTCAGTGTCGTCTCCTCACATTACAGCAGACATTCTCCGGCACGTACAGATGTGGTCAGTACAGACTCTACCATTAGATGACGCTGCGGTCCTGTATCTCCTCTATAGTCAGTGTCGTCTCCTCACATTACAGCAGACATTCTCCGGCACGTACAGATGTGGTCAGTACAGACTCTACCATTAGATGGTGCTGCGGTCCTGTATCTCCTCTATAGTCAGTGTCGTCTCCTCACATTACAGCAGACATTCTCCGGCACGTACAGATGTGATCAGTGCAGACTCTACCATTAGATGGTGCTGCGGTCCTGTATCTCCTCTATAGTCAGTGTCGTCTCCTCACATTACAGCATACATTCTCCGGCACGTACAGATGTGGTCAGTACAGACTCTACCATTAGATGGTGCTGCGGTCCTGTATCTCCTCTATAGTCAGTGTCGTCTCCCCACATTACAGCAGACATTCTCCGGCACGTACAGATGTGATCAGTACAGACTCTACCATTAGATGACGCTGCGGTCCTGTATCTCCTCTATAGTCAGTGTCGTCTCCCCACATTACAGCAGACATTCTCCGGCACGTACAGATGTGGTCAGTACAGACTCTACCATTAGATGGTGCTGCGGTCCTGTATCTCCTCTATAGTCAGTGTCGTCTCCCCACATTACTGCAGACATTCTCCGGCACGTACAGATGTGATCAGTACAGACTCTACCATTAGATGACGCTGCGGTCCTGTATCTCCTCTATAGTCAGTGTCGTCTCCCCACATTACAGCAGACATTCTCCGGCACGTACAGATGTGGTCAGTACAGACTCTACCATTAGATGGTGCTGCGGTCCTGTATCTCCTCTATAGTCAGTGTCGTCTCCCCACATTACTGCAGACATTCTCCGGCACGTACAGATGTGATCAGTACAGACTCTACCATTAGATGACGCTGCGGTCCTGTATCTCCTCTATAGTCAGTGTCGTCTCCCCACATTACAGCAGACATTCTCCGGCACGTACAGATGTGGTCAGTGCAGACTCTACCATTAGATGGTGCTGCGGTCCTGTATCTCCTCTATAGTCAGTGTCGTCTCCTCACATTACAGCAGACATTCTCCGGCACGTACAGATGTGATCAGTACAGACTCTACCATTAGATGACGCTGCGGTCCTGTATCTCCTCTATAGTCAGTGTCGTCTCCTCACATTACAGCAGACATTCTCCGGCACGTACAGATGTGGTCAGTACAGACTCTACCATTAGATGGTGCTGCGGTCCTGTATCTCCTCTATAGTCAGTGTCGTCTCCCCACATTACTGCAGACATTCTCCGGCACGTACAGATGTGATCAGTACAGACTCTACCATTAGATGACGCTGCGGTCCTGTATCTCCTCTATAGTCAGTGCCGTCTCCCCACATTACAGCAGACATTCTCCGGCACGTACAGATGTGGTCAGTACAGACTCTACCATTAGATGACGCTGCGGTCCTGTATCTCCTCTATAGTCAGTGTCGTCTCCCCACATTACAGCAGACATTCTCCGGCACGTACAGATGTGGTCAGTGCAGACTCTACCATTAGATGGTGCTGCGGTCCTGTATCTCCTCTATAGTCAGTGTCGTCTCCTCACATTACAGCAGACATTCTCCAGCACGTACAGATGTGATCAGTACAGACTCTACCATTAGATGGTGCTGCGGTCCTGTATCTCCTCTATAGTCAGTGTCGTCTCCTCACATTACAGCAGACATTCTCCGGCACGTACAGATGTGATCAGTACAGACTCTACCATTAGATGACGCTGCGGTCCTGTATCTCCTCTATAGTCAGTGTCGTCTCCTCACATTACAGCAGACATTCTCCGGCACGTACAGATGTGGTCAGTACAGACTCTACCATTAGATGACGCTGCGGTCCTGTATCTCCTCTATAGTCAGTGTCGTCTCCTCACATTACAGCAGACATTCTCCGGCACGTACAGATGTGGTCAGTACAGACTCTACCATTAGATGGTGCTGCGGTCCTGTATCTCCTCTATAGTCAGTGTCGTCTCCTCACATTACAGCAGACATTCTCCGGCACGTACAGATGTGGTCAGTACAGACTCTACCATTAGATGACGCTGCGGTCCTGTATCTCCTCTATAGTCAGTGTCGTCTCCCCACATTACAGCAGACATTCTCCGGCACGTACAGATGTGGTCAGTACAGACTCTACCATTAGATGGTGCTGCGGTCCTGTATCTCCTCTATAGTCAGTGTCGTCTCCTCACATTACAGCAGACATTCTCCGGCACGTACAGATGTGGTCAGTACAGACTCTACCATTAGATGGTGCTGCGGTCCTGTATCTCCTCTATAGTCAGTGTCGTCTCCTCACATTACAGCAGACATTCTCCGGCACGTACAGATGTGGTCAGTACAGACTCTACCATTAGATGGTGCTGCGGTCCTGTATCTCCTCTATAGTCAGTGTCGTCTCCCCACATTACAGCAGACATTCTCCGGCACGTACAGATGTGGTCAGTGCAGACTCTACCATTAGATGGTGCTGCGGTCCTGTATCTCCTCTATAGTCAGTGTCGTCTCCTCACATTACAGCAGACATTCTCCGGCACGTACAGATGTGATCAGTACAGACTCTACCATTAGATGACGCTGCGGTCCTGTATCTCCTCTATAGTCAGTGTCGTCTCCTCACATTACAGCAGACATTCTCCGGCACGTACAGATGTGGTCAGTACAGACTCTACCATTAGATGGTGCTGCGGTCCTGTATCTCCTCTATAGTCAGTGTCGTCTCCTCACATTACAGCAGACATTCTCCGGCACGTACAGATGTGGTCAGTACAGACTCTACCATTAGATGGTGCTGCGGTCCTGTATCTCCTCTATAGTCAGTGTCGTCTCCTCACATTACAGCAGACATTCTCCGGCACGTACAGATGTGATCAGTACAGACTCTACCATTAGATGACGCTGCGGTCCTGTATCTCCTCTATAGTCAGTGTCGTCTCCTCACATTACAGCAGACATTCTCCGGCACGTACAGATGTGGTCAGTACAGACTCTACCATTAGATGACGCTGCGGTCCTGTATCTCCTCTATAGTCAGTGTCGTCTCCTCACATTACAGCAGACATTCTCCGGCACGTACAGATGTGATCAGTACAGACTCTACCATTAGATGGTGCTGCGGTCCTGTATCTCCTCTATAGTCAGTGTCGTCTCCCCACATTACAGCAGACATTCTCCGGCACGTACAGATGTGATCAGTACAGACTCTACCATTAGATGGTGCTGCGGTCCTGTATCTCCTCTATAGTCAGTGTCGTCTCCTCACATTACAGCAGACATTCTCCGGCACGTACAGATGTGGTCAGTACAGACTCTACCATTAGATGACGCTGCGGTCCTGTATCTCCTCTATAGTCAGTGTCGTCTCCTCACATTACAGCAGACATTCTCCGGCACGTACAGATGTGGTCAGTACAGACTCTACCATTAGATGGTGCTGCGGTCCTGTATCTCCTCTATAGTCAGTGTCGTCTCCCCACATTACAGCAGACATTCTCCGGCACGTACAGATGTGATCAGTACAGACTCTACCATTAGATGACGCTGCGGTCCTGTATCTCCTCTATAGTCAGTGTCGTCTCCCCACATTACAGCAGACATTCTCCGGCACGTACAGATGTGGTCAGTACAGACTCTACCATTAGATGGTGCTGCGGTCCTGTATCTCCTCTATAGTCAGTGTCGTCTCCTCACATTACAGCAGACATTCTCCGGCACGTACAGATGTGGTCAGTACAGACTCTACCATTAGATGACGCTGCGGTCCTGTATCTCCTCTATAGTCAGTGTCGTCTCCTCACATTACAGCAGACATTCTCCGGCACGTACAGATGTGATCAGTACAGACTCTACCATTAGATGGTGCTGCGGTCCTGTATCTCCTCTATAGTCAGTGTCGTCTCCTCACATTACAGCAGACATTCTCCGGCACGTACAGATGTGATCAGTACAGACTCTACCATTAGATGACGCTGCGGTCCTGTATCTCCTCTATAGTCAGTGTCGTCTCCTCACATTACAGCAGACATTCTCCGGCACGTACAGATGTGATCAGTACAGACACTACCATTAGATGACGCTGCGGTCCTGTATCTCCTCTATAGTCAGTGTCGTCTCCTCACATTACAGCAGACATTCTCCGGCACGTACAGATGTGGTCAGTACAGACTCTACCATTAGATGACGCTGCGGTCCTGTATCTCCTCTATAGTCAGTGTCGTCTCCTCACATTACAGCAGACATTCTCCGGCACGTACAGATGTGGTCAGTACAGACTCTACCATTAGATGACGCTGTGGTCCTGTATCTCCTCTATAGTCAGTGTCGTCTCCTCACATTACAGCAGACATTCTCCGGCACGTACAGATGTGATCAGTACAGACTCTACCATTAGATGACGCTGCGGTCCTGTATCTCCTCTATAGTCAGTGTCGTCTCCTCACATTACAGCAGACATTCTCCGGCACGTACAGATGTGATCAGTACAGACTCTACCATTAGATGGTGCTGCGGTCCTGTATCTCCTCTATAGTCAGTGTCGTCTCCTCACATTACAGCAGACATTCTCCGGCACGTACAGATGTGGTCAGTACAGACTCTACCATTAGATGGTGCTGCGGTCCTGTATCTCCTCTATAGTCAGTGTCGTCTCCTCACATTACAGCAGACATTCTCCGGCACGTACAGATGTGGTCAGTACAGACTCTACCATTAGATGGCGCTGCGGTCCTGTATCTCCTCTATAGTCAGTGTCGTCTCCTCACATTACAGCAGACATTCTCCGGCACGTACAGATGTGGTCAGTACAGACTCTACCATTAGATGGCGCTGCGGTCCTGTATCTCCTCTATAGTCAGTGTCGTCTCCCCACATTACAGCAGACATTCTCCGGCACGTACAGATGTGGTCAGTACAGACTCTACCATTAGATGGTGCTGCGGTCCTGTATCTCCTCTATAGTCAGTGTCGTCTCCTCACATTACAGCAGACATTCTCCGGCACGTACAGATGTGATCAGTGCAGACTCTACCATTAGATGGCGCTGCGGTCCTGTATCTCCTCTATAGTCAGTGTCGTCTCCTCACATTACAGCATACATTCTCCGGCACGTACAGATGTGGTCAGTACAGACTCTACCATTAGATGGTGCTGCGGTCCTGTATCTCCTCTATAGTCAGTGTCGTCTCCCCACATTACAGCAGACATTCTCCGGCACGTACAGATGTGGTCAGTGCAGACTCTACCATTAGATGGTGCTGCGGTCCTGTATCTCCTCTATAGTCAGTGTCGTCTCCCCACATTACAGCAGACATTCTCCGGCACGTACAGATGTGATCAGTACAGACTCTACCATTAGATGACGCTGCGGTCCTGTATCTCCTCTATAGTCAGTGTCGTCTCCCCACATTACAGCAGACATTCTCCGGCACGTACAGATGTGGTCAGTACAGACTCTACCATTAGATGGTGCTGCGGTCCTGTATCTCCTCTATAGTCAGTGTCGTCTCCTCACATTACAGCAGACATTCTCCGGCACGTACAGATGTGGTCAGTACAGACTCTACCATTAGATGACGCTGCGGTCCTGTATCTCCTCTATAGTCAGTGTCGTCTCCCCACATTACAGCAGACATTCTCCGGCACGTACAGATGTGATCAGTACAGACTCTACCATTAGATGACGCTGCGGTCCTGTATCTCCTCTATAGTCAGTGTCGTCTCCTCACATTACAGCAGACATTCTCCGGCACGTACAGATGTGATCAGTACAGACTCTACCATTAGATGGCGCTGCGGTCCTGTATCTCCTCTATAGTCAGTGTCGTCTCCCCACATTACAGCAGACATTCTCCGGCACGTACAGATGTGATCAGTACAGACTCTACCATTAGATGGTGCTGCGGTCCTGTATCTCCTCTATAGTCAGTGTCGTCTCCTCACATTACAGCAGACATTCTCCGGCACGTACAGATGTGGTCAGTACAGACTCTACCATTAGATGGCGCTGCGGTCCTGTATCTCCTCTATAGTCAGTGTCGTCTCCTCACATTACAGCAGACATTCTCCGGCACGTACAGATGTGATCAGTACAGACTCTACCATTAGATGACGCTGCGGTCCTGTATCTCCTCTATAGTCAGTGTCGTCTCCTCACATTACAGCAGACATTCTCCGGCACGTACAGATGTGGTCAGTACAGACTCTACCATTAGATGGTGCTGCGGTCCTGTATCTCCTCTATAGTCAGTGTCGTCTCCTCACATTACAGCAGACATTCTCCGGCACGTACAGATGTGGTCAGTACAGACTCTACCATTAGATGGTGCTGCGGTCCTGTATCTCCTCTATAGTCAGTGTCGTCTCCTCACATTACAGCAGACATTCTCCGGCACGTACAGATGTGGTCAGTACAGACTCTACCATTAGATGGTGCTGCGGTCCTGTATCTCCTCTATAGTCAGTGTCGTCTCCTCACATTACAGCAGACATTCTCCGGCACGTACAGATGTGATCAGTACAGACTCTACCATTAGATGACGCTGCGGTCCTGTATCTCCTCTATAGTCAGTGTCGTCTCCTCACATTACAGCAGACATTCTCCGGCACGTACAGATGTGGTCAGTACAGACTCTACCATTAGATGGTGCTGCGGTCCTGTATCTCCTCTATAGTCAGTGTCGTCTCCTCACATTACAGCAGACATTCTCCGGCACGTACAGATGTGGTCAGTACAGACTCTACCATTAGATGGTGCTGCGGTCCTGTATCTCCTCTATAGTCAGTGTCGTCTCCTCACATTACAGCAGACATTCTCCGGCACGTACAGATGTGATCAGTACAGACTCTACCATTAGATGACGCTGCGGTCCTGTATCTCCTCTATAGTCAGTGTCGTCTCCTCACATTACAGCAGACATTCTCCGGCACGTACAGATGTGATCAGTACAGACTCTACCATTAGATGACGCTGCGGTCCTGTATCTCCTCTATAGTCAGTGTCGTCTCCTCACATTACAGCAGACATTCTCCGGCACGTACAGATGTGGTCAGTACAGACTCTACCATTAGATGACGCTGCGGTCCTGTATCTCCTCTATAGTCAGTGTCGTCTCCTCACATTACAGCAGACATTCTCCGGCACGTACAGATGTGGTCAGTACAGACTCTACCATTAGATGGCGCTGCGGTCCTGTATCTCCTCTATAGTCAGTGTGGTCTCCTCACATTACAGCAGACATTCTCCGGCACGTACAGATGTGGTCAGTACAGACTCTACCATTAGATGGTGCTGCGGTCCTGTATCTCCTCTATAGTCAGTTTTGTCTCCCCACATTACAGCAGACATTCTCCGGCACGTACAGATGTGGTCAGTACAGACTCTACCATTAGATGACGCTGCGGTCCTGTATCTCCTCTATAGTCAGTGTCGTCTCCTCACATTACAGCAGACATTCTCCGGCACGTACAGATGTGGTCAGTGCAGACTCTACCATTAGATGGTGCTGCGGTCCTGTATCTCCTCTATAGTCAGTGTCGTCTCCTCACATTACAGCACACATTCTCCGGCACGTACAGATGTGGTCAGTACAGATTCTACCATTAGATGACGCTGCGGTCCTGTATCTCCTCTATAGTCAGTGTCGTCTCCTCACATTACAGCAGACATTCTCCGGCACGTACAGATGTGGTCAGTACAGACTCTACCATTAGATGGTGCTGCGGTCCTGTATCTCCTCTATAGTCAGTGTCGTCTCCTCACATTACAGCAGACATTCTCCGGCACGTACAGATGTGGTCAGTGCAGACTCTACCATTAGATGACGCTGCGGTCCTGTATCTCCTCTATAGTCAGTGTCGTCTCCTCACATTACAGCAGACATTCTCCGGCACGTACAGATGTGGTCAGTACAGACTCTACCATTAGATGGTGCTGCGGTCCTGTATCTCCTCTATAGTCAGTGTCGTCTCCCCACATTACAGCAGACATTCTCCGGCACGTACAGATGTGATCAGTACAGACTCTACCATTAGATGACGCTGCGGTCCTGTATCTCCTCTATAGTCAGTGTCGTCTCCTCACATTACAGCAGACATTGTCCGGCACGTACAGATGTGGTCAGTACAGACTCTACCATTAGATGACGCTGCGGTCCTGTATCTCCTCTATAGTCAGTGTGGTCTCCTCACATTACAGCAGACATTCTCCGGCACGTACAGATGTGATCAGTACAGACTCTACCATTAGATGACGCTGCGGTCCTGTATCTCCTCTATAGTCAGTGTCGTCTCCTCACATTACAGCAGACATTCTCCAGCACGTACAGATGTGATCAGTACAGACTCTACCATTAGATGGTGCTGCGGTCCTGTATCTCCTCTATAGTCAGTGTCGTCTCCTCACATTACAGCAGACATTCTCCGGCACGTACAGATGTGATCAGTACAGACTCTACCATTAGATGACGCTGCGGTCCTGTATCTCCTCTATAGTCAGTGTCGTCTCCTCACATTACAGCAGACATTCTCCGGCACGTACAGATGTGGTCAGTACAGACTCTACCATTAGATGGCGCTGCGGTCCTGTATCTCCTCTATAGTCAGTGTCGTCTCCTCACATTACAGCAGACATTCTCCGGCACGTACAGATGTGGTCAGTACAGACTCTACCATTAGATGGTGCTGCGGTCCTGTATCTCCTCTATAGTCAGTGTCGTCTCCTCACATTACAGCAGACATTCTCCGGCACGTACAGATGTGGTCAGTACAGACTCTACCATTAGATGACGCTGCGGTCCTGTATCTCCTCTATAGTCAGTGTCGTCTCCTCACATTACAGCAGACATTCTCCGGCACGTACAGATGTGGTCAGTACAGACTCTACCATTAGATGGTGCTGCGGTCCTGTATCTCCTCTATAGTCAGTGTCGTCTCCTCACATTACAGCAGACATTCTCCGGCACGTACAGATGTGATCAGTACAGACTCTACCATTAGATGACGCTGCGGTCCTGTATCTCCTCTATAGTCAGTGTCGTCTCCTCACATTACAGCAGACATTCTCCGGCACGTACAGATGTGGTCAGTACAGACTCTACCATTAGATGGCGCTGCGGTCCTGTATCTCCTCTATAGTCAGTGTCGTCTCCTCACATTACAACAGACATTCTCCGGCACGTACAGATGTGGTCAGTACAGACTCTACCATTAGATGGTGCTGCGGTCCTGTATCTCCTCTATAGTCAGTGTCGTCTCCTCACATTACAGCAGACATTCTCCGGCACGTACAGATGTGATCAGTACAGACTCTACCATTAGATGACGCTGCGGTCCTGTATCTCCTCTATAGTCAGTGTCGTCTCCTCACATTACAGCAGACATTCTCCGGCACGTACAGATGTGGTCAGTACAGACTCTACCATTAGATGGCGCTGCGGTCCTGTATCTCCTCTATAGTCAGTGTCGTCTCCTCACATTACAGCAGACATTCTCCGGCACGTACAGATGTGGTCAGTACAGACTCTACCATTAGATGGTGCTGCGGTCCTGTATCTCCTCTATAGTCAGTGTCGTCTCCTCACATTACAGCAGACATTCTCCGGCACGTACAGATGTGGTCAGTACAGACTCTACCATTAGATGACGCTGCGGTCCTGTATCTCCTCTATAGTCAGTGTCGTCTCCTCACATTACAGCAGACATTCTCCGGCACGTACAGATGTGGTCAGTACAGACTCTACCATTAGATGGTGCTGCGGTCCTGTATCTCCTCTATAGTCAGTGTCGTCTCCTCACATTACAGCAGACATTCTCCGGCACGTACAGATGTGATCAGTACAGACTCTACCATTAGATGACGCTGCGGTCCTGTATCTCCTCTATAGTCAGTGTCGTCTCCTCACATTACAGCAGACATTCTCCGGCACGTACAGATGTGGTCAGTACAGACTCTACCATTAGATGGCGCTGCGGTCCTGTATCTCCTCTATAGTCAGTGTCGTCTCCTCACATTACAACAGACATTCTCCGGCACGTACAGATGTGGTCAGTACAGACTCTACCATTAGATGGTGCTGCGGTCCTGTATCTCCTCTATAGTCAGTGTCGTCTCCTCACATTACAGCAGACATTCTCCGGCACGTACAGATGTGGTCAGTACAGACTCTACCATTAGATGGTGCTGCGGTCCTGTATCTCCTCTATAGTCAGTGTCGTCTCCTCACATTACAGCAGACATTCTCCGGCACGTACAGATGTGGTCAGTACAGACTCTACCATTAGATGGCGCTGCGGTCCTGTATCTCCTCTATAGTCAGTGTCGTCTCCTCACATTACAGCAGACATTCTCCGGCACGTACAGATGTGATCAGTACAGACTCTACCATTAGATGACGCTGCGGTCCTGTATCTCCTCTATAGTCAGTGTCGTCTCCTCACATTACAGCAGACATTCTCCGGCACGTACAGATGTGATCAGTACAGACTCTACCATTAGATGACGCTGCGGTCCTGTATCTCCTCTGTAGTCAGTGTCGTCTCCTCACATTACAGCAGACATTCTCCGGCACGTACAGATGTGATCAGTACAGACTCTACCATTAGATGGCGCTGCGGTCCTGTATCTCCTCTATAGTCAGTGTCGTCTCCTCACATTACAGCAGACATTCTCCGGCACGTACAGATGTGGTCAGTACAGACTCTACCATTAGATGACGCTGCGGTCCTGTATCTCCTCTATAGTCAGTGTGGTCTCCTCACATTACAGCAGACATTCTCCGGCACGTACAGATGTGGTCAGTACAGACTCTACCATTAGATGGTGCTGCGGTCCTGTATCTCCTCTATAGTCAGTGTCGTCTCCTCACATTACAGCAGACATTCTCCGGCACGTACAGATGTGGTCAGTACAGACTCTACCATTAGATGGTGCTGCGGTCCTGTATCTCCTCTATAGTCAGTGTCGTCTCCTCACATTACAGCAGACATTCTCCGGCACGTACAGATGTGGTCAGTACAGACTCTACCATTAGATGGTGCTGTGGTCCTGTATCTCCTCTATAGTCAGTGTCGTCTCCCCACATTACAGCAGACATTCTCCGGCACGTACAGATGTGATCAGTACAGACTCTACCATTAGATGGCGCTGCGGTCCTGTATCTCCTCTATAGTCAGTGTCGTCTCCTCACATTACAGCAGACATTCTCCGGCACGTACAGATGTGATCAGTACAGACTCTACCATTAGATGGTGCTGCGGTCCTGTATCTCCTCTATAGTCAGTGTCGTCTCCTCACATTACAGCAGACATTCTCCGGCACGTACAGATGTGGTCAGTACAGACTCTACCATTAGATGGTGCTGCGGTCCTGTATCTCCTCTATAGTCAGCGTCGTCTCCCCACATTACAGCAGACATTCTCCGGCACGTACAGATGTGATCAGTACAGACTCTACCATTAGATGGCGCTGCGGTCCTGTATCTCCTCTATAGTCAGTGTCGTCTCCTCACATTACAGCAGACATTCTCCGGCACGTACAGATGTGATCAGTACAGACTCTACCATTAGATGGCGCTGCGGTCCTGTATCTCCTCTATAGTCAGTGTCGTCTCCCCACATTACAGCAGACATTCTCCGGCACGTACAGATGTGATCAGTTCAGACTCTACCATTAGATGGCGCTGCGGTCCTGTATCTCCTCTATAGTCAGTGTCGTCTCCTCACATTACAGCAGACATTCTCCGGCACGTACAGATGTGGTCAGTACAGACTCTACCATTAGATGGCGCTGCGGTCCTGTATCTCCTCTATAGTCAGTGTCGTCTCCTCACATTACAGCAGACATTCTCCGGCACGTACAGATGTGGTCAGTACAGACTCTACCATTAGATGGTGCTGCGGTCCTGTATCTCCTCTATAGTCAGTGTCGTCTCCTCACATTACAGCAGACATTCTCCGGCACGTACAGATGTGGTCAGTACAGACTCTACCATTAGATGACGCTGCGGTCCTGTATCTCCTCTATAGTCAGTGTCGTCTCCTCACATTACAGCAGACATTCTCCGGCACGTACAGATGTGGTCAGTACAGACTCTACCATTAGATGGTGCTGCGGTCCTGTATCTCCTCTATAGTCAGTGTCGTCTCCTCACATTACAGCAGACATTCTCCGGCACGTACAGATGTGATCAGTACAGACTCTACCATTAGATGGTGCTGCGGTCCTGTATCTCCTCTATAGTCAGTGTCGTCTCCTCACATTACAGCAGACATTCTCCGGCACGTACAGATGTGGTCAGTACAGACTCTACCATTAGATGGTGCTGCGGTCCTGTATCTCCTCTATAGTCAGTGTCGTCTCCTCACATTACAGCAGACATTCTCCTGCACGTACAGATGTGATCAGTACAGACTCTACCATTAGATGGTGCTGTGGTCCTGTATCTCCTCTATAGTCAGTGTCGTCTCCTCATATTACAGCAGACATTCTCCTGCACGTACAGATGTGGTCAGTACAGACTCTACCATTAGATGGTGCTGCGGTCCTGTATCTCCTCTATAGTCAGTGTCGTCTCCTCACATTACAGCAGACATTCTCCGGCACGTACAGATGTGGTCAGTACAGACTCTACCATTAGATGACGCTGCGGTCCTGTATCTCCTCTATAGTCAGTGTTGTCTCCTCACATTACAGCAGACATTCTCCGGCACGTACAGATGTGATCAGTACAGACTCTACCATTAGATGACGCTGCGGTCCTGTATCTCCTCTATGGTCAGTGTCGTCTCCTCACATTACAGCAGACATTCTCCGGCACGTACAGATGTGGTCAGTACAGACTCTACCATTAGATGACGCTGCGGTCCTGTATCTCCTCTATAGTCAGTGTCGTCTCCTCACATTACAGCAGACATTCTCCGGCACGTACAGATGTGGTCAGTACAGACTCTACCATTAGATGACGCTGCGGTCCTGTATCTCCTCTATAGTCAGTGTCGTCTCCTCACATTACAGCAGACATTCTCCGGCACGTACAGATGTGGTCAGTACAGACTCTACCATTAGATGACGCTGCGGTCCTGTATCTCCTCTATAGTCAGTGTCGTCTCCTCACATTACAGCAGACATTCTCCGGCACGTACAGATGTGGTCAGTACAGACTCTACCATTAGATGGTGCTGCGGTCCTGTATCTCCTCTATAGTCAGTGTCGTCTCCTCACATTACAGCAGACATTCTCCGGCACGTACAGATGTGATCAGTGCAGACTCTACCATTAGATGGCGCTGCGGTCCTGTATCTCCTCTATAGTCAGTGTCGTCTCCTCACATTACAGCATACATTCTCCGGCACGTACAGATGTGGTCAGTACAGACTCTACCATTAGATGGTGCTGCGGTCCTGTATCTCCTCTATAGTCAGTGTCGTCTCCCCACATTACAGCAGACATTCTCCGGCACGTACAGATGTGGTCAGTGCAGACTCTACCATTAGATGGTGCTGCGGTCCTGTATCTCCTCTATAGTCAGTGTCGTCTCCTCACATTACAGCAGACATTCTCCGGCACGTACAGATGTGATCAGTACAGACTCTACCATTAGATGACGCTGCGGTCCTGTATCTCCTCTATAGTCAGTGTCGTCTCCCCACATTACAGCAGACATTCTCCGGCACGTACAGATGTGATCAGTACAGACTCTACCATTAGATGACGCTGCGGTCCTGTATCTCCTCTATAGTCAGTGTCGTCTCCTCACATTACAGCAGACATTCTCCGGCACGTACAGATGTGATCAGTACAGACTCTACCATTAGATGGCGCTGCGGTCCTGTATCTCCTCTATAGTCAGTGTCGTCTCCCCACATTACAGCAGACATTCTCCGGCACGTACAGATGTGATCAGTACAGACTCTACCATTAGATGGTGCTGCGGTCCTGTATCTCCTCTATAGTCAGTGTCGTCTCCTCACATTACAGCAGACATTCTCCGGCACGTACAGATGTGGTCAGTACAGACTCTACCATTAGATGGCGCTGCGGTCCTGTATCTCCTCTATAGTCAGTGTCGTCTCCTCACATTACAGCAGACATTCTCCGGCACGTACAGATGTGGTCAGTACAGACTCTACCATTAGATGGCGCTGCGGTCCTGTATCTCCTCTATAGTCAGTGTCGTCTCCTCACATTACAGCAGACATTCTCCGGCACGTACAGATGTGATCAGTACAGACTCTACCATTAGATGACGCTGCGGTCCTGTATCTCCTCTATAGTCAGTGTCGTCTCCTCACATTACAGCAGACATTCTCCGGCACGTACAGATGTGGTCAGTACAGACTCTACCATTAGATGGTGCTGCGGTCCTGTATCTCCTCTATAGTCAGTGTCGTCTCCTCACATTACAGCAGACATTCTCCGGCACGTACAGATGTGGTCAGTACAGACTCTACCATTAGATGGTGCTGCGGTCCTGTATCTCCTCTATAGTCAGTGTCGTCTCCTCACATTACAGCAGACATTCTCCGGCACGTACAGATGTGGTCAGTGCAGACTCTACCATTAGATGGCGCTGCGGTCCTGTATCTCCTCTATAGTCAGTGTCGTCTCCTCACATTACAGCAGACATTCTCCGGCACGTACAGATGTGGTCAGTACAGACTCTACCATTAGATGGCGCTGCGGTCCTGTATCTCCTCTATAGTCAGTGTCGTCTCCTCACATTACAGCAGACATTCTCCGGCACGTACAGATGTGATCAGTACAGACTCTACCATTAGATGACGCTGCGGTCCTGTATCTCCTCTATAGTCAGTGTCGTCTCCTCACATTACAGCAGACATTCTCCGGCACGTACAGATGTGGTCAGTACAGACTCTACCATTAGATGGTGCTGCGGTCCTGTATCTCCTCTATAGTCAGTGTCGTCTCCTCACATTACAGCAGACATTCTCCGGCACGTACAGATGTGGTCAGTACAGACTCTTCCATTAGATGGTGCTGCGGTCCTGTATCTCCTCTATAGTCAGTGTCGTCTCCTCACATTACAGCAGACATTCTCCGGCACGTACAGATGTGATCAGTACAGACTCTACCATTAGATGGCGCTGCGGTCCTGTATCTCCTCTATAGTCAGTGTCGTCTCCTCACATTACAGCAGACATTCTCCGGCACGTACAGATGTGGTCAGTACAGACTCTACCATTAGATGGTGCTGCGGTCCTGTATCTCCTCTATAGTCAGTGTCGTCTCCTCACATTACAGCAGACATTCTCCGGCACGTACAGATGTGGTCAGTACAGACTCTACCATTAGATGGCGCTGCGGTCCTGTATCTCCTCTATAGTCAGTGTCGTCTCCTCACATTACAGCAGACATTCTCCGGCACGTACAGATGTGATCAGTACAGACTCTACCAATAGATGATGCTGCGGTCCTGTATCTCCTCTATAGTCAGTGTCGTCTCCTCACATTACAGCAGACATTCTCCGGCACGTACAGATGTGGTCAGTACAGACTCTACCATTAGATGACGCTGCGGTCCTGTATCTCCTCTATAGTCAGTGTCGTCTCCTCACATTACAGCAGACATTCTCCGGCACGTACAGATGTGGTCAGTACAGACTCTACCATTAGATGGTGCTGCGGTCCTGTATCTCCTCTATAGTCAGTGTCGTCTCCTCACATTACAGCAGACATTCTCCGGCACGTACAGATGTGATCAGTACAGACTCTACCATTAGATGGTGCTGCGGTCCTGTATCTCCTCTATAGTCAGTGTCATCTCCTCACATTACAGCAGACATTCTCCGGCACGTACAGATGTGGTCAGTACAGACTCTACCATTAGATGACGCTGCGGTCCTGTATCTCCTCTATAGTCAGTGTGGTCTCCTCACATTACAGCAGACATTCTCCGGCACGTACAGATGTGGTCAGTACAGACTCTATCATTAGATGACGCTGCGGTCCTGTATCTCCTCTATAGTCAGTGTGGTCTCCTCACATTACAGCAGACATTCTCCGGCACGTACAGATGTGGTCAGTACAGACTCTACCATTAGATGGTGCTGCGGTCCTGTATCTCCTCTATAGTCAGTGTGGTCTCCTCACATTACAGCAGACATTCTCCGGCACGTACAGATGTGGTCAGTACAGACTCTACCATTAGATGACGCTGCGGTCCTGTATCTCCTCTATAGTCAGTGTCGTCTCCTCACATTACAGCAGACATTCTCCGGCACGTACAGATGTGATCAGTACAGACTCTACCATTAGATGGTGCTGCGGTCCTGTATCTCCTCTATAGTCAGTGTCGTCTCCTCACATTACAGCAGACATTCTCCGGCACGTACAGATGTGGTCAGTACAGACTCTACCATTAGATGACGCTGCGGTCCTGTATCTCCTCTATAGTCAGTGTCGTCTCCTCACATTACAGCAGACATTCTCCGGCACGTACAGATGTGATCAGTACAGACTCTACCATTAGATGGTGCTGCGGTCCTGTATCTCCTCTATAGTCAGTGTCGTCTCCTCACATTACAGCAGACATTCTCCGGCACGTACAGATGTGGTCAGTACAGACTCTACCATTAGATGGTGCTGCGGTCCTGTATCTCCTCTATAGTCAGTGTCGTCTCCTCACATTACAGCAGACATTCTCCGGCACGTACAGATGTGGTCAGTACAGACTCTACCATTAGATGACGCTGCGGTCCTGTATCTCCTCTATAGTCAGTGTCGTCTCCTCACATTACAGCAGACATTCTCCGGCACGTACAGATGTGATCAGTACAGACTCTACCATTAGATGACGCTGCGGTCCTGTATCTCCTCTATAGTCAGTGTCGTCTCCTCACATTACAGCAGACATTCTCCGGCACGTACAGATGTGATCAGTACAGACTCTACCATTAGATGGTGCTGCGGTCCTGTATCTCCTCTATAGTCAGTGTCGTCTCCCCACATTACAGCAGACATTCTCCGGCACGTACAGATGTGGTCAGTACAGACTCTACCATTAGATGACGCTGCGGTCCTGTATCTCCTCTATAGTCAGTGTGGTCTCCTCACATTACAGCAGACATTCTCCAGCACGTACAGATGTGATCAGTACAGACTCTACCATTAGATGACGCTGCGGTCCTGTATCTCCTCTATAGTCAGTGTGGTCTCCTCACATTACAGCAGACATTCTCCGGCACGTACAGATGTGATCAGTACAGACTCTACCATTAGATGACGCTGCGGTCCTGTATCTCCTCTATAGTCAGTGTCGTCTCCTCACATTACAGCAGACATTCTCCGGCACGTACAGATGTGGTCAGTACAGACTCTACCATTAGATGGTGCTGCGGTCCTGTATCTCCTCTATAGTCAGTGTCGTCTCCTCACATTACAGCAGACATTCTCCGGCACGTACAGATGTGATCAGTACAGACTCTACCATTAGATGGTGCTGCGGTCCTGTATCTCCTCTATAGTCAGTGTCATCTCCTCACATTACAGCAGACATTCTCCGGCACGTACAGATGTGGTCAGTACAGACTCTACCATTAGATGACGCTGCGGTCCTGTATCTCCTCTATAGTCAGTGTGGTCTCCTCACATTACAGCAGACATTCTCCGGCACGTACAGATGTGGTCAGTACAGACTCTACCATTAGATGACGCTGCGGTCCTGTATCTCCTCTATAGTCAGTGTGGTCTCCTCACATTACAGCAGACATTCTCCGGCACGTACAGATGTGGTCAGTACAGACTCTACCATTAGATGGTGCTGCGGTCCTGTATCTCCTCTATAGTCAGTGTGGTCTCCTCACATTACAGCAGACATTCTCCGGCACGTACAGATGTGGTCAGTACAGACTCTACCATTAGATGACGCTGCGGTCCTGTATCTCCTCTATAGTCAGTGTCGTCTCCTCACATTACAGCAGACATTCTCCGGCACGTACAGATGTGATCAGTACAGACTCTACCATTAGATGGTGCTGCGGTCCTGTATCTCCTCTATAGTCAGTGTCGTCTCCTCACATTACAGCAGACATTCTCCGGCACGTACAGATGTGGTCAGTACAGACTCTACCATTAGATGACGCTGCGGTCCTGTATCTCCTCTATAGTCAGTGTCGTCTCCTCACATTACAGCAGACATTCTCCGGCACGTACAGATGTGATCAGTACAGACTCTACCATTAGATGGTGCTGCGGTCCTGTATCTCCTCTATAGTCAGTGTCGTCTCCTCACATTACAGCAGACATTCTCCGGCACGTACAGATGTGGTCAGTACAGACTCTACCATTAGATGACGCTGCGGTCCTGTATCTCCTCTATAGTCAGTGTCGTCTCCTCACATTACAGCAGACATTCTCCGGCACGTACAGATGTGATCAGTACAGACTCTACCATTAGATGACGCTGCGGTCCTGTATCTCCTCTATAGTCAGTGTCGTCTCCTCACATTACAGCAGACATTCTCCGGCACGTACAGATGTGATCAGTACAGACTCTACCATTAGATGACGCTGCGGTCCTGTATCTCCTCTATAGTCAGTGTCGTCTCCCCACATTACAGCAGACATTCTCCGGCACGTACAGATGTGGTCAGTACAGACTCTACCATTAGATGACGCTGCGGTCCTGTATCTCCTCTATAGTCAGTGTGGTCTCCTCACATTACAGCAGACATTCTCCAGCACGTACAGATGTGATCAGTACAGACTCTACCATTAGATGACGCTGCGGTCCTGTATCTCCTCTATAGTCAGTGTGGTCTCCTCACATTACAGCAGACATTCTCCGGCACGTACAGATGTGATCAGTACAGACTCTACCATTAGATGACGCTGCGGTCCTGTATCTCCTCTATAGTCAGTGTCGTCTCCTCACATTACAGCAGACATTCTCCGGCACGTACAGATGTGGTCAGTACAGACTCTACCATTAGATGACGCTGCGGTCCTGTATCTCCTCTATAGTCAGTGTCGTCTCCTCACATTACAGCAGACATTCTCCGGCACGTACAGATGTGGTCAGTACAGACTCTACCATTAGATGACGCTGTGGTCCTGTATCTCCTCTATAGTCAGTGTCGTCTCCTCACATTACAGCAGACATTCTCCGGCACGTACAGATGTGGTCAGTACAGACTCTACCATTAGATGACGCTGTGGTCCTGTATCTCCTCTATAGTCAGTGTCGTCTCCTCACATTACAGCAGACATTCTCCGGCACGTACAGATGTGGTCAGTACAGACTCTGCCATTAGATGACGCTGCGGTCCTGTATCTCCTCTATAGTCAGTGTCGTCTCCTCACATTACAGCAGACATTCTCCGGCACGTACAGATGTGATCAGTACAGACTCTACCATTAGATGACGCTGCGGTCCTGTATCTCCTCTATAGTCAGTGTCGTCTCCTCACATTACAGCAGACATTCTCCGGCACGTACAGATGTGGTCAGTACAGACTCTACCATTAGATGACGCTGCGGTCCTGTATCTCCTCTATAGTCAGTGTCGTCTCCCCACATTACAGCAGACATTCTCCGGCACGTACAGATGTGATCAGTACAGACTCTACCATTAGATGGTGCTGCGGTCCTGTATCTCCTCTATAGTCAGTGTCGTCTCCTCACATTACAGCAGACATTCTCCGGCACGTACAGATGTGATCAGTACAGACTCTACCATTAGATGACGCTGCGGTCCTGTATCTCCTCTATAGTCAGTGTCGTCTCCTCACATTACAGCAGACATTCTCCGGCACGTACAGATGTGGTCAGTACAGACTCTGCCATTAGATGACGCTGCGGTCCTGTATCTCCTCTATAGTCAGTGTCGTCTCCTCACATTACAGCAGACATTCTCCGGCACGTACAGATGTGATCAGTACAGACTCTACCATTAGATGACGCTGCGGTCCTGTATCTCCTCTATAGTCAGTGTCGTCTCCTCACATTACAGCAGACATTCTCCGGCACGTACAGATGTGGTCAGTACAGACTCTACCATTAGATGACGCTGCGGTCCTGTATCTCCTCTATAGTCAGTGTCGTCTCCCCACATTACAGCAGACATTCTCCGGCACGTACAGATGTGATCAGTACAGACTCTACCATTAGATGGTGCTGCGGTCCTGTATCTCCTCTATAGTCAGTGTCGTCTCCTCACATTACAGCAGACATTCTCCGGCACGTACAGATGTGATCAGTACAGACTCTACCATTAGATGACGCTGCGGTCCTGTATCTCCTCTATAGTCAGTGTCGTCTCCTCACATTACAGCAGACATTCTCCGGCACGTACAGATGTGGTCAGTACAGACTCTACCATTAGATGACGCTGTGGTCCTGTATCTCCTCTATAGTCAGTGTCGTCTCCTCACATTACAGCAGACATTCTCCGGCACGTACAGATGTGGTCAGTACAGACTCTACCATTAGATGGTGCTGCGGTCCTGTATCTCCTCTATATTCAGTGTCGTCTCCTCACATTACAGCAGACATTCTCCGGCACGTACAGATGTGGTCAGTACAGACTCTACCATTAGATGGTGCTGCGGTCCTGTATCTCCTCTATAGTCAGTGTCGTCTCCTCACATTACAGCAGACATTCTCCGGCACGTACAGATGTGATCAGTACAGACTCTACCATTAGATGGTGCTGCGGTCCTGTATCTCCTCTATAGTCAGTGTCGTCTCCTCACATTACAGCAGACATTCTCCGGCACGTACAGATGTGGTCAGTACAGACTCTACCATTAGATGACGCTGTGGTCCTGTATCTCCTCTATAGTCAGTGTCGTCTCCTCACATTACAGCAGACATTCTCCGGCACGTACAGATGTGGTCAGTACAGACTCTACCATTAGATGGTGCTGCGGTCCTGTATCTCCTCTATATTCAGTGTCGTCTCCTCACATTACAGCAGACATTCTCCGGCACGTACAGATGTGGTCAGTACAGACTCTACCATTAGATGACGCTGTGGTCCTGTATGGTGATGTCCGTATTGTGCACATGTTTTTCTTTTCGGTGAGGTTTCCTTTTTTCTGTTTTTCAGGGGCTGCTTCCTAACCTCCTCTCTGGTTGGCACCCTGGCCCTCAGCCTCACCATCCCGCTCTCCATCATTGCAGACATCTGCATGCAGAAGGTAACTGAGTATAGTTGTGGAAATGTCCGCTTGCCGTGCTCTGTGGTCATCTGCCCCTCCAGCGTCCGCGCCATGTGCCGTGCATTGTGCTAGTGTTGTGCCAATAGATTATAGGCTGATGGTGCCTAAAGCATGTGATCTATAGCAATAATCTGCTATCGTCCTCGCCATGTCTCCTGCAAGGCTCAGTCCACATTTCTTTAGAGGATTAGAAATTTTGGTCTTTTTTCTGCTTCTATTAATTTTTTTATGGGGTCTGATCGCTTTGTTTCTGTAATGTATTGTTTAGTTTGTTATTGAACTTTGACGGTCTTATCCTGTATGCAGAAATGTGAACCTGGCCCTACCTCTAACCTGGTCCTGGCCCTAACCTGGCCCTAACTCTAACCTGGCCCTAACTCTAACCTGGTCCTAGCCCTAACCTGGCCCTAACTCTAACCTGGTCCTGGCCCTAACCTGGCCCTAACTCTAACCTGGCCCTAACTCTAACCTGGTCCTAGCCCTAACCTGGCCCTAACTCTAACCTGGTCCTAGCCCTAACCTGGCCCTAACTCTAACCTGGTCCTGGCCCTAACCTGGCCCTAACTCTAACCTGGTCCTGGCCCTAACCTGGCCCTAACTCTAACCTGGTCCTGGCCCTAACCTGGCCCTAACTCTAACCTGGTCCTAGCCCTAACCTGGCCCTAACTCTAACCTGGTCCTGGCCCTAACCTGGCCCTAACTCTAACCTGGTCCTGGCCCTAACCTGGCCCTAACTCTAACCTGGTCCTGGCCCTAACTTGACCCTAGGCCTAACCTGACCCTAACTCTAATCTTGCTCAAAGCTTACTTCAAAGCTTTGACAAAGACCGTGGTACGGTCGAAACGCGTTGCTTTACCCACTGGGGCCATGGTGATGTATTAGGAGCACTTTTTGTATAATTTATTTTGCAATTTGCATTTTAACTTAAAATTTTTTTTTCCAATAAACTGTTTATATTTTATTGAGCTGGAACATTGCATTTTTTCTATCTACCAAAGTCTTGTCAGGATCTGGTTCCGTGCTCTCTACAAAAATGGTGAGCTGGCTTTGCTTTTTCTTTCACGATCCTCAAGAATAACTGTGCTTCATAGACTTTCTGCTTGATTGCATTTTTCTCTGAAGTTTCCTATAGACTGCTGAGCTGCGTTTATTATTTGCACCAAGTGTTGTGGACTTGAGTTTCTGTCTGCACCTGTTTGAATCACCGTGTGATAATATAGACTTTATCACTTATAAAACTGTGTCCTGTTGTTCCACGCAAAGAGTCTCCTGAGTTATCCCCTATAATTATTACAAAGAGGTAGTCACCGGGAATGGTCTTCCAACAATCTTGAAGGAGTTCCCAGAGATGCTTAGCACTTGTTGGCCCTTTTGCCTTCACTCTGCGGTCGGTCCAGCTCACCCCAAACCATCTCGATTGGGTTCAGGTCTGGTGACTGTGGAGGCCAGGTCATCTGGCGTAGCACCCATCACTCTCCATCTTGGTCAAATAGCCCTTACACAGCCTGGAGGTGTGTTTGGGGTCATTGTCCTGTTGAAATAAATGATGGTCCAACTAAACGGAAACCGGATGGAATAGCATGCCGCTGCAAGATGCTGTGGTAGCCATGCTGGTTCAGTATGCCTTCAATTTTGAATAAATCCCCAACAGTGTCACCAGCAAAGCACCCGCACACCATCACACCTCCTCCACCATGCTTCACGGTGGGAACCAGGCATGTAGAGTCCATCCGTTCACCTTTTCTGTGTCGCGCAAAGCACAGTGGTTGGAACCAAAGATCTCAAATTTGGACTCATCAGACCAAAGCCCAGATTTCCACTGGTCTAGTGTCCATTCCTTGTGTTTTTTAGCCCAAACAAATCTCTTCTGCTTGTTGCCTGTCCTTAGCAGTGGTTTCCTAGCAGCTATTTTACCATGAAGGCCTGCTGCACAAAGTCTCCTCTTAGCAGTTGTTGTAGAGATGTGTCTGGTGCTAGAACTCTGTGTGGCATTGACCTGGTCTCTAATCTGAGCTGCTGTTATCCTGCGATTTCTGAGGCTGGTGACTAGGATACACTTATCCTCAGAAGCAGAGGTGACTCTTGGTCTTCCTTTCCTGGGGCGGTCCTCATGTGAGCCAGTTTCTTTGTAGCACTTGATGGTTTTTGCCACTGCACTTGGGGACACTTTCAAAGTTTGCCCAATTTTTTGGACTGACTGACCTTCATTTCTTAAAGTAATGATGGCCACTCGTTTTTCTTTACTTAGCTGCTTTTTTCTTGCCATAATACAAATTCTAACAGTTTATTCAGTAGGACTATCAGCTGTGTATCCACCAGACTTCTGCACGACACAACTGATGGTCCCAACCCCATTTATAAGGCAAGAAATCCCACTTATTAAACCTGACAGGGCACACCTGTGAAGTGAAGACCATTCCCGGTGACTACCTCTTGAAGCTCATCAAGAGAATGCCAAGAGTGTGCAAAGCAGTCATCAAAGCAAAAGGTGGCTACTGTGAAGAACCTAGAATATAAGACATAATTTCAGTTGTTTCACACTTTTTTGTTAAGTATATAATTCCACATGTGATAATTCATAGTTTTGATGCCTTCAGTGTGAATGTACAATTTTCATAGTCATGAAAATACAGAAAAATCTTTAAATGAGAAGGTGTGTCCAATCTTTTGGTCTGCACTGTACGCGAGTCCCGGCCGGTGACCGGGTCATGCATATGTGGATCGTCGCCGGTGACGGGTCGTGCGTATAAGA
Source organism: Ranitomeya variabilis (assembly GCF_051348905.1). Classification (NCBI taxonomy): domain Eukaryota; kingdom Metazoa; phylum Chordata; class Amphibia; order Anura; family Dendrobatidae; genus Ranitomeya; species Ranitomeya variabilis. The sequence continues at coordinate 248,533,363 of NC_135238.1, read as the reverse complement.
GTCCTGGCCAGTGACGAGTCGCGAGTATGTGGATCGTGGCCGGTGACGGGTTGCTCGTATGCAAGTCCCAGGCCGGTGACGGGGTCGCACGTATGCTATTCCCGGGCCGGTGACAGGGTCGCACGTATGCTAGTCCCGGGCCGGTGACGGGGTCGCACGTATGCTAGTCCCGGGCCGGTGACGGGGTCGTACATATATGGATCGTGTCCGGTGAGCGGTCGTGCGTATACATGTCCCGGCTCCTGATGGAGCTGCGCGTATGCGGATCTTGGCCTGTGACGGAGCTGCGCGTATGCTGATCTCGGCCTGTGACGGAGCTGCGCGTATGCTGATCTCGGCCTGTGACGGAGCTGCGCGTATGCTGATCTCGGCCTGTGACGGAGCTGCGCGTATGCGCTCCTCCTGTGACTGCTGAACGATGTTACCCTGTGATGTCTCCATTGTCTGTACATGTCCGCGCTTATTGTACAGCGCTGAAGAATATGTTGGCGCTCTACAAATAACAGTATTATGACTATTTCTACCAGGCATTGATTTTACCCCGTGGTATAACTGGGCTGCCTGTGCTTTGTTGCAGGTGAAATTCTCCTGGGTTTTCTTCGCTGGTGCTCTTCCGGTTTTCATCTCTTTTTTCATTGTGACTCTCCTGTGTCATTATAATAACTGGGATCCCGTCATGGTGGCCGTACGCAGGATCTTTGCCATTCTATGCAGGAAGCATCGGACACTGAGGTACGCCCCGAACACTGCACCATTGTGTCATGGTAGTGGATGAATTTATGCCATTGCAAGAGAAATTAACTGTGAAGCTGTCGGATAATCACAAAGTAACCACCTTCCTCCATTCCAGGACTTCAGAGGACGAGGAGCAGAGTGAGAGTCTGATCTCTCTACACAACCTCTGCCCCCCGGACGAGGGATCCACTAGCTGCTCCTGACCTGGGGTATATACATAGGGGATCTATACAGTAACCCTACAGTGATCATATGCAATTTTCTGACCATAACGTGCCCCTCCATACAACTACCCTGATACCTCCCCACACACAATCTCCAGTATATAACCTGTCCTCTCCATACATCTCTGCTCTAATCTCCTGATACCTCCACACACCTAACCTCCAGTATATAACCTGTCCTCTCCATATATCTCTGTCCTAATCTCCTGATACCTCCCCACACATAATCTCCAGTATATAACCTGTCCTCTCCATACATCTCTGCCCTAATCTCCTGATACCTCCCCACACACAATCTCCAGTATATAACCTGTCCTCTCCATACATCTCTGCTCTAATCTCCTGATACCTCCACACACCTAACCTCCAGTATATAACCTGTCCTCTCCATATATCTCTGTCCTAATCTCCTGATACCTCCCCACACATAATCTCCAGTATATAACCTGTCCTCTCCATACATCTCTGCCCTAATCTCCTGATACCTCCCCACACATAATCTCCAGTATATAACCTGTCCTCTCCATACATCTCTGCCCTAATCTCCTGATACCTCCCCACACATAATCTCCAGTATATAACCTGTCCTCTCCATACATCTCTGCTCTAATCTCCTGATACCTCCCCACACATAATCTCCAGTATATAACCTGTCCTCTCCATACATCTCTGTCCTAATCTCCTGATACCTCCTCACACATAATCTCCAGTATATAGCCTGTCCTCTCCATACATCTCTGCTCTAATCTGCTGATACCTCCACACACCTAACCTCCAGTATATAACCTGTCCTCTCCATATATCTCTGTCCTAATCTCCTGATACCTCCCCACACATAATCTCCAGTATATAACCTGTCCTCTCCATACATCTCTGCTCTAATCTCCTGATACCTCCCCACACATAATCTCCAGTATATAACCTGTCATCTCCATACATCTCTGTCCTAATCTCCTGATACCTCCCCACACATAATCTCCAGTATATAACCTGTCATCTCCATACATCTCTGCTCTAATCTCCTGATACCTCCACACATAATCTCCAGTATATAACCTGTCCTCTCCATACATCTCTGTCCTAATCTCCTGATACCTCCCCACACATAATCTCCAGTATATAACCTGTCCTCTCCATACATCTCTGTCCTAATCTCCTGATACCTCCACACAATCTCCAGTATATAACCTGTCCTCTCCATACATCTCTGCCCTAATCTCCTGCTACCTCCCCACACATAATCTCCAGTATATAACCTGTCCTCTCCATACATCTCTGCTCTAATCTCCTGATACCTTCCCACACATAATCTCCAGTATATAACCTGTCCTCTCCATACATCTCTGCTCTAATCTCATGATATCTCCCCACACATAATCTCCAGTATATAACCTGTCCTCTCCATACATCTCTGCTCTAATCTCCTGCTACCCCACACATAATCTCGAGAATATAACCTGTCCTCTCCATACATCTCTGCCCTAATCTCCTGATACCTCCCCACATAATCTCCAGTATATAACCTGTCCTCTCCATACATCTCTGCCCTAATCTCCTGATACCTCCCCCACATAATCTCCAGTATATAACCTGTCCTCTCCATACATCTCTGTCCTAATCTCCTGATACCTCCCACACATAATCTCCAGTATATAACCTGTCCTCTCCATACATCTCTGCCCTAATCTCCTGATACCTCCCACACATAATCTCCAGTATATAACCTGTCCTCTCCATACATCTCTGCCCTAATCTCCTGATACCCCACACATAATCTCGAGAATATAACCTGTCCTCTCCATACATCTCTGCCCTAATCTCCTGATACCTCCCCACACATAATCTCCCGTATATAACCTGTCCTCTCCATACATCTCTGCCCTAATCTCTTGATACCTCCCCATACATAATCTCCAGTATATAACCTGTCCTCTCCATACATCTCTACCCTAATCTCCTGATACCTCCCCACTCATAATCTCCAGTATATAACCTGTCCTCTCCATACATCTTTGCTCTAATCTCCTGATACCTCCCCACACATAATCCCCATTATATAACCTGTCCTCTCCATACATCTCTGTCCTAATCTCCTGATACCTCCACACAATCTCCAGTATATAACCTGTCCTCTCCATACATCTCTGCTCTAATCTCCAAATACCTCCCACACATAGTCTCCAGTATATAACCTGTCCTCTCCATACATCTCTGCCCTAATCTCCTGATACCTCCCACACATAATCTCCAGTACATAACCTGTCCTCTCTATACATCTCTGCCCTAATCTCCTGATACCTCCCACACAATCTCCAGTATATAACCTGTCCTCTCCATACATCTCTGCTCTAATCTCCTGATACCTCCCCACTCATAATCTCCAGTATATAACCTGTCCTCTCCATACATCTTTGCTCTAATCTCCTGATACCTCCCCACACATAATCCCCATTATATAACCTGTCCTCTCCATACATCTCTGTCCTAATCTCCTGATACCTCCACACAATCTCCAGTATATAACCTGTCCTCTCCATACATCTCTGCTCTAATCTCCAAATACCTCCCCACATAATCTCCAGTATATAACCTGTCCTCTCCATACATCTCTGCTCTAATCTCCTGATACTTCCCCACACATAATCTCCAGTATATAACCTGTCCTCTCCATACATCTCTGCTCTAATCTCCTGATACCTCCCCACACATAATCTCCAGTATATAACCTGTCATCTCCATACATCTCTGTCCTAATCTCCTGATACCTCCCCACACATAATCTCCAGTATATAACCTGTCATCTCCATACATCTCTGCTCTAATCTCCTGATACCTCCACACATAATCTCCAGTATATAACCTGTCCTCTCCATACATCTCTGTCCTAATCTCCTGATACCTCCCCACACATAATCTCCAGTATATAACCTGTCCTCTCCATACATCTCTGTCCTAATCTCCTGCTACCTCCCCACACATAATCTCCAGTATATAACCTGTCCTCTCCATACATCTCTGCTCTAATCTCCTGATACCTTCCCACACATAATCTCCAGTATATAACCTGTCCTCTCCATACATCTCTGCTCTAATCTCATGATATCTCCCCACACATAATCTCCAGTATATAACCTGTCCTCTCCATACATCTCTGCTCTAATCTCATGATATCTCCCCACACATAATCTCCAGTATATAACCTGTCCTCTCCATACATCTCTGCTCTAATCTCCTGATACCCCACACATAATCTCGAGAATATAACCTGTCCTCTCCATACATCTCTGCCCTAATCTCCTGATACCTCCCCACATAATCTCCAGTATATAACCTGTCCTCTCCATACATCTCTGCCCTAATCTCCTGATACCTCCCCCACATAATCTCCAGTATATAACCTGTCCTCTTCATACATCTCTGCCCTAATCTCCTGATACCTCCCCACATGATCTCCAGTATATAACCTGTCCTCTCCATACATCTCTGCCCTAATCTCCTGATACCCCACACATAATCTCGAGAATATAACCTGTCCTCTCCATACATCTCTGCCCTAATCTCCTGATACCTCCCCACATAATCTCCAGTATATAACCTGTCCTCTCCATACATCTCTGCCCTAATCTCCTGATACCTCCCCACATAATCTCCAGTATATAACCTGTCCTCTCCGTACATCTCTGCCCTAATCTCCTGATACCTCCCACACATAATCTCCAGTATATAACCTGTCCTCTCCATACATCTCTGCCCTAATCTCCTGATACCTCCCCACATAATCTCCAGTATATAACCTGTCCTCTCCATACATCTCTGCCCTAATCTCCTGATACCTCCCCACACATAATCTCCCGTATATAACCTGTCCTCTCCATACATCTCTGCCCTAATCTCTTGATACCTCCCCATACATAATCTCCAGTATATAACCTGTACTCTCCATACATCTCTGCCCTAATCTCCCGATACCTCCCCACATAATCTCCAGTATATAACCTGTCCTCTCCATACATCTCTACCCTAATCTCCTGATACCTCCCCACACATAATCTCCAGTATATAACCTGTCCTCTCCATACATCTCTGCCCTAATCACCTGATATCTCCCACACATAATCTCCAGTATATAACCTGTCCTCTCCATACATCTCTGCTCTAATCTCCTGATACCTCCCCACTCATAATCTCCAGTATATAACCTGTCCTCTCCATACATCTCTGTCCTAATCTCCTGATACCTCCACACAATCTCCAGTATATAACCTGTCCTCTCCATACATCTCTGCTCTAATCTCCAAATACCTCCCCACATAATCTCCAGTATATAACCTGTCCTCTCCATACATCTCTGCTCTAATCTCCTGATACTTCCCCACACATAATCTCCAGTATATAACCTGTCCTCTCCATACATCTCTGCTCTAATCACCTGATATCTCCCTCACAATCTCCAGTATATAACCTGTCCTCTCCATACATCTCTGCTCTAATCTCCTGATAGCTCCCCACACATAATCTCCAGTATATAACTTGTCCTCTCCATACATCTCTGCTCTAATCTCCTGATACCTCCACACACATAATCTCCAGTATATAACCTGTCCTCTCCATACATCTCTGCCCTAATCTCCTGATACCTCGCCACACATAATATCCAGTATATAACCTGTCCTCTCCATACATATTTGCTCTAATCTCCTGATACCTCCCCACACATAATCCCCATTATATAACCTGTCCTCTCCATACATCTCTGTCCTAATCTCCTGATACCTCCACACAATCTCCAGTATATAACCTGTCCTCTCCATACATCTCTGCTCTAATCTCCAAATACCTCCCCACATAATCTCCAGTATATAACCTGTCCTCTCCATACATCTCTGCTCTAATCTCCTGATACTTCCCCACACATAATCTCCAGTATATAACCTGTCCTCTCCATACATCTCTGCTCTAATCACCTGATATCTCCCTCACAATCTCCAGTATATAACCTGTCCTCTCCATACATCTCTGCTCTAATCTCCTGATAGCTCCCCACACATAATCTCCAGTATATAACTTGTCCTCTCCATACATCTCTGCTCTAATCTCCTGATACCTCCACACACATAATCTCCAGTATATAACCTGTCCTCTCCATACATCTCTGCCCTAATCTCCTGATACCTCGCCACACATAATATCCAGTATATAACCTGTCCTCTCCATACATCTCTGCTCTAATCTCCTGATACCTCCACACACATAATCTCCAGTATATAACCTGTCCTCTCCATACATCTCTGTCCTAATCTCCTGATACCTCCACACACATAATCTCCAGTATATAACCTGTCATCTCCATACATCTCTGTCCTAATCTCCTGATACCTCCCCACACATAATCTCCAGTATATAACTTGTCCTCGCCATACATCTCTGCCCTAATCTCCTGATACCTCCCCACACAATCTCCAGTATATAACCTGTCCTCTCCATACATCTCTGTACTAATCTCCAGATACCTCCACACAATCTCCAGTATATAACCTGTCCTCTCCGTACATCTCTGCCCTAATCTCCAGATACCTCCACACACAATCTCCAGTATATAACCTGTCCTCTCCATACATCCCTGCTCTAATCTCCTGATACCTCCCCACACATAATCTCCAGTATATAACCTGTACTCTCCATACATCTCTGCCCTAATCTCCTGATACCTCCCTGTTATGGTCTGGTGATTAAGGAGCGACATGCGACTAGCTCTGAGCAGGTGGTAACTATACCGACCGCAGTTCCTGATCTTAACACAGACACTAGCAGTAGCCGTGGGATGTTCCTGTCACTCCCTGGACACCTCGTCACAGCCGGAGATCTAGCTACCCCTAAAGGTAGAAGCTGGAAAGCTATCTTTCCTCAGAGAAAATCCCCAAAGGATAGGACAGCCCCCCACAAATAATGACTGTGAGAGGAGAAGGAAATGACATACGTAGTATGAAACAAGATTTAGCAAAGGAGGCCACTACTAGCTAGAAAGAATTAGTACAGGACAGAACACTGTGCGGTCAGTAATAAAAACTAGAAAAAGTCCACCGCAGAGAAATGCAAAAATCTCCACACCTGACTAAAGGTGTGGAGGGCAAACTCTGCTGCCCAGAGCTTCCAGCTTAGCTGACTAGATACATACTGATAAGCTGGACAAATGAGCAAAACATAGAAAGTGCTAAACAACAAAGTCCACAACAAGTGAACTGCAAAAAGACAAGCAAGGACTTCGCTTTGCTGAAATGGTCAGAGTGACAGGGAAATCCTCAGAGAGCCATGACTCCCATCTTAGCACAAAAGGCCCACCAAAACCTGGAAACAAACTGGGAACCTCTATCAGACACAATATTCTCTGGAATGCCATGCAAACGAACCACATGCTGAAAAAATAATGGAACCAAATCAGAGGAGGAAGGCAATTTAGGCAAAGGTACCAAATGGACCATTTTAGAGAACCGGTCACAAACCACCCAGATAACAGACATCCTCTGGGACGCAGGTAGATCCGAAATAAAATCCATGGAAATATGCGTCCAAGGCCTCTCCGGGACAGGCAAAGGCAAAAGCAACCTACTAGCGCGGGAACAGCAAGGCTTAGCCCGGGCACAAGTCCCACAGGACTGCACAAAAGAACGCACATCCCGCGACAAGGAAGGCCACCAAAAGGACCTAGCAACCAAATCTCTGGTACCAAAAATCCCAGGATGACCGGCCAACACAGAACAATGGACCTCAGAAATTACCTTACTTGTCCATCTATCAGGAACAAACAGCTTCCCCACAGGACAGCGGTCAGGTTTATCAGCCTGAAATTCCTGAAGCGCCCGCCGCAAATCAGGGGAGATGGCAGACAGAATCACCCCTTCCCTAAGAATGCCAACCGGCTCAAGGACTCCAGGAGAATCAGGCAAAAAACTCCTAGAGAGGGCATCCGCTTTAACATTCTTAGATCCTGGAAGATATGAGACCACAAAATCAAAACGGCAGAAAAGCAGGGACCACCGAGCCTGTCTAGGGTTCAGCCGCTTGGCCGACTCGAGGTAAATCAGATTCTTATGATCGGTCAAGACCACAATGCGGTGCTTGGCTCCCTCAAGCCAATGTCACCACTCCTCAAATGCCCACTTCATAGCCAACAACTCCCGATTGCCGACATCATAATTGCGTTCCGCAGGCGAAAACTTTCGGGAAAAGAAGGCACATGGCTTCATCAAGGAACCATCAGAATTCCTCTGTGACAAAACGGCCCCTGCCCCAATCTCAGAAGCGTCAACCTCAACCTGAAAAGGAAGAGAAACATCCGGCTGACGCAAGACAGGGGCAGAAGTAAATCGGCGTTTAAGCTTCTGAAAGGCCTCAACAGCCTCAGAGGACCAATTAGTCGCATCAGCGCCTTTCTTCGTCAAATCGATCAGGGGTTTAACCACACTAGAGAAGTTGGCAATGAAACGGCGATAAAAATTAGCAAAGCCCAAACATTTCTGAAGGCTCTTCACAGATGTGGGTTGAATCCAGTCATGAATGGCTTGGACCTTAACAGGATCCATTTCTATAGACGAAGGAGAAAAAATAAACCCCAAAAAAGAGACCTTCTGAACTCCAAATAGGCACTTAGACCCCTTCACAAATAGAGCATTATCACGAAGGATCTGGAATACCATCCTGACCTACTTCACATGAGACTCCCAATCATTGGAAAAAATCAAAATATCATCCAAATACACAATCAAGAATTTGTCAAGATAATTGCGGAAAATATCATGCATAAAGGACTGAAATACAGAAGGAGCATTAGAAAGCCCGAAAGGCATCACCAGGTATTCAAAATGGCCTGACAGGGAAATCCTCAGAGAGCCATGACTCCAAGCTCAACAATTGACAACTGGCATTGAATTAGGGAAAAGGCCAGACAAATATAGCAGAGCCAGAAAGACGATCAGTGAAAACAGCTGCTAATGCTAAAAACAAGAAGTAGCCATACCACTCAAAACCACAGGAGGGAGCCCAAGAGCAGAACTCACAAAAATGCTACTTATAACCACCGGAGGGAGCCCAAGAGCGGAATTCACAACACCTCCCCATACATAATCTCCAGTATATAACCTGTCCTCTCCTTACATCTCTGTCCTAATCTCCTGATACCCCCACACATAATCTCCAGTATATAACCTGTCCTCTCCATACATCTCTGCCCTAATCTCCTGATACCTCCACACACATAATCTCCAGTATATAACCTGTCCTCTCCTTACATCTCTGTCCTAATACCTCCCTACACATAATCTCCCGTATATAACCTGTCCTCTCCATACATCTCTGCTCTAATCTCCTGATACCTCCCCACACATAATCTCCAGTATATAACCTGTCCTCTCCATACATCTCTGCCCTAATCTCCTGATACCTCTACACAATCTCCAGTATATAACCTGTCCTCTTCATACATCTCTGCCCTAATCTCCTGATACCTCCCTGTTGTGAACTCTGTTTTCGGGCTCCCTCTTGTGGTCACTGGTGGTATTGTGTGACTTTTGCTTTGGGCTCCCCCTGGTGGCTTTGTTTGTTATCCTGCTGGTCTCTGGCTATCAGCTGGTTCGTTATCCTCTGGGAGGTTCCTATATAGCTCTGTTTTACTTTCACTTGTTGCCGGCTGTCGATGTAATCAGTGCTACTCAGATTCCTTCAGACTGCCTTGCTCCCAGTCCATCCAGGATAAGCTAAGTTTTGTTTGCTCATTTTTTGATCAGCAGTGTTTATCATGTTTTCTGTTCCAGCTTGCTAAAATGTAATTCCCTCGCTTGCTGGTTGCTCTTGTGGGCTGAGTTTCTCCCCACACACCGTTAGTTGGTGTGTGGGTTCTTGAAATCTCAGGATGGATATTTTGTAAGGGTTTTTTATTGATCGCATAGACCCCTGCTCTATTTTCTGCTTTCTAGTACTAGTGGGCCTCTTTTGCTGAATCTGATTTCATCCCTATGTATGTGCCTTCTTCTTACTTCACCGTTAATATTTGTTGGGGGCTTCTATATCTTTGGGGATTATTTCTCTGGAGGCAAGCGAGGTCTTTCTTTCTCTTTAGGGGTAGCTAGTTCCTCAGGCTGGCTCGAGACGTTTAAGAATTTTTTAGGCCCGTTCACCGGCTACCTCTAGTTGTTTTGGATAGGTTCAGATTTGCGATCAGTCCAGTTACCATCTCCCTAGAGCTCGTCCTTAGTTTAATCACTTGCTGATCTATTTGTGATCCTCCGCCACTTGGGATCATAACACCTCCCCATACATGATCACCAGTATATAACCTGTCCTCTCCACACATCTCTGCTCTAATCTCCTGATACCTCCCCACACATAATCTCCAGTATGTAACCTATCCTCTCCATACATCTCTGTCATAATCTCTAGATACCTCCACACATAATCACCAGTATATAACCTGTCCTCTCCATACATCTCTGCACTAATCTCCTGACACTTCCACACATAATCTCCAGTATATAACCTGTCCTCTCCATACATCTCTGCCCTAATCTCCTGATACCTCCCCATACGTAATCTCCAGTATATAACCTGTCCACTCCATACATCTCTGCCCTAATCTCCTGATACCTCCCCATACATAATCTCCAGTATATAACTTGTCCTCCCCATACATCTCTGCTGTAATCTCCTGATACCTCCCACACATAATTCCCAGTATATAACCTGTCCTCTCCACACCTCTCTGCTCTAATCTCCTGATACCTCCCCACACATAATCTCCAGTATATAACCTGTCCTCTCCATACATCTCTGCCCTAATATCTAAATACCTCCCCACACATAATCTCCAGTATATAACCTGTTCTCTCCATACATCTCTGCTCTAATCTCCTGATACCTCCCACACATAATCTCCAGTATATAACCTGTCCTCTCCATACATCTCTGTCCTAATCTCCTGCTACCTCGTACACATAATCTCCAGTATATAACCTGTCCTCTCCATATATCTCTGTCCTAATCTCCTGATACCTCCCCACACAATCTCCAGTATACAACCTGTCCTCTCCATACATCTCTGTACTAATCTCCAGATACCTCCACACATAATCCCCAGTATATAACCTGTCCTCTCCATACATCTCTGCCCTAATCTCCTGATACCTCCACACACATAATCTCCAGTATATAACCTGTCCTCTCCATACATCTCTGCCCTAATCTCCTGATACCTCTCCACACATTATCTCCAGTATATAACCTGTCCTCTCCATACATCTCTGCCCTAATCTCCTGATACCTCCCCACATAATCTCCAGTATATAACCTGTACTCTACATACATCTCTGTACTAATCTCCAGATACCTCCACACATAATCCCCAGTATATAACCTGTCCTCTCCATACATCTCTGCCCTAATCTCCTGATACCTCCACACACATAATCTCCAGTATATAACCTGTCCTCTCCATACATCTCTGCCCTAATCTCCTGATACCTCTCCACACATTATCTCCAGTATATAACCTGTCCTCTCCATACATCTCTGCCCTAATCTCCTGATACCTCCCCACACATAATCTCCATTATATAACTTGTCCTCTCCATACATCTCTGTCCTAATCTCCTGATACCTCCCCACACATAATCTCCAGTATATAACCTGTCCTCTCCATACATCTCTGTCCTAATCTCCTGATACCTCCCCACACATAATCTCCAGTACATAACCTGTCCTCTCTATACATCTCTGTCCTAATCTCCTGATACCTCCCACACATAATCTCCAGTATATAACCTGTCCTCTCCATACATTTCTGCCCTAATCTCCTGATACCTCCCACACATAATCTCCAGTATATAACCTGTCCTCTCCATACATCTCTACCCTAATCTCCTGATACCTCCCACACTTAATCTCCAGTATATAACCTGTCCTCTCCATACATCTCTGCCCTAATCTCCTGATATCTCCCCACACACAATCTCCAGTATATAACCTGTCCTCTCCTTACATCTCTGACCTAATGTCCTGATACCTCCCCACACATAATCTCCAGTATATAACCTGTCCTCTCCTTACATCTCTGTCCTAATACCTCCCTACACATAATCTCCAGTATATAACCTGTCCTCTCCATACATCTCTACCCTAATCTCCTGATACCTCCCACACATAATCTCCAGTATATAACCTGTCCTCTCCATACATCTCTGTCCTAATCTCCTGATACCTCCCCACACATAATCTCCAGTACATAACCTGTCCTCTCTATACATCTCTGTGCTAATCTCCTGATACCTCCCACACATAATCTCCAGTATATAACCTGTCCTCTCCATACATCTCTGCCCTAATCTCCTGATACCTCCCCACACATAATCTCCAGTATATAACCTGTCCTCTCCATACATCTCTGCCCTAATCTCCTGATACCTCCCCACACATAATCTCCAGTATATAACCTGTCCTCTCCATACATCTCTGCCCTAATCTCCTGATACTTCCCCACACACACAATCTCTAGTATATAACCTGTCCTCTCCATACTTCTCTGCTCTAATCTCCTGATACCTCCCACACATAAACTCCAGTATATAACCTGTCCTCTCCATACATCTCTGCCACAATCTCCAGTACATAACCTGTCCTCTCCATACATCTTTGCCCTAATCTCCTGATACCTCCCCACACATAATCTCCAGTATATAACCTGTCCTCTCCATACATCTCTGCACTAATCTCCTGATACCTCCCCACACATAATCTCCAGTATATAACCTGTCCTCTCCATACATCTCTGCCCTAATCTCCTGATACCCCCACACATAATCTCCAGTATATAACCTGTCCTCTCCATACATCTCTGCACTAATCTCCTGATACCTCCCCACACATAATCTCCAGTATATAACCTGTCCTCTCCATACAACTCTGCCCTAATCTCCTTATACCTCCCCACATAATCTCCAGTATATAATTTGTCCTCCCCATACATCTCTGTCATAATCTCTAGATACCTCCACACATAATCCCCAGTATATAACCTGTCCTCTCCATACATCTCTGCTCTAATCTCCTGACACCTCCACACAATCTCCAGTATATAACCTGTCCTCTCCATACATCTCTGCCCTAATCTCCTGATACCACCACACAAAATCTCCAGTATATAACCTGTCCTCTCCATACATCTCTGCCCTAATCTCCTGATACCTCCCCATACATAATCTCCAGTCTATAACCTGTCCTCTCCATACATCTCTACCCTAATCTCCTGATACCTCCCCATACATAATCTCCAGTATATAACCTGTCCTCTCCATACATCTCTGCCCTAATCTCCTGATACCTCCCCATACATAATCTCCAGTATATAACCTGTCCTCTCCATACATCTCTGCCCTAATCTCCTGATACCTCCCCATACATAATCTCCAGTATATAACCTGTCCTCTCCATACATCTCTGCCCTAATCTCCTGATACCACCACACATAATCTCCAGTATATAACCTGTCCTCTCCATACATCTCTGACCTAATCTCCTGATACTTCCCCACACATAATCTCCAATATATAACCTGTCCTCTCCATACATCTCTGCCCTAATCTCCTGATACCTCCCCATACATAATCTCCAGTATATAACCTGTCCTCTCCATGCATCTCTGCCCTAATCTCCTGATACCTCCCCATGCATAATCTCCAGTATATAACCTGTCCTCTCCACACATCTCTGCTCTAATCTCCTGATACCTCCCCACACAATCTCCAGTATATAACCTGTCCTCCCCATACATCTCTGCTCTAATCTCCTGATACCTCCCACACAATCTCCAGTATATGACCTTTCCCCTTTCCTCTCCATACATCTCTGCCCTAATCTCCTGATACCTCCCACACATAATCTCCAATATATAACCTGTCCTCTCCATACATCTCTGCCCTAATCTCCTGATACCTCCTCACACATAATCCCCAGTATATAACCTGTCCTCTCCATACATCTCTGCCCTAATCTCCTGATACCTCCCACACATAATCTCCAGTATATAGCCTGTCCTCTCCATACATCTCTGCTCTAATCTCCTGATACCTCCCCACACATAATCTTCAGTATATAACCTGTCCTCTCCATACATCTCTGCTCTAATCTCATGAAACCTCCCCACACATAATCTCCAGTATATAACCTGTCCTCTCCATACTTCTCTGCTCTAATCTCCTGATACCTCCCCACATATAATTTCCAGTATATAACCTGTACTCTCCATACATTTCTGCCCTAATCTCCTGATACCTCCCACTCGTAATCTCCAATATATAACCTGTCCTCTCCATACATCTCTGCTCTAATCTCCTGATATGTCCCCATACATAATCTCCAGTATATAACCTGTCCTCTCCATACTTCTCTACCCTAATCTCCTGATACCTCCCAAACAATCTCCAGTATATAACCTGTCCTCTCCATACATCTCTGCCCTAATCTCATGAAACCTCCCCACACATAATCTCCAGTATATAACCTGTCCTCTCCATACTTCTCTGCTCTAATCTCCTGATAGCTCCCCACATATAATTTCCAGTATATAACCTGTACTCTCCATACATTTCTGCCCTAATCTCCTGATACCTCCCACTCGTAATCTCCAATATATAACCTGTCCTCTCCATACATCTCTGCTCTAATCTCCTGATATGTCCCCATACATAATCACCAGTATATAACCGGTTCTCTCCATACATTTCTGCCCTAATCTCCTGATACCTCCCCACACATAATCTCCAGTATATAACCTGTCCTCTCCATACATATCTACCATAATCTCCTGATACCTTCCCACACATGATCCCCAGTATATAACCTGTCCTCTCCATACTTATCTGCCCTAATCTCCTGATACCTCCCACACAATCTCCAGTATATAACCTGTCCTCTCCATACATCTCTGCCCTAATCTCCTGATACCTCCACACACAATCTCCAGTATATAACCTCCCCTCTCCATACATCTCTGCCCTAATCTCCTGATATCTCCCCACATAATCTCCAGTATATAACCTGTCCTCTCCATACATCTCTGCTCTAATCTCCTGATACCTCCCACACATAATCTCCAGTATAAAACCTGTCCTCTACATACATCTCTGCCCTAATCTCCCGATACCTCCCCACATAATCTCCAGTATATAACCTGTCCTCTCCATGCATCTCTGCACTAATCTCCTGATACCTCCCACACATTTCCCATTATATAACCTGTCCTCCCTATACATCTCTGCCCTAATCTCGTGATACCTCCCCACATAATCTCCAGTATATAACCTGTCCACTCCATACATATCTGCCCTAATCTCCTGATATCTCCCACACAATCTCCAGTATAAAACCTGTCCTCTACATACATCTCTGCCCTAATCTCCCGATACCTCCCCACATAATCTCCAGTATATAACCTGTCCTCTCCTTACAGCTCTGCTCTAATGTCCTGATACCTCCACACACATAATCTCCAGTATATTACCTGTCCTCTCCATACATCTCTGCTCTAATCTCCTGATACCTCCTACATAATCTCCAGTATATAACCTGTACTCTCCATGCATCTCTGCACTAATCTCCTGATACCTCCCACACATTTCCCATTATATAACCTGTCCTCCCTATACATCTCTGCCCTAATCTCGTGATACCTCCCCACATAATCTCCAGTATATAACCTGTCCTCTCCATACATCTCTGCTCTAATCTCCAGATACCTCCACACATAATCTCCAGTATATAACCTGTCCTCTCCATACATCTCTGCCCTAATCTCCTGATACCTCCTCACACATAATCCCCAGTATATAACCTGTCCTCTCCATACATCTCTGCCCTAATCTCCTGATACCTCCCACACATAATCTCCAGTATATAGCCTGTCCTCTCCATACATCTCTGCTCTAATCTCCTGATACCTCCCCACACATAATCTTCAGTATATAACCTGTCCTCTCCATACATCTCTGCTCTAATCTCATGAAACCTCCCCACACATAATCTCCAGTATATAACCTGTCCTCTCCATACTTCTCTACCCTAATCTCCTGATACCTCCCAAACAATCTCCAGTATATAACCTGTCCTCTCCATACATCTCTGCCCTAATCTCATGAAACCTCCCCACACATAATCTCCAGTATATAACCTGTCCTCTCCATACTTCTCTGCTCTAATCTCCTGATACCTCCCCACATATAATTTCCAGTATATAACCTGTACTCTCCATACATTTCTGCCCTAATCTCCTGATACCTCCCACTCGTAATCTCCAATATATAACCTGTCCTCTCCATACATCTCTGCTCTAATCTCCTGATATGTCCCCATACATAATCACCAGTATATAACCGGTTCTCTCCATACATTTCTGCCCTAATCTCCTGATACCTCCCCACACATAATCTCCAGTATATAACCTGTCCTCTCCATACATATCTACCATAATCTCCTGATACCTTCCCACACATGATCCCCAGTATATAACCTGTCCTCTCCATACTTATCTGCCCTAATCTCCTGATACCTCCCACACAATCTCCAGTATATAACCTGTACTCTTCATACATCTCTGCTCTAATCTCCTGATAGCTCCCCACACAATCTCCAGTATATAACCTGTCCTCTCCATACATCTCTGCCCTAATCTCCTGATACCTCCACACACAATCTCCAGTATATAACCTCCCCTCTCCATACATCTCTGCCCTAATCTCCTGATATCTCCCCACATAATCTCCAGTATATAACCTGTCCTCTCCATACATCTCTGCTCTAATCTCCTGATACCTCCCACACAATCTCCAGTATAAAACCTGTCCTCTACATACATCTCTGCCCTAATCTCCCGATACCTCCCCACATAATCTCCAGTATATAACCTGTCCTCTCCTTACAGCTCTGCTCTAATGTCCTGATACCTCCACACACATAATCTCCAGTATATTACCTGTCCTCTCCATACATCTCTGCTCTAATCTCCTGATACCTCCTACATAATCTCCAGTATATAACCTGTACTCTCCATGCATCTCTGCACTAATCTCCTGATACCTCCCACACATTTCCCATTATATAACCTGTCCTCCCTATACATCTCTGCCCTAATCTCGTGATACCTCCCCACATAATCTCCAGTATATAACCTGTCCTCTCCATACATCTCTGCTCTAATCTCCAGATACCTCCACACATAATCTCCAGTATATAACCTGTCCTCTCCATACATCTCTGCCCTAATCTCCAGATACCTCCCACACAATCTCCGGTATATAACCTGTCCTCTCCATACATCTCTGCCCTAATCTCCTGATACCTCCCCACACATAATCTCCAGTATATAACCTGTACTCTCCATACATTTCTGCCCTAATCTCCTGATACCTCCCACTCGTAATCTCCAATATATAACCTGTCCTCTCCATACATCTCTGCTCTAATCTCCTGATACGTCCCCATACATAATCACCAGTATATAACCTGTCCTCTCCTTACATCTCTGCTCTAATCTCCTGATACCTACACACATAATCTCCAGTATATAACCTGTCCTCTCCATACATCTCTGCCCTAATCTCCTGATACCTCCTCACATAATCTTCAGTATATAACCTGTCCTCTCCATACATCTCTGCCCTAATCTCCTAATACCTCCCCACACATAATCTCCAGTATATAACCTCCCCTCTCCATACATCTCTGCACTAATCTCCTGATACTTCCCCACACATAATCTCCAGTATATAACCTCCCCTCTCCATACATCTCTGCTCTCTAATCTCCTGATACCTCCCCACTTATAATCTCCAGTATATAACCTATCCTCTCCATACATCTCTGCTCTAATCTCCTGATACGTCCCCATACATAATCACCAGTATATCACCTGTCCTCTCCATACATCTCTGTCCTAATCTCCTGATACCCCCATGCATAATCTCCAGTATATAACCTGTCCTCTCCATACATCTCTGCCCTAATCTCCCGATACCTCCCCACATAATCTCCAGTATATAACCTGTCCTCTCCTTACAGCTCTGCTCCAATGTCCTGATTCCTCCACACATAATCTCCAGTATATAACCTGTACTCTCCATACATCTCTGCACTAATCTCCTGATACCTCCCACACATTTCCCATTATATAACCTGTCCTCCCTATACATCTCTGCCCTAATCTCGTGATACCTCCCCACATAATCTCCAGTATATAACCTGTCCTCTCCATACATCTCTGCCCTAATCTCCTGATACCTCCCACACAATCTCCAGTATATAACCTGTCCTCTCCATACATCTCTGCGCTAATCTCCTGATATCTCCCCACACATAATCTCCAGTATATAACCTGTACTCTCCATACATCTCTGTCCTAATCTCCTGATACCTCCACACATAATCTCCAGTATATAACCTGTCCTCTCCATATATCTCTGACCTAATCTCCTGATACCTCCCCACACATAATCTCCAGTATATAACCTGTCCTCTCCATACATCGCTGCCCTAATCTCCTGATACCTCCCCACTCGTAATCTCCAATATATAACCTGTCCTCTCCATACATCTCTGCCCTAATCTCCTAATACCTCCCCACACATAATCCCCAGTATATAACCTGTCCTCTCCATACATCTCTGCACTAATCTCCTGATACCTCCCCACACATAATCTCCAGTATATAACCTGTCCTCTCCATACATCTCTGCCCTAATCTCCTGATACCTCCACACATAATCTCCAGTATATAACCTCCCCTCTCCATACATCTCTGCACTAATCTCCTGATACTTCCCCACTTATAATCTCCAGTATATAACCTGTCCTCTCCATACATCTCTGCTCTAATCTCCTGATACGTCCCCATACATAATCACCAGTATATCACCTGTCCTCTCCATACATCTCTGCCCTAATCTCCTGATACCTCCCACACATAATCTCCAGTATATAACCTGTCATCTCCATACATATCTGCCCTAATCTCCTGATACCTCCCCACATAATCTCCAGTATTTAACCTGTCCTCTCCTTACATCTCTGCTCTAATCTCCTGATACCTCCCCACATAATCTCCAGTATATAACCTGTCCTCTCCATACATCTCTGCCCTAATCTCCTGATACCTCCCCACACATGATCCCCAGTATATAACCTGTCCCCTCCATACTTATCTGCCCTAATCTCCTGATACCGCCCACACATTATCTCCAGTATATCACCTGTCCTCTCCATACATCTCTGCACTAATCTCCTGATACTTCCCCACACAATCTCCAGTATATAACCTGTCCTCTCCATACATCTCTGCTCTCTAATCTCCTGATACCTCCCCACTTATAATCTCCAGTATATAACCTGTCCTCCCCATACATTTCTGCCCTAATCTCCTGATACCTCCCACACAATCTCCAGTATATAACCTGTACTCTTCATACATCTCTGCTCTAATCTCCTGATAGCTCCCCACACAATCTCCAGTATATAACCTGTCCTCTCCATACATCTCTGCCCTAATCTCCTGATACCTCCACACATAATCTCCAGTATATAACCTCCCCTCTCCATACATCTCTGCTCTCTAATCTCCTGATACCTCCCCACTTATAATCTCCAGTATATAACCTGTCCTCTCCATACATCTCTGTCCTAATCTCCTGATACCCCCATGCATAATCTCCAGTATATAACCTGTCCTCTCCATACATATCTGCCCTATTCTCCTGAAATCTCCCACACATAATCTCCAGTATAAAACCTGTCCTCTACATACATCTCTGCCCTAATCTCCCGATACCTCCCCACATAATCTCCAGTATATAACCTGTCCTCTCCTTACAGCTCTGCTCTAATGTCCTGATACCTCCCCACATAATCTCCAGTATATAACCTGTCCTCTCCATACATCTCTGCCCTAATCTCCTGATACCTCCCACACAATCTCCAGTATATAACCTGTCCTCCCCATACATCTCTGTCCTAATCTCCTGATATCTCCCCACACATAATCTCCAGTATATAACCTGTCCTCTCCATACATCTCTGCCCTAATCTCCTGATACCTCCCACACAATCTCCAGTATATAACCTGTCCTCTCCATACATCTCTGCCCTAATCTCCTGATACCTCCCCACACATAATCTCCAGTATATAACCTGTCCTCTCCATACATCTCTGCCCTAATCTCCTGATACCTCCCCACATAATCTCCAGTATATAACCTGTCCTCTCCATACATCTCTGCCCCAATCTCCTGATATCTCCCCACACAATCTCCAGTATATAACCTGTCCTCTCCATTCTTCTCTGCTGTAATCTCCTGATACCTCCCCACACAATCTCCAGTATATAACCTGTACTCTCCATACATTTCTGCCCTAATCTCCTGATACGTCCCCATACGTAATCACCAGTATATAACCTGTCCTCTCCATACATTTCTGCCCTAATCTCCTGATATCTCCCCACACATAATCTCCAGTATATAACCTGTCCTCTCCTTACATCTCTGCTCTAATCTCCTGATACCTCCACACATAATCTTCAGTATATAACCTGTCCTCTCCTTACAGCTCTGCTCTAATCTTCTGATACCTCCCCACACGTAATCTCCAGTATATAACCTTTCCTCTCCATACGTCTCTGCCCTAATCTCCAAATACCTCCCCACATAATCTTCAGTATATAACCTGTCCTCTCCTTACAGCTCTGCTCTAATCTTCTGATACCTCCCCACACATAATCTCCAGTATATAACCTTTCCTCTCCATACATCTCTGCCCTAATCTCCTGATACCTCCCACACATAATTCCAGTATATAACCTGTCCTCTCCTTACATCTCTGCCCTAATCTCCTGATACCTCCCCACACATAATTCCAGTATATAACCTGTACTCTCCATACATCTCTGCTCTAATCTCCTGATACCTCCACACACATAATCTCCATTACATAACCTGTCCTCTCCATACAGCTCTGTCCTAATCTCCTGATACCTCCCCACACATAATCTCCAGTATATAACCTGTCCTCTCCATACATCTCTGCCCTAATCTCCTGATATCTCCCCACACATAATCTCCAGTATATAACCTGTCCTCTCCATACATCTCTGTCCTAATCTCCTGATACCTCCCCACACATCTCCAGTATATAACCTGTCCTCTCCATACATCTCTGCCCTAATCTCCAGATACCTCCCACACAATCTCCAGTATATAACCTGTCCTCTCCATACATCTCTGCCCTAATCTCCTGATATCTCCCCACACATAATCTCCAGTATATAACCTGTCCTCTCCATACATCTCTGTCCTAATCTCCTGATACCTCCCCACACATCTCCAGTATATAACCTGTCCTCTCCATACATCTCTGCCCTAATCTCCAGATACCTCCCACACAATCTCCAGTATATAACCTGTCCTCTCCATACATCTCTGCTCTAATCTCCTGATACCTCCACACATAATCTCCAGTATATAACCTGTCCTCTCCATACATCTCTGCCCTAATCTCCTGATACCTCCCCACACATAATCTCCAGTATATAACCTGTCCTCTCCATACATCTCTGCCCTAATCTCCTGATATCTCCCCACACATAATCTCCAGTATATAACCTGTCCTCTCCATACATCTCTGCCCTAATCTCCTGATACCTCCCCACACATAATCTCCAGTATATAACCTGTCCTCTCCATACATCTCTGCCCTAATCTCCTGATACCTCCCCATACATAATCTCCAGTATATAACCTGTCCTCTCCATACATCTCTGCCCTAATCTCCTGATACCTCCCCACACATAATCTCCAGTATATAACCTGTCCTCTCCATACATCTCTGCCCTAATCTCCTGATATCTCCCCACACATAATCTCCAGTATATAACCTGTCCTCTCCATACATCTCTGCTCTAATCTCCTGATACGTCCCCATACATAATCACCAGTATATAACCTGTCCTCTCCATACATTTCTGCCCTAATCTCCTGATACCTCCCACACAATCTCCAGTATATAACCTGTCCTCTCCATACATCTCTGCCCTAATCTCCTGATACCTCCACACATAATCTCCAGTATATAACCTCCCCTCTCCATACATCTCTGCTCTAATCTCCTGATACGTCCCCATACATAATCACCAGTATATAACCTGTCCTCTCCATACATCTCTGCCCTAATCTCCTGATACCTCCCACACATAATTCCCAGTATATAATCTGTCCTCTCCTTACATCCCTGTCCTAATCTCCTGATACCACCATGCATAATCTCCAGTATATAACCTGTCCTCTCCATATACACTCACCGGCCACTTTATTAGGTACACCTGTCCAACTTCTTGTTAACACTTAATTTCTAATCAGCCAATCACATGGCGGCAACTCAGTGCATTTAGGCATGTAGACATGGTCAAGACAATCTCCTGCAGTTCAAACCGAGCATCAGTATGGGGAAGAAAGGTGATTTGAGTGCCTTTGAACAAGGCATGGTTGTTGGTGCCAGAAGGGCTGGTCTGAGTATTTCAGAAACTGCTGATCTACTGGGATTTTCACGCACAACCATCTCTAGGGTTTACAGAGAATGGTCCGAAAAAGAAAAAAAATCCAGTGAGCGGCAGTTCTGTGGGCGGAAATGCCTTGTTGATGCCAGAGGTCAGAGGAGAATGGGCAGACTGGTTCGAGCTGATAGAAAGGCAACAGTGACTCAAATCGCCACCCGTTACAACCAAGGTAGGCCTAAGAGCATCTCTGAACGCACAGTGCGTCGAACTTTGAGGCAGATGGGCTACAGCAGCAGAAGACCACACCGGGTACCACTCCTTTCAGCTAAGAACAGGAAACTGAGGCTACAATTTGTACAAGCTCATCGAAATTGGACAGTAGAAGATTGGAAAAACGTTGCTTGGTCTGATGAGTCTCGATTTCTGCTGCGACATTCGGATGGTAGGGTCAGAATTTGGCGTAAACAACATGAAAGCATGGATCCATCCTGCCTTGTATGGAGCATCTTTGGGATGTGCAGCCGACAAATCTGCGGCAACTGTGTGATGCCATCATGTCAATATGGACCAAAATCTCTGAGGAATGCTTCCAGCACCTTGTTGAATCTATGCCACGAAGAATTGAGGCAGTTCTGAAGGCAAAAGGGGGTCCAACCTGTTACTAGCATGGTGTACCTAATAAAGTGGCCGGTGAGTGTATATCTGCCCTAATCTCCTGATATCTCCCACACATAATCTCCAGTATAAAACCTGTCCTCTACATACATCTTTGCCCTAATCTCCCGATACCTCCCCACATAATCTCCAGTATATAACCTGTCCTCTCCTTACAGCTCTGCTCTAATCTTCTGATACCTCCCCACACATAATCCCCATTATATAACCTGTCCTCTCCATACATCTCTGCTCTAATCTCCTGATACCTCCCCACACATAATCCCCAGTATATAACCTGTCCTCTCCATACATCTCTGCCCTAATCTCCTGATACCTCCCCACACATAATCCCCAGTATATAACCTGTCCTCTCCATACATCTCTGCCCTAATCTCCTGATACCTCCCACACAATTCCCAGTATATAACCTGTCCTCCCTATACATCTCTGCCCTAATCTCGTGATACCTCCCCACATATACTCCATTACATAACCTGTCCTCTCCATTCAGCTCTGTCCTAATCTCCTGATACCTCCCCACATAATCTCCAGTATATAACCTGTCCTCTCCATACATCTCTGCCCTAATCTCCTGATACCTCCACACAATCTCCAGTATATAATCTGTCCTCTCCATACATCTCTGCCGTAATCTCCTGATACTTCCCCACACATAATCTCCAGTATAACCTGTACTCTCCATACATCTCTGCTCTAATGTCTTGATACCTCCACACACATAATCTCCAGTATATAACCTGTCCTCTCCATACATCTCTGCTCTAATCTCCTGATACCTCCTACATAATCTCCAGTATATAACCTGTACTCTCCATACATCTCTGCCCTAATCTCCAGATACCTCCCACACAATCTCCAGTATATAACCTGTCCTCTCCATACATCTCTGCCCTAATCTCCTGATATCTCCCCACACATAATCTCCAGTATATAACCTGTCCTCTCCTTACATCTCTGCTCTAATCTCCTGATACCTCCACACACAATCTCCAGTATATAACCTGTCCTCTCCATACATCTCTGTCCTAATCTCCTGATACCTCCACACATAATTTCCAGTATATAACCTGTCCTCTCCATACATCTCTGCCCTAATCTCCTGATACCTCCCCACATAATCTTCAGTATATAACCTGTCGTCTCCATACATCTCTGCCCTAATCTCCTAATACCTCCCCACACATAATCTCCAGTATATAGCCTGTCCTCTCCATACATCTCTGCTCTAATCTCCTGATACCTCCCCACACAATCTCCAGTTTATAACCTGTCCTCTCCATACATCTCTGCCCTAATCTCCTGATACATCCCCATACATAATCTCCAGTATATAATCTGTCCTCTCCATACATCTCTGCCCTAATCTCCTGATACCTCCCCACACAATCTCCAGTATATAACCTGTCCTCTCCATACATCTCTGCTCTAATGTCCTGATACCTCCCCACACATAATCTCCTGTATATAACCTGTCCTCTCCATACATCTCTGCCCTAATCTCCTGATACCTCCACACATAATCTCCAGTATATAACCTGTCCTCTCCATACATCTCTGCCCTAATCTCCTGATACCTCCACACACATAATCTCCAGTATATAACCTGTCCTCTCCATACATCTCTGTCCTAATCTCCTGTTACCTCCACACACATAATCTCCAGTATATAACCTGTCCTCTCCATACATCTCTGTCCTAATCTCCTGATACCTCCACACACATAATCTCCAGTATATAACCTGTCCTCTCCATACATCTCTGCCCTAATCTCCTGATACCTCCCACACATAATCTCCAGTATATAACCTGTCCTCTCCATACATCTCTGCCCTATTCTCCTGATGCCTCCCACACATAATCTTCGGTAAATTTCCGTACCCTTCTGTGTGTTTCTGTCTCTCGGGAAGATTGTGACGTTCTTGATGATGACGTAGTGGACGTTATATGCTGATGTCATGTCTGCTTACTCTTTTCTCTTGTTTAGGTTTCCATGTGAGTTTCCGTTGGTGCCGTTTACATGGGACTTCCTCTTCCTGTGTCTCCTGCCCTTGCGGCTGTGGGTAGCTTTAACATGTGACGCATGGACCCTCCTGGATAATCTGTCAGTGGCTTGTGTATCTTCTTGTGAAGAGAATTGGATTTTGTCTCCATTCAGCCTTTTAAGATGAAATCAAAGTGTAAATCTACTAGTTGGGACATAAAAGTGGGCAAGAGCATCAGTGGTTATTACTGGGACGGGTACATGTGGCGACCCTCTGTGGATAGGTCCTGCCGAGCCTCTGGGGGTTTTCTAGTGGCTGCAAATATCATGTAAATTACGGAAGGAAGAGACTGTGAAAGAGAAAGAGCAATGTCATCTTATCCGATGACAATGGGGTGTCAGGAAAAGGGGAGATACTCACCTTAGGGTGCTGAATGCCAGCACATAACGGGCATCTAACAGCTGCTGCGCAGATACCGGTCAGGAGGACGACCACAGATACAGAAAGAAGACGGAGGTATCACTCATGTGCTGCTGATATCCAAATATTGGTGACATTAAAACATTCATTTAGACAGGTTTGACACCTCCCGGGGTTTGTCCTGATGAAGAGGTCCTGCGTGACCTCGAACCTGTCTAAATAAATGGTTTTCATTTCACCGATATTTGGATATGAAAAATATTTAAAATTGAGAGTCCTCAGTGGTTGATACCTTTTAATGGCTAACTTTTCTATCTACTGGCTAACACGGTACCAAGATGTATATCTTTCCTGGAGCAGCCAATGGACATGTAGGAGTGGCTGTGGGCCAGCAGACTGACGTGTATGGGCCGGCTGACTGATGTGTGTGGGTGGTCCTGGTCCGGCTGACTGACGTGTATGGGCGGTATTGGCCAGCTGACTGATGTGTATGGGCCGGCTGACTGATGTGTGTGGGTGGTCCTGGTCCGGCTGACTGACGTGTATGGGCGGTATTGGCCAGCTGACTGATGTGTATGGGCAGGTGTGGGCCGGCTGACTGATGTGTATGGGCAGGTGTGGGCCAGCTGACTGATGTGTATGGGCGGGTGTGGGCCGGCTGACTGATGTGTATGGGCAGGTGTGGGCCGGCTGACTGATGTGTATGGGCAGGTGTGGGCCAGCTGACTGATGTGTATGGGCGGGTGTGGGCCGGCTGACTGAT
The DNA here is from genome assembly GCF_051348905.1 of Ranitomeya variabilis. NCBI lineage: Eukaryota > Metazoa > Chordata > Amphibia > Anura > Dendrobatidae > Ranitomeya > Ranitomeya variabilis. The sequence continues at coordinate 248,506,987 of NC_135238.1, read as the reverse complement.
GTGTATGGGCAGGTGTGGGCCGGCTGACTGATGTGTATGGGCAGGTGTGGGCCGGCTGACTGATGTGTATGGGCAGGTGTGGGCCGGCTGACTGATGTGTATGGGCGGGTGTGGGCCAGCTGACTGATGTGTATGGGCGGGTGTGGGCCGGCTGACTGATGTGTATGGGCAGGTGTGGGCCGGCTGACTGATGTGTATGGGCAGGTGTGGGCCGGCTGACTGATGTGTATGGGCAGGTGTGGGCCGGCTGACTGATGTGTATGGGCGGGTGTGGGCCGGCTGACTGATGTGTATGGGCAGGTGTGGGCCGGCTGACTGATGTGTATGGGCGGGTGTGGGCCGGCTGACTGATGTGTATGGGCGGGTGTGGGCCGGCTGACTGATGTGTGTGGGTGGTCCTGGTCCGGCTGACTGATGTGTATGGGTGGGTGTGGGCCGGCTGACTGATGTGTATGGGTGGGTGTGGGCCAGCAGACTGACGTGTATGGGCCGGCTGACTGATGTGTGTGGGTGGTCCTGGTCCGGCTGACTGACGTGTATGGGCGGTATTGGCCAGCTGATTGACGTGCATGGGCGGGTGTGGGCCGGCTGACTGATGTGTATGGGCAGGTGTGGGCCGGCTGACTGATGTGTATGGGCGGGTGTGGGCCGGCTGACTGATGTGTATGGGCGGGTGTGGGCCGGCTGATTGACGTGCATGGGCGGGTGTGGGCCGGCTGACTGATGTGTATGGGCGGGTGTGGGCCGGCTGACTGATGTGTATGAGCAGGTGTGGGCCGGCTGACTGATGTGTATGGGCGGGTGTGGGCCGGCTGACTGATGTGTATGGGCGGGTGTGGGCCGGCTGACTGATGTGTATGGGCGGGTGTGGGCCGGCTGACTGATGTGTATGGGCGGGTGTGGGCCGGCTGATTGACGTGCATGGGCGGGTGTGGGCCGGCTGACTGATGTGTATGGGCGGGTGTGGGCCGGCTGACTGATGTGTATGAGCAGGTGTGGGCCGGCTGACTGATGTGTATGGGCGGGTGTGGGCCGGCTGACTGATGTGTATGGGCGGGTGTGGGCCGGCTGACTGATGTGTATGGGCGGGTGTGGGCCGGCTGACTGATGTGTATGGGTGGTCCTGGTCCGGCTGACTGACGTGTATGGGCGGTATTGGCCAGCTGATTGACGTGCATGGGCGGGTGTGGGCCGGCTGACATGTGTATGGGCAGGTGTGGGCCGGCTGACTGATGTGTATGGGCGGGTGTGGGCCGGCTGACTGATGTGTATGGGCGGGTGTGGGCCGGCTGACTGATGTGTATGGGCGGGTGTGGGCCGGCTGACTGATGTGTATGGGCGGGTGTGGGCCGGCTGATTGACGTGCATGGGCGGGTGTGGGCCGGCTGACTGATGTGTGTGGGTGGTCCTGGTCCGGCTGACTGATGTGTATGGGTGGGTGTGGGCCGGCTGACTGATGTGTATGGGTGGGTGTGGGCCAGCAGACTGACGTGTATGGGCCGGCTGACTGATGTGTGTGGGTGGTCCTGGTCCGGCTGACTGACGTGTATGGGCGGTATTGGCCAGCTGATTGACGTGCATGGGCGGGTGTGGGCCGGCTGACTGATGTGTATGGGCAGGTGTGGGCCGGCTGACTGATGTGTATGGGCGGGTGTGGGCCGGCTGACTGATGTGTATGGGCGGGTGTGGGCCGGCTGATTGACGTGCATGGGCGGGTGTGGGCCGGCTGACTGATGTGTATGGGCGGGTGTGGGCCGGCTGACTGATGTGTATGAGCAGGTGTGGGCCGGCTGACTGATGTGTATGGGCGGGTGTGGGCCGGCTGACTGATGTGTATGGGCGGGTGTGGGCCGGCTGACTGATGTGTATGGGCGGGTGTGGGCCGGCTGACTGATGTGTATGGGTGGTCCTGGTCCGGCTGACTGACGTGTATGGGCGGTATTGGCCAGCTGATTGACGTGCATGGGCGGGTGTGGGCCGGCTGACATGTGTGTGTGGGTGGTCCTGGTCCGGCTGACTGATGTGTATGGGTGGGTGTGGGCCGGCTGACTGATGTGTATGGGTGGGTGTGGGCCAGCAGACTGACGTGTATGGGCCGGCTGACTGATGTGTGTGGGTGGTCCTGGTCCGGCTGACTGACGTGTATGGGCGGTATTGGCCAGCTGATTGACGTGCATGGGCGGGTGTGGGCCGGCTGACTGATGTGTATGGGCAGGTGTGGGCCGGCTGACTGATGTGTATGGGCGGGTGTGGGCCGGCTGACTGATGTGTATGGGCGGGTGTGGGCCGGCTGATTGACGTGCATGGGCGGGTGTGGGCCGGCTGACTGATGTGTATGGGCGGGTGTGGGCCGGCTGACTGATGTGTATGAGCAGGTGTGGGCCGGCTGACTGATGTGTATGGGCGGGTGTGGGCCGGCTGACTGATGTGTATGGGCGGGTGTGGGCCGGCTGACTGATGTGTATGGGCGGGTGTGGGCCGGCTGACTGATGTGTATGGGTGGTCCTGGTCCGGCTGACTGACGTGTATGGGCGGTATTGGCCAGCTGATTGACGTGCATGGGCGGGTGTGGGCCGGCTGACTGATGTGTATGGGCGGGTGTGGGCCGGCTGACTGATGTGTATGGGCGGGTGTGGGCCGGCTGACTGATGTGTATGGGCGGGTGTGGGCCGGCTGACTGATGTGTATGGGCGGGTGTGGGCCGGCTGATTGACGTGCATGGGCGGGTGTGGGCCGGCTGACTGATGTGTATGGGCGGGTGTGGGCCGGCTGACTGATGTGTATGGGCGGGTGTGGGCCGGCTGACTGATGTGTATGGGCGGGTGTGGGCCGGCTGACTGATGTGTATGGGTGGTCCTGGTCTGGCTGACTGACATGTATGGCTGTTCGTGGGCCGGGTGACTGACTTGTTGGGGCAGTCTGGACATGTACCAGTAGATTGCAGATACTTTCTAGTGTTTGCCCTGTGTTCACACTCAGGCAGGCTTTCCTCTTTGTCAGCTGTGCAGCTTCACCCGTGGAGACTGTCAGCAGGCGGCTGAAACGTTTTCAGCGGTGGCCTGAGGTCACCTTGCTGCCTGCAATCTATTGTTTTAGTAAAAAGAGAATTAAGCACCAGTTTCTGGAATCGGTTTGCTGCGGTTTGTGTGTGCTGTGCAGGTCTTTGCTGCGGTATGTGTGTGCTGTGCAGGTCTTTGCTGCAGTTTGTGTGTGCTGTGCAGGTCTTTGCTGCAGTTTGTGTGTGCTGTGCAGGTCTTTGCTGCGGTCTGTGTGCTGTGCAGGTCTTTGCTGCAGTTTGTGTGTGCCGTGCAGGTCTTTGCTGCAGTTTGTGTGTGCCGTGCAGGTCTTTGCTGCAGTTTGTGTGTGCTGTGCAGGTCTTTGCTGCTGTCTGTGTGCTGTGCAGGTCTTTGCTGCAGTTTGTGTGTGCTGTGCATGTCTTTGCTGCAGTTTGTGTGTTATGCAGGTCTTTGCTGCGGTGTGTGTGTGCCGTGCAGGTATTTGCTGCATTTTGTGTGTGCAGTTCAGGTCTTTGCTGCGGTGTGTGTGCAGTTCAGGTCTTTGCTGTGGTGTGTGTGCTGTGCCGGGCTTTCCTGTGGTGTGTGTGTTCCGTGCAGATCTTTGCTGCTGTTTGTGTGCCGTGCAGGTCTTTGCTGCGGTGTGTGTGTGCCGTGCAGATCTTTGCTGCTGTTTGTGTGCAGTTTAGGTCTTTGCTGCAGTGTGTGTGTGCCGTGCAGGTCTTTGCTGCGGTGTGTGCGCTGTGCAGGTCTTTGCTGCAGTGTGTGTGTGCCATGCAGGTGTTTTCTGGGGTGTGTGTGTGCAGTTCAGGTCATTGCTGCAGTTTGTGTGTGCAGTGCAGGTCTTTGCTGCGGTGTGTGTGTGCCGTGGAGGTCTTTGCTGTGGTGTGTGTGTGCCGTAGAGGTCTTTGCTGTGGTGTGTGCTGTGCAGGTCTTTGCTGCACTTTGTGTGTGCAGTTCAGGTCTTTGCTGCGGTGTGTGTGCCGTGCAGGTCTTTGCTGTGGGGTGTGTGTGCCGTGCAGGTCTTTGCTGCGGTTTATGTGTGCCGTGCAGGTGTTTGCGGCGGTGTGTGTACCGTACAGGTCTTTGCTGCGTTGTGTGTGTGCTGTGCAGGTCTGTGCTGCGGTTTGTGTGTGCCCTGCAGGTCTTTGCTGCGGTGTGTGTGTGCCGTACAGGTCTTTGCTGTGGTGTGTGTGTGCCGTACAGGTCTTTGCTGCGGTTTGTGTGTGCCGTACAGGTCTTTGCAGCGGTGTGTGTGTGCTGTGCAGGTCTTTGCTGCAGTTTGTGTGTGCCGTACAGGTCTTTGCTGCAGTGTATGTGTGCCGTACAGGTCTTTGCTGCGGTTTATGTGTGCCGTGCAGGTGTTTGCGGCGGTGTGTGTGTGCCATACAGGTCTTTGCTGCGGTGTGTGTGTGCCGTGCAGGTCTTTGCGGCGGTGTGTGTGTGCCGTACAGTTCTTTGCTGTGGTGTGTGTGTGCTGTGCAGGTCTTTGCTGCTGTTTATGTGTGCCGTTCAGGTCTTTGCGGCAGTGTTTGTGTGCCGTACAGGTCTTTGCTGCGGTGTGTGTGTGTGTGCCGTACAGGTCTTTGCGGTGATGTGTGTGTGCCGTACAGGTCTTTGCGGTGATGTGTGTGTGCCATACAGGTCTTTGCGGCGATGTGTGTGTGCCGTACAGGTCTTTGCGGCGGTGTGTGTATGCCGTGCAGGTCTTTGCTGCGGTGTGTGTGCTGTGCAGGTCTTTGCGGCGGTGTGTGTGCCGTACAGGTCTTTGCGGCGGTGTGTGTATGCCGTGCAGGTCTTTGCTGCGTTGTGTGTGCTGTGCAGGTCTTTGCGGCGGTGTGTGTGCCGTACAGGTCTTTGCGGCGGTGTGTGTGCCGTACAGGTCTTTGCGGCGGTGTGTGTGTGCCGTACAGGTCTTTGCGGCGGTGTGTGTATGCCGTACAGGTCTTTGCTGCGGTGTTTGTGCTGTGCAGGTCTTTGCGGCGGTGTGTGTGTGCCGTACAGGTCTTTGCTGTGGTGTGTGTGTGCCATGCAGGTCTTTGTGGCGGTGTGTGTATGCTGTGCAGGTCTTTGCTGTGGTGTTTGTGCTCTGCAGGTTTTTGCGGTGGTGTGTGTGTGTGTGTGCCGTAGAGGTCTTTGCTGCGGTGCATGTGTGCTGTGCAGGTCTTTGCTGCAGTTTATGTGTTCCGTACAGGTCTTTGCTGCGGTTTGTGTGTGCCGTAGAGGTCTTTGCTGCGGTTTGTGTGTGCCGTGCAGGTCTTTACGGCGGTGTGTGTGCGCCGTACAGGTCTTTGCGGCGGTGTGTGTATGCCATGCAGGTCTTTGCTGCGGTGTGTGTGCTGTGCAGGTCTTTGCGGCGGTGTATGTGCTGTACAGGTCTTTGCGGCGGTGTGTGCGTACAGGTCTTTGTGGCGGTGTGTGTATGCCGTGCAGGTCTTTGCGGCGGTGTGTGTGCCGTACATGCCTTTGCTGCAGTGTGTGTGTGCCGTACAGGTCTTTTGGCGGTGTGTGTGTGCGTACAGGTCTTTGCGGCGGTGTGTGTATGCCGTGCAGGTCTTTTCTACGGTATTTGTGCTGTGCAGGTCTTTGCTGCGGTGTGTGTGCCGTACAGGTCTTTACTGCAGTGTGTGTGTGCCGTGCAGGTCTTTGCTGCAGTGTGTGTGTGCCGTGCATGTCTTTGCGGCGGTGTGTATGCCGTGCAGGTCTTTGCGGCGGTGTGTGTGTGCCGTACAGGTCTTTGCTGCGGTGTGTGTGTGCCGTACAGGTCTTTGCTGCGGTGTGTGTGTGCCATGCAGGTCTTTGTGGCGGTGTGTGTATGCTGTGCAGGTCTTTGCTGTGGTGTTTGTGCTGTGCAGGTTTTTGCGGTGGTGTGTGTGTGTGCCGTACAGGTCTTTGCTGCGGTGCATGTGTGCTGTGCAGGTCTTTGCTGCGGTTTATGTGTTCCGTACAGGTCTTTGCTGCGGTTTGTGTGTGCCGTAGAGGTCTTTGCTGCGGTTTGTGTGTGCCGTGCAGGTCTTTACGGCGGTGTGTGTGCGCCGTACAGGTCTTTGCGGCGGTGTGTGTATGCCGTGCAGGTCTTTGCTGCGGTGTGTATGCTGTGCAGGTCTTTGCGGCGGTGTATGTGCCGTACAGGTCTTTGCGGAAGTGTGTTTGTGTGCGTACAGGTCTTTGTGGCGGTGTGTGTATGCCGTGCAGGTCTTTGCGGCGGTGTGTGTGCCGTACATGCCTTTGCTGCAGTGTGTGTGTGCCGTACAGGTCTTTGTGGCGGTGTGTGTGTGCGTACAGGTCTTTGCGGCGGTGTGTGTATGCCGTGCAGGTCTTTTCTACGGTATTTGTGCCGTGCAGGTCTTTGCTGCGGTGTGTGTGCCGTACAGGTCTTTGCTGCAGTGTGTGTGTGCCGTGCAGGTCTTTGCTGCAGTGTGTGTGTGCCGTGCATGTCTTTGCGGCAGTGTGTGTATGCCGTGCAGGTCTTTGCTGCGGTGTGTGTGCTGTGCAGGTCTTTGCGGCGGTGTATGTGCCGTACAGGTCTTTGCGGAAGTGTGTTTGTGTGTGTACAGGTCTTTGTGGCGGTGTGTGTATGCCGTGCAGGTCTTTGCTGCGGTGTGTGTGCTGTGCAGGTCTTTGCGGCGATGTGTGTGCCGTACAGGTCTTTGCTGCAGTGTGTGTGTGCCGTGCAGGTCTTTGCGGCGGTGTGTGTGCCGTACATGCCTTTGCTGCAGTGTTTGTGTGCCGTACAGGTCTTTGTGGCGGTGTGTGTGCCGTACAGGTCTTTTCTACGGTATTTGTGCTGTGCAGGTCTTTGCTGCGGTGTGTGTGCCGTACAGGTCTTTGCTGCAGTGTGTGTGTGCCGTGCAGGTCTTTGCTGCAGTGTGTGTGTGCCGTGCATGTCTTTGCGGCGGTGTGTGTGCCGTGCAGGTCTTTGCGGCGGTGTGTGTGCCGTACAGGTCTTTGCGGCGGTGTGTGTGTGCCGTACAGGTCTTTGCGGCGGTGTGTGTATGCCGTGCAGGTCTTTGCTGCGGGGTGTGTGCCGTACAGGTCTTTGATGCGGTGTGTGTGTGCCGTGCAGGTCTTTGCGGCGGTGTGTGTGTGCCGTGCAGGTCTTTGCGGCGGTGTGTGTGCAGTGGTCGTGCTGTGTGCAGCAGCTGTGTCAATATGCAGGTGTGCATGGTGTGTTAGTGGGCAGGTGTGTGGAGTGTACATGCTCATGGGCGTGTGCCGGTACAGGTGAGCACTTTGGCAGATATTGGCGTTGGTGGGAATCGATTAGCAGAAGCCAGTTTATCTGCGTCGTCCGTAATCTGTGGCCATGGACAGGAGACTTGAGAAGCGCCTCTACAGTTTTCGCAGCTCCTCTTTTTATTAGTCGGCCTGGCTACTCGCATAGTTTTGGGGTCACGCACTTCTGATATCGCCAGAGAAGCTGGCAGGTAGGACGCAGTTCACATGGCTCCCGGTCTATTGGCCACAGACTGCTTTCATGGCTGATGGACCCGGTCTGGCACACCGACTCTACGAGATGTGCGCATGCTCGTGCATGTGGTATATACATATGTCTGTAGATTATTTCCTCCTTGTGAGTAAGAGCTAAATGTGGCTAAATTAGTGAATATCAGGAGTGACGGGGCTGTGAGCAGTCAGCTGTCCACGTCTGGAGTCGCCAGCCGCGTACTTCACACCGCACGGTCCTCCGGTGATGAAAGTGTCAGCGCTTACAATGGATTTAGTCATTAGACAGCAGTCATCTGTGTACACCAGAGGAACGAGTCCCCAGGCATCCTGTAACCTGGAGATTCCTTCAAGGGTCACATAGAGAAGAAATATGACACAATTCCAGTAACTCAATCTAACCCCCAGCACGCTGCCTGGAAATCTTGCATCTTCTCCTTGAGCTGCTGCTTTTATGTCTGAGATGTTTTATTAAACTCATGGCTGCGAGAATATTGGCCGTTTCTTAGTATAAATGGGTTTATGCACAATGTCAGTCTTCCCTGCTGCAGCATCTCGCCTGCACAAGACTAGAAGCCATTGTTGGGTAGTGTGGGCAGTTCAGCGTGTAAGAGAAGGACTTTGATTTCCTGGGGATGTGCCGCCGGCCTCCTCTCTCAGGGCCCAGTGTCTCAATCACTTCTCATACTCCCCTCCCATAGTTAATGTATAACGCTGAGCGACTGCTGGAGACGCCTGTGTGCAGAACAAGTCACACTGACAACTGTGGGCCACATCTGACCTGCTCGGATTGTTGGGCGCCTTCCACCCATGCTTCAAGACCAAAGAAATGATCATGGCCGAAGAGGAATCCTGTGGGCATTTGATTGACCATTCCCACATTCCAGACTTTGAAGTCCGGCTGGTAGTGAAAGTCTCGCTGACTGTAATCTATGGGATTATCCTCCTGGCTGGGATTGTGGGGAACAGTGTTACAATCCAGACCACTAAAGTTCTGCGAGACAAGGGCTACCTCCAGAAGGGGGTGACGGACCACATGATTAGCTTGGCCTGCTCCGACCTGCTGGTCATTCTGCTGGGAATGCCTGTGGAGTTGTTCTCCGTCATTTGGTTTCCCTTTTCCTCTACATATGGAAACATCACCTGTAAAGTGTATTGCTTCCTGTTCGAGGCCTGCAGCTATGCCACCATTTTCCATGTGGCCACTCTCAGTTTTGAGCGATACATGGCCATCTGCTATCCCTTCCGCTTCAAGGCTCTTTCTGGCACACGGATCGTGAAGCTGATGATTTGTTTTGCTTGGCTGACATCTGTTTGTGTGGCACTGCCCTTGATTTTCGCCATGGGTGCAGAATATCCTCTGAGCCCTATGTCTGGCCGTCGCTCACATTGCAATACTTCCACACCTTCTCATTGGAGTGGCAACTTCACCCTGTGCACTAACCTCCATTCCAAGTGGACTGCGTTTCAGGCCAGTATCTTCACTGCGTTTGCCGTTTACATCGTGGTGCTGGCCTCGGTGGCTTTCATGTGTCGGAACATGATGCTTGTTTTGATGGTGGCAAAGAAAGGAACAATCACCGTGAAGCGTCAGCCAGGAGCAGATGTGGCCAACGAAATGACCAAAAGTAGCAGCTCTGAGGCCAGATCTGCTCGAAAGCAGACTATTGTCTTCTTAGGTAAGAACATCCCTGTAAACTGCGTGTGCTGGGTGGTGAAATGGGGACAACGGAGATGGGGAATCTGCACTTATCCTGGTACATACTGGTTCTTACTGGTCAGTTTAACTTCAGATACTGGTGTTAGAGATAATTCTAATCCTGTCACTACACTGACTAGTGATGACTAATCTGAACAAGCAAGTGTCAGCCATGGTGAACCCATCACTGACCAATCCCTCCATTCAGATATTCCAGTATGAAAGAAGCAGAAACCTGGGGCAGCTCCTCCGAGATGTGGACTGACTATTATTCTACATGCACTGCCATGACAGTCCTACAGGAGATGAAAGATAAGGCTTCTGTGCTTGTGGTCATCTGCCAGACTCCTGTCCTTAATAGTGATTTTATATGCACAGCCAGGAGACACAATTCCTCTACCACCGGCTATCCTCCTGATCCCTGCATATAGTAGTATATTATATACACATAGCCAGGAAGATTCCACAGGAGATACGAGTTCTCCTCTACCACCGGCTATCCTCTAGATCCCTGCATATAGTAGTATATTATATACACATAGCCAGGACTATCCCGCAGGAGATACAAATCCTCTACCACCGGCTATCCCCTAGATCCCTGCATATAGTAGTATATTATATACATATAGCCAGGATGATTCCACAGGAGATACAAGTCCTCCACCACTGGCTATCCCCTAGATCCCTGCATACAGTATTGTATTATATACACATAGCCAGGACGATTCCGCAGGAAATACAAGTCCTCCACCACCGGCTATCCTCTAGATCCCTGCATATAGTAGTATATTATATACACATAACCAAGATGATTCTGCAGGAGATACAAGTCCTCCACCACCAGCTATCCCCTAGATCCCTGCATATAGTAGTATATTATATACACATAGCCAGGATGATTCCGCAGGAGATACAAGTCCTCCTCTACCACTGGCTATCCCCTAGATCCCTGCATACAGTAGTATATTATACACATAGTAGTATTTTATATACACATAGCCAGGATGATTCCGCAGGAGATACAAGTCCTCCTCTACCACCGGTTATCCTCTAGAACCGCTAAGTCTTCTGGGTAATTTCGCAATGCATCTCTGGGAACGGAAGCTGGCGGCAGCCGCGCGCGCCTGGGCGGACTACGGAAGGTGAGAATAGCAGGTTTTTTGTTTTTTTATAATTTTTAACATTACATCTTTTTACTATTGATGCTGCATAGGCAGCATCAATAGTAAAAAGTTGGGGACACACAGGGTTAATAGCAGCGTTAACAGAGTGCGTTACCCGTGGCATAACGCGGTCCGTTAACGCTGGCATTGACCCTGTGTGAGCGCTGAGTGGAGGGGAGTATGGAGCAGGCACCGGGCACTGACTGGATGGAAGTAGGGAGGGACTAATTCTCTGCCGGGCTGTGGCCGTCGCTGATTGGTCGCGGCAGCCAGGACAGGCAGCTGGCGAGACCAATCAGCGACGCGGGATTTCCGGGACACACAGACAGACGGAAGTACCCCTTAGACAATTATATTATAGATACACATAGCCAGGACGATTCCACAGGAGATACAAGTCCTCCTCTGCCACCGGCTATCCTCTAGATCCCTGCATACAATAGTATATTATACACATAGTAGTATTTTATATACACATAGCCAGGAAGATTCCACAGGAGATACAAGTCCTCCTCTACCACCGGCTATCCTCTAGATCCCTGCATACAGTAGTATATTATACACATAGTAGTATTTTATATACACATAGCCAGGATGATTCCGCAGGAGATACAAGTCCTCCTCTACCACCGGCTATCCTCCTGATCCCTGCATATAGTAGTATATTATATACACATAGCCAGGATGATTCTGCAGGAAATACAAGTCCTCTACCACCGGCTATCCTCTAGATCCCTGCATATAGTAGTATATTATATACATATAGCCAGGATGATTCCACAGGAGATACAAGTCCTCCTCTACCACCGGCTATCCCCTAGATCCCTGCATATAGTAGTATATTATATACACATAGCCAGGATGATTCTGCAGGAAATACAAGTCCTCTACCACCGGCTATCCCCTAGATCCCTGCATATAGTAGTATATTATATACATATAGCCAGGACTATCCCGCAGGAGATACAAGTCCTCTACCACCGGCTATCCTCTAGATCCCTGCATATAGTGGCATATTGTATACACATAGCCAGGACTATCCCGCAGGAGATACAAGTCCTCTACCACCGGCTATCCTCTAGATCCCTGCATATAGTAGTATATTATATACATATAGCCAGGATGATTCCGCAGGAGATACAAGTCCTCCTCTACCACCGGCTATCCCCTAGATCCCTGCATATAGTAGTATATTATATACACATAGCCAGGATGATTCTGCAGGAAATACAAGTCCTCTACCACCGGCTATCCTCTAGATCCCTGCATATAGTAGTATATTATATACATATAGCCAGGACTATCCCGCAGGAGATACAAGTCCTCTACCACCGGCTATCCTCTAGATCCCTGCATATAGTGGCATATTGTATACACATAGCCAGGACTATCCCGCAGGAGATACAAGTCCTCTACCACCAGCTATCCTGTAGATCCCTGCATATAGTAGTATATTATATACATATAGCCAGGACTATCCCGCAGGAGATACAAGTCCTCTACCACCGGCTATCCTCTAGATCCCTGCATATAGTGGCATATTGTATACACATAGCCAGGACTATCCCGCAGGAGATACAAGTCCTCTACCACCGGCTATCCTCTAGATCCCTGCATATAGTAGTATATTATATACATATAGCCAGGATGATTCCGCAGGAGATACAAGTCCTCCTCTACCACCGGCTATCCCCTAGATCCCTGCATATAGTAGTATATTATATACACATAGCCAGGATGATTCTGCAGGAAATACAAGTCCTCTACCACCGGCTATCCTCTAGATCCCTGCATATAGTAGTATATTATATACATATAGCCAGGACTATCCCGCAGGAGATACAAGTCCTCTACCACCGGCTATCCTCTAGATCCCTGCATATAGTGGCATATTGTATACACATAGCCAGGACTATCCCGCAGGAGATACAAGTCCTCTACCACCAGCTATCCTGTAGATCCCTGCATACAGTAGTATATTATATACATATAGCCAGGATGATTCCGCAGGAGATACAAGTCCTCCACCACCACCGGCTATCCTCTAGATCCCTGCATATAGTAGTATATTATATACACATAGCCAGGATGATTCCGCAGGAGATACAAGTCCTCCTCTACCACCGGCTATCCCCTAGATCCCTGCATATAGTAGTATATTATATACACATAGCCAGGATGATTCCGCAGGAGATACAAGTCCTCCTCTACCACTGGCTATCCTCTAGATCCCTGCATATAGATAAACAACCAACAAACAACGATACCACATATCTGGGGGGATAAATAAAGTATTAAATATATATATAATAGTTAATTAATCACACCACCCCATGCGGAAACTTTACACTGAGGACACATCCATTTACATAGAGCCTAATTCCCATAGGGAAAAATGATGTACTAGTCCATTAATAAAATGTACAAAATCTTTATTGAAGACATTAAAATACATAAAACACATAACCAGGTGTATGTAAGTTACAGCCTGAAACAATATTCCACCAAGGGCCCCACCCCCACCAGTTACCCCACAATATTTAAGAAACTAAGCTATTTCATACCCCAGCAGAGAATCAGCCTAAATAGTGGTGCACATGCACCTATCACTTGTCACATATGTGACTCGCTGCAATATCTCACTATATCGCTCGCCTTCTAACAGGCCTCATATCTGGAACAATTGCCTATGTACTTACTCTAAGTGCAAAGTGCGCAGCCGATGTGGGGAGCCAGGGGAGAGAGTGCCGCAATTGTTCCAGATATGAGGCCTGTTAGAAGGCGAGAGATATAGTGAGATATTGCAGCGGGTCACATATGTGACAAGTGATAGGTGCATGTGCACCACTATTTAGGCTGATCCTCTGCTGAGGTATGAAATAGCTTAGTTTCTTAAATATTGTGGGGTAACTGGTGGGGGTGGGGCCCTTGGTGGAATATTGTTTCAGGCTGTAACTTACATACACCTGGTTATGTGTTTTATGTATTTTAATGTCTTCAATAAAGATTTTGTACATTTTATTAATGGACTAGTACATCATTTTTCCCTATGGGCTCCCTGCATATAGATGTAGATTATATACATATAGCCAAGATGATTCCGCAGGAAATACAAGTCCTCCACCACTGGCTATCCTCTAAATCCCTGCATATAGTAGTATATTATATACACATAGCCAGGACTATCCCGCAGGAGATACAATTCCTCTACGACCGGCTATCCCCTAGATCCCTGCATATAGTATATTATATACACGTAGCCAAGATGATTCCGCAGGAGATACAAGTCTTCTACCACCGGCTATCCCCTAGATCCCTGCATATAGTAGTATATTATATACACATAGCCAGGACTATCCCACAGGAGATACAAGTCCTCCACCACCGGCTATCCTCTAGATCCCTGCATATAGTAGTATATTATATACACATAGCCAGGACTATCCCGCAGGAGATACAAGTCCTCCACCACCGGCTATCCTCTAGATCCCTGCATATAGTAGTATATTATATACACATAGCCAGGACTATCCCACAGGAGATACAAGTCCTCCACCACCGGCTATCCTCTAGATCCCTGCATATAGTAGTATATTATATACACATAGCCAGGACTATCCCGCAGGAGATACAAGTCCTCCACCACCGGCTATCCTCTAGATCCCTGCATATAGTAGTATATTATATACACATAGCCAGGACTATCCTGCAGGAGATACAAGTCCTCCACCACCGGCTATCCTCTAGATCCCTGCATATAGTAGTATATTATATACACATAGCCAGGACTATCCTGCAGGAGATACAAGTCCTCTACCACCAGCTATCCTCTAGATCCCTGCATATAGTAGTAGGTTTCTTCGAAGTGGTCATCAATGGCAATCTGTTCCTTGCATATTCTGAAATTGTGCAGGACCACACAAGCTTTCACCATCTCATTCACAGTGTCAGAGTTCAGGTTTATAGCAGTCAACAGAACTTGCCATTTGGATGTTAGAATCCCAAAAGCACACGCCACCATTCTTCGTGCTTGTGTTAGGCGGTAATTGAAAACTCTTTTAGTTGGCATCAATCCACTACTTGAGTATGGCTTCAGCAGGTGTTCCGAGAGAATGCCAAGAGTGTGCAAAGCAGTCATCAAAGCAAAAGGTGGCTACTTTGAAGAACCTAGAATATAAGACATAATTTCAGTTGTTTCACACTTTTTTGTTAAAGGGCCACTGTCACCCCCTCCAGCCGTTATAAACTAAAAGAGCCACCTTGTGCAGCAGTAATGCTGCAGTCTAACAAGGTGACTCTTTTAGTTTTTGTTGCTGATATTCCCACAATAAAGGTATTTATAATTTTGATCAAACACCTATCTTTGTACCTGGAGGCGGGTCTGAAGCCTCCTCTTTGAAGCGCCCAACTGCCATCACTCATCTCTTCTGGGGCGATTGTCGCCGCCCCCTCAGCGCTGTTTTTGTCCGAAATCCGGCGCCTGCGCTCTGCTCTTCTGCCTGGAGCAGGCGCATAGAGCATTGGCCGTCCTAGCTCCATTGGCCGTCCTAGCTCCATTGGCCGTCCTAGCTGCGGGCCGTGCGGCCACCCTGTTACTGAATCCCCGCCCCGCACTGTGTTATGCATTATGCACAGTGCGGGGATTCAGTAACAGGGTGGCCGCACGGCCCGCACAGGCGCAGACCGGATCCCGGCATCAGAGCTAGGACGGCCAATGCTCTATGCGCCTGCGCAAGGCAGAAGAGCAGAGCGCAGGCGCCGGATTTCGGACGAAAACAGCGCTGAGGGGGCGGCGAAAATCGCCCCAGAAGAGATGACTGATGGCAGTTGGGCGCTTCAAAGAGGAGGCTTCAGACCCGCCTCCAGGTACAAAGAGAGGTATTTGAGCAAAATTATAAATACCTTTATTGTGGGAATATCAGCAACAAAAACTAAAAGAGTCACCTTGTTAGACTGCAGCATTACTGCTGCACAAGGTGGCTCTTTTAGTTTATAACGGCTGGAGGGGGTGACAGTGGCCCTTTAAGTACATAATTCCACATGTGTTAATTTCATAGTTTTGATGCCTTCAGTGTGAATGTACAATGTTCATAGTCATGAAAATACAGAAAAATCTTTAAAGGAGAAGGAGAAGGTGTGTCCAAACTTTTGCTCTGTACTGTGTATATTTGTATCCATTTTGTATTTATATGCTTTACTGTTTCACAGTCTCTTGTATGGAACATATTTGATTCTTCTCATTGGTAACCCGTGGCACCTTACCACCCAGGTGTAGCTGTTATCTTTTGCACATTGTGTCCCCATATTTTTTCACACTTTTTAATTTTTGTCTCGTACAACTATGACATTTTTAATTGTTTCTTAATAAAGTGTTAACTTTTAAGGCAGTAGCTTCATTTTTTCTCCTTTTTTGATGAATTTATATATTGGAAGCTGCCTATCTTAGGCATTCTACATGTTCGGAAGATTTCTCAACATTACAGTTAAAAGTGAGCTTTAACAGTAGGAGATACAATAAAAATGGCTTACCGAAGAGCCACCATGAAACACTCTGCCGGTGAAATGGAGAAGCGGCAATGCGTATCACTTCTACGGATGAGGTGTCCAATCCGTTCAACCAAAAAGTCAAAGTTCTCCGCTTTCATATGAATGTAGCTGAAAAACGTCTCGGGGTTTCCTCTTAACTCCTTGTATAATGTAGCATACACCCCATGTGTCATTCTCTGTGCTGTGATTGGGTGGATCCAAAAATATCGTCGGCGCAGACGCATGATGCGCTGTCTCTCTCGCTCCTTCTCCAGAACTATCGCTTTCAAACGATTCGCCTCAAAAGTGAAATCCACATAAATCTTCAGAATGTTTGCCATCGCGCCTTCCATCTTTGCCACTTGCTCTACAACCTGTCATGATGGGCTGTAGAAACACTGTATACAGTTTTCAGTAGCCAAAAACATTTGGGAGCCTCCCATGGGTGTTTTTAAAAAATGGATCCCTCGTAAAACGGATAAAAAAATGGGAGAAACGGATGAAAAACTGATGCGATGGATCCGGCGGAAAAACAAATCTACAGAAAAATCGATGAATCCAGCAGGAATGTAGTAAAATCACTAAATTTATTTCTTCATTTTTTTTAAAAAAGGGAAAGGGTTCTATGGTACACACTTGTAAATAAGTTATAATTTCTTACAGCATTATGCACACATGGCAGCGTTCTGACTAACGTCTTAATCATGGCCAAAAAAAATGAAGAAATAAATGTAGTGATTTTACTACATTCCTGCTGGATTCATCGATTTTTCTTTGGACTGAGTGCTCAACCTTTCCGTGCAGGAACAGGTGTGGAATAGCCGATATTCAGGTGAGCTGACTATCTTTTGGGTTTTTGTGAAAAACGGATCTATCGCAACCTTTTTTTCACTATTTACAACGGATCCGTCAAGCAACCGGATTGTGACTGACTGCAAAAAACTGATGTGTGAACATGGCCTAAGTGATCTCGGGTGGGTGGACGGGGCTAGAGCGGGGCACGATAGCGGCTCTCTGTTGCCTTTCAGGCAGTGACGACATGTTGCAGCCGCCGCAGGGATGAAGGTCTGGCGGATGGATGTGACCAGAACAGCAGAGTGCGCAACTCTTGTGCGTGTTCCCTGTGCTGACACTGGGACTCAGGCACTTTGGGGTGGATCTGCTGAGCAGGCCACCGAGGGAGGGCACCTGACTGGCAGGAGGGAAAGCGTCTGGCTCACCGAGGATGCAGGGGAGCCAGGTGTTACCCTCTCTTCTGATCCTGTCCCAAACAGCTTCAACTACCGTGTTTCCCCGAATATAAGCCAGTGTCTTATATTCTTTTTACCCCCAAAAGTCCCACTATGGCTTATTTTCGGGGTATGGCTTATATTAGCCAAAAAAAAAGGCGACTTTTTTTTTAACCAAAAAGTAAACATTTATTAACATGCTGAACAGTATGGTAGTCAACACAAAACAGTTTTATTAAACCAATGTCTCAAGAATATCTTGTTACAACCGTATCGGTACCGTATCCCACACAGCCTCACATAGGGTAACAGCCCCATACAGTACGGTACCGTATCCCACACAGCCTCCCATAGGGTAACAGCCCCATACAGTACGGTACCGTATCCCACACGGCCTCACATAGGGTAACAGCCCCATACAGTACGGTACCGTATCCCACACGGCCTCACATAGGGTAACAGCCCCATAAAGTATCCCACACAGCCTCACCAGAGGGTAACAGCCCCCAGCACAGTACCGTTAGAAACCGCAATTTCCGCACTTGCGGCACACTTGCGGCGCAATCGCGGCAAGGGTGCGGCGCAAGTGCTCCATACATTGCATGGGGACCTGCCGCGATTGCGCCGCAAGTGTGCCGCAAGTTAAGGAAACATTACGGCACATTACGGTACATTGTGGGATTTCCTTACCTTGTAATGGTGGCTTTCCCTTATGGATTCCTCCGCGGTGCAGGGTGCAGGTGTGGTTGTCTCATCATGCAGGGCGTCTGGGCCAATCAGCATTCGAGCTGCTGAGCCAATCAGCGCTCGAGATGCTGGGGAGCCGCTGGACCAATCAGAGCTCCGGCCGGGGCACACAGAAAGTTAACCCTGCACTCGGGGCCACTAGAGAGAGGACAGTGGGGACAGCAGGGACAGAGGGGACCGAGGCAGTCAAAAGGTACCATGGCTTATATTTTCCACGTGTTTCCCACTACGGCTTATTTTTGGGGTATGGCTTATATTAGCCGCCCCTTCTCTACCCCCCACTACGGCTTATTATCGGGGGTGGCTTATTTTCGGGGAAACACGGTATGCTGTCAGTCATATTCTGGTCTCTCACCAGCACACAACCAGTCTCCGGATCCCACGCAAACAAAGGAGCTATTGGCCAGGGAACAGGAAAGAAAGAACCTGGGAATGAAAGGCATTAACCCCTTAAAGCAGGGCACCTCAGTCAGGAGCATCCGAGTGTTGGAATGCCCTACAGTCTGATCAGAAGGGTAAACTAAGAACCTCATGTTCAGTTTTGTTCATTTTTGCCCGGCGCCATTAGATGAACATATGACATTGGATCTGCATCCAGGACTTTTTTCTACAGTCCAGCATAGCAGGAAGCTATTCCACCCATCAGAGGTGTATCTAGCCTTTCCTGCACCCCGGGGCAACGGATCAGTTTGGCGCCCCCCCCCCCCCAACCTCCCCCCCCAAAACCTCCCCCCCCAAAACCTCCCCCATTTGAACCTTACCTCTATTGAATCTGTATGACCAAGCCAAGGTACATTCCTGAATCTCCATAATGTTAAAATAGACACCAATAAAAGGACAATTAATTGAGACATCAGCAGGTTAAGTGTTTTTGAATATCCATATTGAATCAGGAGCCCCATATAATGCTGCGTTAATAATGGCCCCATAAGATGTTCCATACAGACATTTGCCCAAAATAGTGCTCCACACACGTTATGGCTCCATAAGATGCTCTATACAGACACTTGCCCCATTATAGAGCTGCACAAACGTTATGGCCCCATAAGATGCCCCATACAGACACTTCCCCATTATAGTGCTGCACAAACGTTATGGCCCCATAAGATGCTCCATACAGACACTTGCCCCATTATAGTGCTGCACAAACGTTATGGCCCCATAAGATGCTCCATACAGAAACTTGCCCCATTATAGTGCTGCACAAACGTTATGGCCCCATAAGATGCTCCATACAGACACTTCCCCATTATAGTGCTGCACACACGATATGGCCCCATAAGATGCTCCATACAGACACTTACCCCATTATAGTGCTGCACAAACGTTATGGCCCCATAAGATGCTCCATACAGACACTTGCCCCATTATAGTGCTGCACAAACGTTATGGCCCCATAAGATGCTCCATACAGACACTTCCCCATTATAGTGCTGCACACACGATATGGCCCCATAAGATGCTCCATACAGACACTTACCCCATTATAGTGCTGCACAAACATTATGGCCCCATAAGATGCTCCATACAGACACTTACCCCATTATAGTGCTGCACAAACGTTATGGCTCCATAAGATGCTCCATACAGACACTTGCCCCATTATAGTGCTGCACAAACGTTATGGCCCCATAAGATGCTCCATACAGAAACTTGCCCCATTATAGAGCTGCACAAACGTTATGGCCCCATAAGATGCTCCATACAGACACTTACCCCATTATAGTGCTGCACAAACATTATGGCCCCATAAGATGCTCTATACAGACACTTGCCCCATTATAGTGCTGCACAAATGTTATGGCCCCATAAGATGCTCCATACAGACACTTGCCCCCATTATAGAGCTGCACAAACGTTATGGCCCCATAAGATGCTCCATACAGACAATTGCCCCCATTATAGAGCTGCACAAACGTTATGGCCCCATAAGATGCTCTATACAGACACTTCCCCATTATAGTGCTGCACAAACGTTATGGCCCCATAAGATGCTCCATACAGACACTTACCCCATTATAGTGCTGCACACACGTTATGGCCCCATAAGATGCTCTATACAGACACTTGCCCCTTATAGGGCTGCACAAACGTTATGGCTCCATAAGATGCTCTATACAGACACTTGCCCCATTATAGGGCTGCACAAACGTTATGGACCCAAAAGATGCTCCATACAGACACTTACCCCATTATAGTGCTGCACAAACGTTATGGCCCCATAAGATGCTCCATACAGACACTTGCCCCATTATAGGGCTGCACAAACGTTATGGCCCCATAAGATGCTCTATACAGACACTTGCCCCATTATAGTGCTGCACAAACGTTATGGCCCCATAAGATGCTCCATACAGACACTTACCCCATTATAGTGCTGCACAAACGTTATGGCCCCATAAGATGCTCTATACAGACACATCCCCATTATAGTGCTGCACAAACGCTATGGCCCCATAAGATGCTCCATACAGACACTTACCCCTTATAGGGCTGCACAAACGTTATGGCCCCATAAGATGCCCCATACAGACACTTGCCCCATTATAGTGCTGCACAAACGTTATGGCCCCATAAGATGCTCCATACAGACACTTGCCCCATTATACTGCTGCACAAATGTTATGGCCCCATAAGATGCTCCATACAGACACTTACCCCATTATAGTGCTGCACAAACGTTATGGCCCCATAAGATGCTCCATACAGACACTTGCCCCATTATAGAGCTGCACAAACGTTATGGCCCCATAAGATGCTCCATACAGACACTTACCCCATTATAATGCTGCACAAACGTTATGGCCCCATAAGATGCTCCATACAGACACTTGCCCCATTATAGTGCTGCACAAACGTTATGGCCCCATAAGATGCTCTATACAGACACTTGCCCCATTATACTGCTGCACAAATGTTATGGCCCCATAAGATGCTCCATACAGACACTTGCCCCATTATAGTGCTGCACAGACGTTATGGCTCCATAAGATGCTCCAAACAGACACTTACCCCATTATAGAGCTGCACAAACGTTATGGCCCCATAAGATGCTCCATACAGACACTTACCCCATTATAATGCTGCACAAACGTTATGGCCCCATAAGATGCTCCATACAGACACTTGTCCCATTATAGTGCTGCACAAACGTTATGGCCCCATAAGATGCTCCATACAGACACTTACCCCATTATAGTGCTGCACAAACGTTATGGCCCCATAAGATGCTCCATACAGACACTTGCCCCATAATACTGCTGCACAAACGTTATGGCCCCATAAGATGCCCCATACAGACACTTGCCCCATTATAGTGCTGCACAAACGTTATGGCCCCATAAGATGCTCTATACAGACACTTGCCCCATTATAGTGCTGCACAAACGTTATGGCCCCATAAGATGCCCCATACAGACACTTGCCCCATTATAGTGCTGCACAAACGTTATGGCCCCATAAGATGCGCTATACAGACACTTGCCCCATTATAGTGCTGCACAAACGTTATGGCCCCATAAGATGCTCCATACAGACACTTGCCCCTTATAGTGCTGCACAAACGTTATGGCCCCATAAGATGCCCCATACAGACACTTGCCCCATTATAGTGCTGCACAAACGTTATGGCCCCATAAGATGCTCTATACAGACACTTGCCCCATTATAGTGCTGCACAAACGTTATGGCCCCATAAGATGCCCCATACAGACACTTGCCCCATTATAGTGCTGCACAAACGTTATGGCCCCATAAGATGCTCTATACAGACACTTGCCCCATTATAGTGCTGCACAAACGTTATGGCCCCATAAGATGCTCCATACAGACACTTGCCCCTTATAGTGCTGCACAAACGTTATGGCTCCATAAGATGCTCCATACAGACACTTGCCCCATTATAGTGCTGCACAAACGTTATGGCCCCATAAGATGCTCCATACAGACACTTACCCCATTATAGTGCTGCACAGACGTTATGGCCCCATAAGATGCTCCATACAGACACTTGCCCCATTATAGTGCTGCACAAACGTTATGGCCCCATAAGATGCTCCATACAGACACTTACCCCATTATAGTGCTGCACAGACGTTATGGCCCCATAAGATGCTCTATACAGACACTTGCCCCATTATAGTGCTGCACAGACGTTATGGCCCCATAAGATGCTCCATACAGACACTTACTTCATTATAGTGCTGTACAAACGTTATGGCCCCATAACATGCTCTATACAGACACTTACCCCATTATAGTGCTGCACAAATGTTATGGCCCCATAAGATGCCCCATACAGACACTTACCCCCATTATAGTGCTGCAACAACGTTATGGCCCCATAAGATGCTCCATACAGACACTTGTCCCATTATAGTGCTGCAAAAACGTTATGGCCCCATAAGATGCTCCATACAGACACTTGCCCCATTATAGTGCTGCACAAACGTTATGGCCCCATAAGATGCTCCATACAGACACTTACCCCATTATAGTGCTGCACACACGTTATGGCCCCATAAGATGCCCCATACAGACACTTACCCCATTATAGTGCTGCACACACGTTATGGCCCCATAAGATGCCCCATACAGACACTTGCCCCATTATAGTGCTGCACAAACGTTATGGCCCCATAAGATGCTCTATACATACACTTGCCCCATTATAGTGCTGCACAAACGTTATGGCCCCATAAAATGCTCTATACAGACACTTGCCCCATTATAGTGCTGCACAAGCGTTATGGCCCAATAAGATGCTCCATACAGACACTTACCCCATTATAGAGCTGCACAAACGTTATGGCCCTATAAGATGCTCCATACAGACACTTGCCCCATTATAGTGCTGCACAAACGTTATGGCCCCATAAGATGCTCCATACAGACACTTACCCCATTATAGTGCTGCACAAACGTTATGGCCCCATAAGATGCTCCATACAGACACTTGCCCCATAATAGTGCTGCACAAACGTTATGGCCCCATAAGATGCCCCATACAGACACTTACCCCATTATAGTGCTGCACAAACGTTATGGCCCCATAAGATGCTCCATACAGACACTTGTCCCATTATAGTGCTGCACAAACGTTATGGCCCCATAAGATGCTCCATACAGACACTTGCCCCATTATAGTGCTGCACAAACGTTATGGCCCCATAAGATGCTCTATACAGACACTTGCCCCATTATAGTGCTGCACAAACGTTATGGCCCCATAAGATGCTCCATACAGATACTTGCCCCTTATAGTGCTGCACAAACGTTATGGCTCCATAAGATGCTCCATACAGACACTTGCCCCATTATAGTGCTGCACAAACGTTATGGCCCCATAAGATGCTCCATACAGACACTTGCCCCATTATAGTGCTGCAAAAACGTTATGGCCCCATAAGATGCTCCATACAGACACTTGCCCCTTATAGTGCTGCACAAACGTTATGGCTCCATAAGATGCTCCATACAGACACTTACCCCATTATAGTGCTGCACAGACGTTATGGCCCCATAAGATGCTCTATACAGACACTTGCCCCTTATAGTGCTGCACAAACGTTATGGCCCCATAAGATGCTCCATACAGACACTTGCCCCATTATAGTGCTGCAACAACGTTATGGCCCCATAAGATGCTCCATACAGACACTTGTCCCATTATAGTGCTGCACAAACGTTATGGCCCCATAAGATGCGCTATACAGACACTTGCCCCATTATAGTGCTGCACAAACGCTATGGCCCCATAAGATGCTCCATACAGACACTTGCCCCATTATAGTGCTGCACAAACGCTATGGCCCCATAAGATGCTCTATACAGACACTTGCCCCATTATAGTGCTGCACAAGCGTTATGGCCCAATAAGATGCTCCATACAGACACTTACCCCATTATAGAGCTGCACAAACGTTATGGCCCTATAAGATGCTCCATACAGACACTTACCCCATTATAGTGCTGCACAAACGTTATGGCCCCATAAGATGCTCCATACAGACACTTGCCCCATTATAGTGCTGCACAAACGTTATGGCCCCATAAGATGCTCCATACAGACACTTGCCCCATTATAGTGCTGCACAATCGTTATGGCCCCATAAGATGCTCCATACAGACACTTGCCCCATTATAGTGCTGCACAAACGTTATGGCCCCATAAGATGCTCTATACAGACACTTGCCCCATTATAGTGCTGTACAAACGTTATGGCCCCATAAGATGCTCTATACAGACACTTACCCCATTATAGTGCTGTACAGACGTTATGGCCCCATAAGATGCTCCATACAGACACTTGTCCCATATAGTGCTGCACAAACGTTATGGCCCCATAAGATGCTCTATACAGACACTTACCCCATTATAGTGCTGTACAGACGTTATGGCCCCATAAGATGCTCCATACAGACACTTGCCCCATTATAGTGCTGTACAAACGTTATGGCCCCATAAGATGCTCTATACAGACACTTACCCCATTATAGTGCTGTACAGACGTTATGGCCCCATAAGATGCTCCATACAGACACTTGTCCCATATAGTGCTGCACAAACATTATGGCCCCATAAGATGCTCCATACAGACACTTACCCCATTATAGTGCTGCACAAACGTTATGGCCCCATAAGACGCCCCATACAGACACTTACCCCATTATAGTGCTGCACAAACGTTATGGCCCCATAAGACGCCCCATACAGACACTTA
Source organism: Ranitomeya variabilis (assembly GCF_051348905.1). Classification (NCBI taxonomy): domain Eukaryota; kingdom Metazoa; phylum Chordata; class Amphibia; order Anura; family Dendrobatidae; genus Ranitomeya; species Ranitomeya variabilis. The sequence goes on along the minus strand of NC_135238.1, from coordinate 248,482,441 downwards.
CCCCATTATAGTGCTGCACAAACGTTATGGCCCCATAAGATGCTCCATACAGACACTTGCCCCATTATAGTGCTGCACAGACGTTATGGCCCCATAAGATGCTCCATACAGACACTTGCCCCATTATAGTGCTGCACAAACGTTATGGCCCCATAAGATGCTCTATACAGACACTTGCCCCATTATAGTGCTGCACAAACGTTATGGCCCCATAAGACGCCCCATACAGACACTTACCCCATTATAGTGCTGCACACACGTTATGGCCCCATAAGATGCTCCATACAGACACTTGCCCCATTATAGTGCTGCACAAACGTTATGGCCCCATAAGACGCCCCATACAGACACTTACCCCATTATAGTGCTGCACAAACGTTATGGCCCCATAAGATGCTCTATACAGACACTTACCCCATTATAGGGCTGCACAAACGTTATGGCCCCATACGACGCCCCATACAGACACTTACCCCATTATAGTGCTGCAGGAATTGAATGAATGGTGTGGGGAGGATGAAAACTGCGTGCGTGTAATATAGTATTGCCAGCAGTTGGCTTGCGATATGTTTTACTTTGAATGATGGTATCAGGGAAGCCCTGAAGACATAAATCCAAAAAATTAATAGTGAATTTATCAAACATGTAAGTGAATTTTAAGTTGAATGGATTGTTATTTATATAAAAAATAAATTGCTCCAAGCAGTTCTGATTGCCCTTCCAAACCATTAATAAATCATCAATATATCTTAAATACCATTCAATGTCCTGAAAAAAAGGGTTATTATCACTGAAAATGTCCATTTCCTCCCACCAGGCCATTACTAGATTTGCTACTGAGGGTGAGAATTTAGCCCCCATGGAAACTCCCTTACTTTGAATGAAAAATGTATTATCGAATAGGAAATAGTTGTGAGATAGTAAAAAGGATAAAACTGTCCCAATGAATATTTGTAAGTCATAGGTGAAATTACTGTACTTATTTAGATGAAATTGTACAGCCGCTAAAGCAGTTCTGTGCGGGATGGATGTATAAAGTGCAGCTACGTCGCAGGTGAGCCATGGCCAGTGTGAGCTCCAGATTACATTATCCAGCATACTTAGAACAGCTCTGGAGTCTGTCCGATATCCTGGGACTCTGTGCTAGTGGTTGGAGTATGGTATCCACCCCTTCCCCTAAACGCTCACTATAAGAGCCTATACCCGAAATTATGGGGCGGTACTATATGACCGCTCAGTACAGGAAGAAGCCGGGCAGCCAGGGACCTGCAGGGACCACGTCAGGAGTAGGTGAGTATTATTAGACAGCCCCCGCTCCCTGGCCCTGCCAACCCCCTCCTTGGACCGCCGCATCATCAGGCCCCCATGTCCCGGCTGCCCCCCCCCCCTGGATACGCCACTGCCACCCATACAGACCTGGGTATACATCAGGACAGACAATATAGTGGAATTATTCAATCGTTGGATTGATAGACATGTTGGTAATATGCAAATTATGAAAAAATGGAAACGTTTTCCAACCATCTGGATTTACTCAGTATTGAGTTTGAGTGGAAGAAATCCTCCAGTAATGCGCCTCGGCTGCTGGCAATGAGTTTATTAATGGCTGTCTGGCCTTCCTCCTTCCTGTGTGGAGGCTTAGTAAGATTTATGGTGAGCGGACTGCAAAGTATGTCCTATGAGGAACGGTTAAAGGATGTGGGAATGTTTTGCTGCAAAAAAGAAGTCTAAGAGGAGACTTAACAGCTGTCTACAAATATCTGAAGGGCTGTGACAGTGTACAGGGATCAAAGCAATGGGATGAAACTGAAAGGGAGAAAATACAGATTAGATATATAAAAAAATAACTTTTTGACAGTGAGGGAGATCGATGAGTGGAACAGGCTGCCTCAAGAGGTGGTGAGTTCTCCAATGGAGCTGCTAATTTATCCTAAACCAGCTCCCACAATCCCTCTCACCTGACCATCTAGTCAGCCTAAAAATCTAGAAGCATCCTAAGGGGTGCACGTGTGTGGGGTGTATGCACGCGGTGTCCCCTTCAGCAAAGTATCTAGAAGCAGAAGTTAATTCAGTGGCAGTTAGTCAGGATAGGGAGTCAGGTAACCCACACTTTGTACTCCCTTTTAACCATGTGCTTTATTTTTCCTTCCATCTTCCTGTGTGCCTTTGTCATCCACGTTCATCGCCACATCCCCCCTCCATCACTGCTCATCCACATCAGCCCCCTCGCTCCTTCCCACTCCCATGTACAGCTCTCATACTCTTTTCAACTTCCTGAAAAATCTCAGTCCATCTTGCCCAAAGATATCGCACAATAAACCATCACAAATCCAAGAACTATTTGCTTTCTCTTTTTACTGCTACTATATCTCTCCCAACTCCGGGCCACCATCCGCCAACTTCAACCTCTACCACTCCTCACATTGATACCTTACTAACCTTATTAATATTAGTTATTATTATTATTTATTATTATAGCGCCATTTATTCCATGGCGCTTTACATGTGAGGAGGGGTATACATAATAAAAACAAGTACAATAATCTTGAACAATACAAGTCACAACTGGTACAGGAGGAGTGAGGACCCTGCCCGTGAGGGCTCACAATCTACAAGGGATGGGTGAGGATACAGTAGGTGAGGATAGAGCTGGTCGTGCAGCGGTTTGGTCGATCGGTGGTTACTGCAGGCTGTAGGCTTGTCGGAAGAGGTAGGTCTTCAGGTTCTTTTTGAAGGTTTCGATGGTAGGTGAGAGTCTGATGTGTTGTGGTAGAGAGTTCCAGAGTAGGGGGATGCACGAGAGAAATCTTATACGCGATTGTGGGAAGAGGAGATAACAGGTGAGTAGAGAAGGAGATCTTGTGAGGATCGGAGGTTGCGTGCAGGAAAGTACCGGGAGACGAGGTCACAGATGTATGGAGGAGACAGTTTGTGGATGGCTTTGCATGTCATGGTTAGGCTTTTGTACTGGAGTCTCTGGGTAATGGGGAGCCAGTGCAGGGATTGACAGAGGGGAGAGGCTGGGGAATAGCGGGTGGACAGGTGGATTAGTCGGACAGCAGAGTTTAGAATAGATTGAGGGGTGCGAGAGTGTTAGAGGGGAGGCCACAGAGCAGGAGGTTACAGTAGTCGAGGCGGGAGATGATGAGGGCATGGACTAGGGTTTTTGCAGATTCTTGGTTTAGGAATGTACGGATCCGTGAAATATTTTAAAGTTGAAGGCGGCAGGAAGTGGAAAGGGTTTGGATATGTGGTTTGAAGGAGAGATCAGTGTCAAGGATTACCCCAAGACAGCGGACTTGTGGGACTGGGGAGAGTGGGCAGCCGTTTACTGTAATGGATAGGTTCGTTGGGGAGGTCATGTGAGATGGGGGAAAGATGATGAATTCTGTTTTGTCCATTGTTATGATCCTGGTGGTAGGATCTCAAACTGACCTGACACATATACCCTGAATATATAGGACAAGTTCTGGGGATGTGGAATCTATACTGACCGCAATCCTGATCCTATCCAAACACACTAAAGGCAGCTGTGGGACGTTACCTGAAAACCTAGACGCCTCGTCACAGCCTGAGAAACTGACTACCCCTAGAGAGAAAGCAAAGACTTCACTTGCCTCAGAGAAATATCCCCAAAGTTTTAGATAGCCCCCCACAAATAATAACGGTGAGTTAAGGGGAAAAGACAAACGTAGAGATGAAACAGGTTTAGCAAATGAGGCCCGCTAATACTAGATAGGCAGAAAATAGATAGGTGTCTGTGCGGTCAGTACAAAACTATCAAAAGTAAACCACGCAGAGAATACAAGAACCCCCACACCGACTCACGATGTGAGGGGCGCACTCTGCACCCCAGAACTAACCAGCAAGCAAAAAATCACATAAAAGCAAGCTGGGCTGAACTCATAATATAATGAGAAACGTTTTCAAGGAAATAATGAGAAACTGAACAAGCAAACTTAGCTTCTCATAGCAGGAGACTGGTCACAAGGAATATTCAGGAGAGCACAGGATCGGGACTGAATACAGCGACAGCAGGTGACAAGTAAAGGTCCAGGTGAGTTAAATAGGCCCAGCCTAGCAGGAGATGAAACAGCTGAGCCCAGCAAAGACCAGCCATATCGCTAAAGGCCACCAGAGGGAGCCCAAAAACAAACTCACACAGTACCACTCATGACCACAGGAGGGAGCCCGAGAACGGAATTCACAACAGTCCATGTTAAGTTTTAGAAATCTAGCGGAGAAGAAGGATGAAATAGCAGATAGATATTGAGGGATTCTGGTTAGTAGGGTGGTGATATCTGGTCCAGAGATGTAGATCTGTGTGTCATCAGCATAGAGATGATACTGAAAGCCGTGAGATTCTATGAGCTGTCCCAGGCCAAAGGTGTAAATGGAGAAGAGCAGTGGCCCTAGGACTGAACCTTGTGGGACTCCGACAGATAGGGGGCGAGGTGAGGAGGTGGTGTGTGAGTGGGAGACGCTGAATGTCCGGTCAGTTAGGTATGACGAGATCCAGGATAGGGCCAAGTCTGTGATGCCAAGGGATGAGAGGGTCCGCAGCAACAGGGAATGGTCCACTGTGTCAAAGGCAGATGACAGGTCCAGGAGGAGGAGGATAGAGTAGTGCTGCTTGCTCTTGGCGGTTACTAGGTCATTGGTGACCTTGGTTAGGGCAGTTTCAGTGGAGTGGTGTGACCGGAAGCCTGATTGAAAGCAGTCAAAGAGGGAGCAGGAAGAGAGCTGGGAGGACAGTTCAAGATGGACATGTTGTTCCAGTAGTTTTGAGGCATAGGGGAGAAGTGATATAGGGCGATAGCTAGATACAGAGGATGGGTCAAGAGAGGGCTTTTTGAGGATAGGTGTGATTGAGGCATGTTTAAAGCTTGAGGGGAAAATACCAGTTGTTAGTGATAGGTTGAAGAGATGGGTTAGGGTTGGGATGAAGACTGTGGCGAGGTTTGGGATGAAGTGGGATGGGAGCGGGTCAAGTGCACAGGTGGTGAGATGCGATCTTGAGAATAGAGTGGAGAGTCTGTCTTCTGTAATGGTGGAAAGTTGGTTTTGGAGGTGGAGGGCTGGGAAGTCGGGAGGAAGGGTTCTGGGGGTTGTTTACTAAAACTCTCTGATGTCATCAATCTTCTGCTTGAAGAATGAGGCAAAGTCTTCAGCTGAGATAAGTGGGGAGGGAGGAGGTGCTGGGGGGCGGAGGAGAGAATTGAAGGTGTTGAATAACTGTTTGGGGTTGTGAGACAGGGAGGATATGAGAGATGAGAAGTAGGTTTTTTTGCTGTGGATAGTGTGGTCTTGAAAGTAGTGAGGGACTGTTTGAATGTGATGAAGTGCTCGTTAAAGTGGGATCCTTTCCATCTGCGCAAGGCCCTGGAAGCTCGCCTCAGTTCTTTGGTCAGGCGGGTGTGCCAGGGCTGTCTGTTGATTTTGCGAGCTTTGGTATGTGTGTGAGAGGGGCAAGAGATTCCAAAGCTGCAGCTATTGTGGTGTTATATAGAGTGGCAGCGTCATCCGCATGGTGTAGGGAGCTTATGTCTGTGAGAGGGAGGAGGGATTCAGAGAGTGAGTGTTGATCAAGGTGTTTAAGATTTCTGTGAGGGTGTGAAAGTTTGTGGGGTGGGGATTGTAGACAAGGAGTGGAGAGGGAAGAGAAGGTGAGTAGGTTGTGGTCAGAAAGAGGAAGAGGTGAGTTAGAGAGGTTAGATAGGGAGCAGAGGTGGGTGAAGATGAGGTCCAGTGTGTGACCATCTTTGTGAGTGGCTGTAGAAGACCATTGGGCAAGGTCAAAGGAGGAAGTGATAGAAGTTTAGTGGCAGCTGAGAGGGAAGTGTCAATGGGGATGTTGAAGTCGCCCATGATGATAGTGGGGATGTCAGCGGCGAGGAAATGGAGTAGCCAGGTGGTGAAGTGGTCAAAGAAGGTGGTGGCTGGCCCTGGGGGACTGTAGATGACAGCCAGTTGGAGGTTGGAGGGGGAGTAGATGCGCACGGAGTGCACCTCAAAGGAAGGGAGGTGTTGTGAATTTGCTTTTTGCTCCCTCTAGTGGTTACTAGTTTTTTGACTCTGGTTTTTCTGTCATTCCTTTTATCCGCACCTGGGTCGTTAGTTAGGGGTGTTGCTATATAAGCTCCCTGGACCTTCAGTTCAATGCCTGGCAACGTAGTTATCAGAGCTAGTCTGCTGTGCTCTTGTCTACTGATCCTGGTTCCAGTTATATCAGCTAAGTCTGCCTTTTGCTTTTTGCTATTTGTTTTGGTTTTGTATTTTTGTCCAGCTTGTTCCAAATCTATATCCTGACCTTTGCTGGAAGCTCTAGGGGGGCTGGTGTTCTCCCCCCGGACCGTTAGACGGTTCGGGGGTTCCTGAATTTCCAGTGTGGATTTTGATAGGGTTTTTGTTGACCATATAAGTTACCTTTCTTTATTCTGCTATCAGTAAGCGGGCCTCTCTGTGCTAAACCTGGTTCATTTCTGTGTTTGTCATTTCCTCTTACCTCACCGTCATTATTTGTGGGGGGCTTCTATCCAGCTTTGGGGTCCCCTTCTCTGGAGGCAAGAAAGGTCTTTGTTTTCCTCTACTAGGGGTAGCTAGATTCTCCGGCTGGCGCGTGTCATCTAGAATCAACGTAGGAATGATCCCCGGCTACTTCTAGTGTTGGCGTTAGGAGTAGATATATGGTCAACCCAGTTACCACTGCCCTATGAGCTGGATTTTTGTATTCTGCAGACTTCCACGTTCCTCTGAGACCCTCGCCATTGGGGTCATAACAGTTTGCCAGGCCAGTATTAAATGTTTAATGCATTGCAGAAGAGGGATTATAAGAAAGAAGATTCTGAGTTTTTTTTTTTTTCTTCTTCCCCTTTACCTCAGAGTGGCTATGCTTGCTGCAGACATGAATGTCCAGACCTTGATTACAAGTGTGGACCAGCTGGCTACTCGTGTGCAGGGCATACAAGACTATGTTATCAGAAATCCTAGGTCAGAACCTAAAATACCGATTCCTGAACTGTTTTCCGGAGACAGGTTTAAGTTTAGGAATTTCGTGAATAATTGTAAATTGTTTTTGTCCCTGAGACCCTGTTCATCAGGAGATTCTGCTCAGCAAGTAAAAATTGTTATTTCGTTCTTACGGGGCGACCCTCAGGATTGGGCTTTTTCGCTGGCGCCAGGAGATCCGGCATTGGCTGATCTTGATGCGTTTTTTCTGGCGCTCGGTTTACTTTATGAGGAACCCAATCTTGAGATTCAGGCAGAAAAGGCCTTGCTGTCTATGTCTCAGGGGCAGGACGAGGCTGAAGTGTATTGCCAAAAATTTCGGAAATGGTCCGTGCTGACACATTGGAACGAGTGTGCACTGGCCGCTAATTTTAGAAATGGTCTTTCTGAAGCCATTAAGAATGTTATGGTGGGTTTTCCCATTCCCACAGGTCTGAATGATACTATGGCACTGGCTATTCAAATTGACCGGCGGTTGCGGGAGCGCAAAACCGCAAATTCCCTCATGGTGTTGTCTGAACAGACACCTAATTCGGTGCAATGTGATAGAAAAACCGCAAATTCCCTCATGGTGTTGTCTGAACAGACACCTGATTTAATGCAATGTGATAGAATCCTGACTAGAAATGAGCGGAAAATTCATAGACGCCGGAATGGCTTGTGCTACTACTGTGGTGATTCTACACATGTTATCTCAGCATGCTCTAAACGTATAGCTAAGGTTGTTAGTCCTGTCACCGTTGGTAATTTGCAACCTAAATTTATTCTGTCTGTAACTTTGATTTGCTCACTGTCATCTTATCCTGTCATGGCGTTTGTAGATTCAGGTGCTGCCCTGAGTCTCATGGATCTCTCATTTGCTAAGCGTTGTGGTTTTACTCTTGAACCATTAGAAAATCCTATTCCTCTTAGGGGTATTGATGCTACACCATTGGCAGCAAATAAACCGTAGTATTGGACTCAGGTTACCATGTGCATGACTCCTGAACACCGCGAGGTGATACGTTTCCTGGTTTTACATAAAATGCATGATTTGGTCGTTTTGGGGCTGCCATGGTTACAGACCCATAATCCAGTCCTGGACTGGAAGGCTATGTCAGTCTCAAGTTGGGGCTGTCGTGGTATTCATGAGGATTCCCTGCCTGTGTCTATTGCTTCTTCTACGCCTTCGGAAGTTCCGGAGTATTTGTCTGATTATCAGGATGTCTTCAGTGAGTCTGAGTCCAGTGCACTGCCTCCTCATAGGGACTGTGACTGTGCTATAGATTTGATCCCAGGCAGTAAATTTCCTAAGGGAAGACTGTTATGACCCCAATGGCGAGGGTCTCAGAGGAACGTGGAAGTCTGCAGAATACAAAAATCCAGCTCATAGGGCAGTGGTAACTGGGTTGACCATATATCTACTCCTAACGCCAACACTAGAAGTAGCCGGGGTTCATTCCTACGTTGATTCTAGATGACACGCGCCAGCCGGAGAATCTAGCTACCCCTAGTAGAGGAAAACAAAGACCTTTCTTGCCTCCAGAGAAGGGGACCCCAAAGCTGGATAGAAGCCCCCCACAAATAATGACGGTGAGGTAAGAGGAAATGACAAACACAGAAATGAACCAGGTTTAGCACAGAGAGGCCCGCTTACTGATAGCAGAATAAAGAAAGGTAACTTATATGGTCAACAAAAACCCTATCAAAATCCACACTGGAAATTCAGGAACCCCCGAACCGTCTAACGGTCCGGGGGGAGAACACCAGCCCCCCTAGAGCTTCCAGCAAAGGTCAGGATATAGATTTGGAACAAGCTGGACAAAAATACAAAACCAAAACAAATAGCAAAAAGCAAAAGGCAGACTTAGCTGATATAACTGGAACCAGGATCAGTAGACAAGAGCACAGCAGACTAGCTCTGATAACTACGTTGCCAGGCATTGAACTGAAGGTCCAGGGAGCTTATATAGCAACACCCCTAACTAACGACCCAGGTGCGGATAAAAGGAATGACAGAAAAACCAGAGTCAAAAAACTAGTAACCACTAGAGGGAGCAAAAAGCAAATTCACAACAGGGAGGGTAACAGAGGGTGGAAGTGGGATTGGGGTGAAGGAGCAGTTATCTGACAGGATTAAACCAACTCCTCCGCCATGCTTGCTGCTGGGGCGAGGGGTGTGAGAGAGGTGGAATCCACCATAGGAAAGTGCGGCTGGAGAGGCTGAGTCAGAGGGGGTGAGCCAGGTTTCAGTGATGCCGAGGAAGGAGAGTTTGTTATTGATAAAGAGGTCGTGGATAAATGACAGTTTATTGCAGACAGAGCGTGCGTTCCATAGTGCTCCAGATAGGGAAATTGGGGGACTGGTGTTGTGAATTCCGTTCTGGAGCTCCCTCCTGTGGTGGCTAATGGTATTTTTGTGAGTTCTGCCCTTGGGCTCCCTCTGGTGGTTTCGAGTGGAACTGCTGCTCCTTTAGGTAGCTGTAGCAGCTGCCTTCACTAATCGCCTTGCCTGGGTTTGTTATTTAAACCTGCTCTGGGCTTTAGTTCATGCCAGCTGTCAATGTTCTTGGTTGGATTTGGTTCTCTCCTTGGATTTCTCATATGGCCTGTCCTTGTCAGCAAAAGATAAGTTTTTGCTAGTTCTTGTTTGTCCATTTGCTTGGACTCTATTGCTCTGCAAATATGTCTCTTTTTGTCCAGCTTGTCATTATGTAATATTCAGGCTAGCTGGAAGCTCTGGGAAAGCAGATTTGCCCCTCCACACCGTGAGTCGGTGTGGAGTTCATTTTTGTAAACTCTGCGTGGATTTTGTAGTTTTTAATACTGACCGCACAGTATCCTTTTCTCTCTGTCTATCAAGTTTAGTGTTGGCCTCCTTTGCTGAAATCTGATTTCATTTCTGTGTACGTCATTTCCCTCTCCACTCACAGTCAATATTTGTGGGGGTCTGTCTTTCCTTTTGGGGTTTTCTCTGAGGCAAGATAGCTTTCTATTTCCTTCTTTAGGGGTAGTTAGTTCTTAGGCTGTGAAGAGGTGTCTAGGGAGAGTCAGGAACATCCCACGGCTATTACTAGTGTTGTTAGGATTAGGGACTGCGGTCAGTAGAGATACCACCTTCTCAGAGCTCGTTCCATGATGCGTTTTAGCCACCAGGTCATATCAGTGTGGCCTCTTAACCGCCAGGTCATAACAGTACAGCTGGCCCACAATGTGTTAAATGCATCTCAAAAGAGGGAAAAGAAAGTTCTGAGTCATTTTTTTTTCCTTTGTAGCTTGTTTTGTCTTTTTTTTCCCCTTAATCTCTGGGTGGTTCAGGATTTTGGTGCGGATATGGAGGTTCAGGGTCTGTCCTTGCGCGTGGATCAACTCGCTGCAAGGGTACAGAGTATCCAAGATTATGTTGTCCAGACTCCGGTATTAGAGCCTAGAATTCCTATTCCTGATTTATTTTCTGGGTATAGATCTAAATTTTTGAACTTTAAAAATAATTGCAGATTGTTTTTTGCTCTGAGACCCCGTTCCTCTGGTGACCCCATTCAGCAGGTGAAGATTGTTATTTCTTTGCTGCGTGGCGACCCGCAGGACTGGGCATTCTCCCTTGAGCCAGGAAATCCTGCATTGCTCAATATTGACGCATTTTTTCAAGCGCTCGGATTGCTGTATGACGAGCCTAATTCTGTGGATCAGGCAGAAAAAACTTTGCTGGCTCTGTGTCAGGGTCAGGAAGCAGCAGAAGTATACTGCCAGAAATTTAGAAAGTTGTCTGTGCTCACAAAATGGAATGAGTATGCCCTGGCAGCGATTTTCAGAAAGGGTCTTTCTGAAGCCCTTAAAGATGTTATGGTGGGGTTTCCTACGCCTGCTGGTCTGAATGAGAATGTCTTTGGCCATTCAGATTGATCGGCGCTTGCGCGAGCGCAATGTGGTGCACCATATGGCAGTGTCCTCTGAGCAGAGTCCTGAGCCTATGCAATGTGATAGGATTTTGACTAGAGCAGAAAGGCAGAAATTTAGACGTCAGAATGGCCTGTGTTTTTACTGTGGTGATTCTGCTCATGCTATTTCTGATTGCCCTAAGCGTACTAAGAGGGTCCCTGGGTCTGTTACCATTAGTACTGTACAGCCTAAATTTCTCTTGTCTGTTACCCTGATTTGCTCATTGTCGTCCTTTTCTGTAATGGCATTTGTGGATTCTGGCGCTGCCCTGAACTTAATGGACTTAGAATTTGCCAAGCGCTGTGGTTTTTCCTTGGAGCCTTTGCAGAGCCCTATTCCCTTAAGGGGGATTGATGCTACGCCATTGGCCAAGAATAAACCTCAGTACTGGACACAGTTAACCATGTACATGGCTCCAGCACATCAGGAAAATATTCGCTTTTTGGTGTTGCATAATTTGCATGATGTTGTTGTGCTGGGTTTTCCATGGTTACAGGTACATAATCCAGTGCTGGATTGGAGATCTATGTCTGTAACTGGTTGGGGTTGTCAGGGGATACATAGTGATATTCCTTTGATGTCCATTTCCTCGTCCCCTTCTTCTGAAGTTCCTGAGTTTTTGTCGGATTTCCAGGATATATTTGATGAGCCCAAGTCCAGTTCCCTGCCTCCTCATAGGGACTGCGATTGTGCCATTAATTTGATTCCTGGCTGTAAGTTTCCTAAGGGCCGACTTTTCAATCTGTCTGTGCCAGAGCATGCCGCTATGCGGAGTTATGTAAAGGAGTCCTTGGAGAAGGGGCGTATTCGCCATTCTTCGTCAACGTTGGGAGCGGGATTTTTTTTTGTTGCCAAGAAGGATGGCTCCTTGAGACCCTGTATAGATTATCGCCTTCTCAATAAGATCACTGTCAAATTCCAGTACCCTTTACCTTTACTTTCTGATTTGTTTGCTCAGATTAAGGGTGCCAGTTGGTTTACTAAAATCGACCTTCGAGGGGCGTATAATCTCGTGCGTATTAAACAAGGTGATGAATGGAAAACAACATTTAATACGCCCGAAGGCCATTTTGAATATCTTGTGATGCCATTCGGACTCTCTAATGCTCCATCGGTATTTCAGTCCTTTATGCATGATATTTTCCGGAATTATCTGGATAAATTCATGATTGTGTATTTGGATGGTTTTCTCCGATGATTGGGAGTCTCATGTGAAGCAGGTTAGGATGGTATTTCAGGTCCTTCGTGCTAATGCGTTGTTTGTGAAGGGGTCTAAGTGCCTCTTTGGAGTTCAGAAGGTTTCTTTTTTGGGTTTCATTTTTTCTCCCTCGGCTATTGAAATGGACCCTGTTAAAGTCCAGGCCATTCATGATTGGACTCAACCTACAACTGTAAAGAGCCTTCAGAAATTTTTGGGCTTTGCCAATTTTTATCGCCGCTTTATTGCTAATTTTTCTAGTGTGGTGAAGCCTCTGACCGATTTGACGAGGAAGGGCGCTGATGTGATGAATTGGTCCTCTGCGGCTGTTGAGGCCTTTCAGGAGCTTAAATGTCATTTTACTTCTGCCCCTGTGTTGCGTCAGCCAGATGTTTCTCTCCCTTTTCAGGTTGAGGTTGATGCTTCTGAGATTGGGGCAGGGGCCGTTTTGTCTCAGAGAAATTCTGATGGCTCGTTGATGAAACCATGTGCTTTCTTCTCCAGAAAGTTTTCGCCTGCTGAGCGTAATTATGATGTCGGCAATCGGGAGTTGTTGGCTATGAAGTGGGCATTTGAGGAGTGGCGACATTGGCTTGAGGGAGCCAAGCATCGCGTGGTGGTCTTGACTGATCATAAGAATCTGATTTACCTCGAGTCTGCTAAGCGGTTGAATCCTAGACAAGCTCGGTGGTCTCTGTTTTTCTCACGTTTTGATTTTGTGGTCTCGTATATTCCGGGATCTAAGAATGTGAAGGCTGATGCCCTTTCTAGGAGTTTTTTTGCCTGATTCTCTGGGAGTTTTTGAGCCGGCTGGGATCCTTAAGGAGGGGGTGATTCTTTCTGCCATCTCCCCTGATTTGCGGCGGGTACTTCAGGAGTTTCAGGCTGATAAACCTGACCGCTGTCCAGTGGGGAAACTGTTTGTTTCTGATAGATGGACTAGCAGGGTAATTTCTGAGGTTCATTGTTCAGTGTTGGCTGGTCACCCTGGGATTTTCGGTACCAGAGATTTGGTGGCTAGGTCCTTTTGGTGGCCTTCCTTGTCGCGGGATGTGCGTTCGTTTGTGCAGTCCTGTGGGACCTGTGCTCGGGCTAAGCCTTGCTGTTCCCGTGCCAGTGGGTTGCTTTTGCCTTTGCCTATTCCTGAGAGGCCCTGGATGCATATTTCCATGGATTTTATTTCGGATCTTCCTGTTTCTCAGAAGATGTCTGTCATCTGGGTGGTTTGTGACCGGTTTTCTAAGATGGTCCATTTGGTACCGTTGCCTAAGTTGCCTTCCTCCTCTGATTTGGTTCCATTATTTTTTCAGCATGTGGTTCGTTTGCATGGTATTCCGGAGAATATTGTGTCTGACAGAGGTTTCCAGTTAGTTTCTAGGTTTTGGCGGTCCTTTTGTGCTAGAATGGGCATTGATTTGTCTTTTTCTTCAGCATTCCATCCTCAGACAAATGGCCAAACGGAGCGAACCAATCAGACCTTGGAAACCTATTTGAGATGCTTCGTGTCTGCTGACCAGGATGATTGGGTGACCTTTTTGCCGTTGGCCGAGTTTGCCCTTAATAATCGGGCTAGTTCGGCTACCTTGGTTTCGCCTTTCTTTTGTAACTTTGGTTTTCATCCTCGTTTTTCTTCGGGGCAGCTTGAGCCTTCTGACTGTCCTGGTGTGGATTCTGTGGTGGACAGGTTGCAGCAAATTTGGACTCATGTGGTGGACAATTTGACGTTGTCTCAGGAAAAGGCTCAATGTTTTGCTAACCGTCGTCGGTGTGTTGGTCCCCGGCTTTGTGTTGTGGATTTGGTCTGGTTGTCTTCTCGTCATGTTCCTATGAAGGTTTCGTCCCCTAAGTTCAAGCCTCGCTTTATTGGGCCTTATAAGATTTCTGAAATTATCAATCCGGTGTCTTTTCGTTTGGCCCTTCCAGCTTCTTTTTCCATTCATAATGTGTTCCATAGATCCTTGTTGCGGAGATATGTGGTACCTATGGTTCCCTCCGTTGATCCTCCTGCTCCGGTGTTGGTTGAGGGGGAATTAGAATATGTGGTGAAGATTTTGGATTCACGTTTTTCGAGGCGGAAGCTTCAGTATCTGGTCAAGTGGAAGGGTTATTGCCAGGAGGATAATTCTTGGGTTGTTGCCTCCGATGTTCATGCTGCCGATTTGGTTCGTGCTTTCCATTTGGCTCGTCCTGATCAGCCTGGGAGCTCTGGTGAGGGTTCGGTGACCCCTCCTCAAGGGGGGGTACTGTTGTGAATTCCGTTCTGGAGCTCCCTCCTGTGGTTGCTAATGGTATTTTTGTGAGTTCTGCCCTTGGGCTCCCTCTGGTGGTTTCGAGTGGAACTGCTGCTCCTTTAGGTAGCTGTAGCAGCTGCCTTCACTAATCGCCTTGCCTGGGTTTGTTATTTAAGCCTGCTCTGGGCTTTAGTTCATGCCAGCTGTCAATGTTCTTGGTTGGATTTGGTTCTCTCCTTGGATTTCTCATATGGCCTGTCCTTGTCAGCAAAAGATAAGTTTCTGCTAGTGCTTGTTTGTCCATTTGCTTGGACTCTATTGCTCTGCAAATATGTCTCTTTTTGTCCAGCTTGTCATTATGTAATATTCAGGCTAGCTGGAAGCTCTGGGAAAGCAGATTTGCCCCTCCACACCGTGAGTCGGTGTGGAGTTAATTTTTGTAAACTCTGCGTGGATTTTGTAGTTTTTAATACTGACCGCACAGTATCCTTTTCTCTCTGTCTATCAAGTTTAGTGTTGGCCTCCTTTGCTGAAATCTGATTTCATTTCTGTGTACGTCATTTCCCTCTCCACTCACAGTCAATATTTGTGGGGGTCTGTCTTTCCTTTTGGGGTTTTCTCTGAGGCAAGATAGCTTTCTATTTCCTTCTTTAGGGGTAGTTAGTTCTTAGGCTGTGAAGAGGTGTCTAGGGAGAGTCAGGAACATCCCACGGCTATTACTAGTGTTGTTGTTAGGATTAGGGACTGCGGTCAGTAGAGATACCACCTTCTCAGAGCTCGTTCCATGTTGCGTTTTAGCCACCAGGTCATATCAGTGTGGCCTCTTAACCACCAGGTCATAACAGAGTGGGGGCTGGATGAATGGGTATGAGGTTACTGTGGTTGCGAAGAGGACTAGATGCAGGGGATTAGAAATGAGTGTGGGGATGTGATGAGGAGGGCCAGGATTTGGGGATATGTCGCCAGCAATGAGGAGCAGCAGACCGAGCGTTAGAAGGTGTGAGTAGGATAGGTCATGATGTGGCCGTGTGTGCCTGGAGAGAAAGGATTGTATGTTGAGGAATAGTTCTGTGGAGGAGGTGAGGTGGCTGGGGAAGATGGAGGAAGAAATAACTAGTTTCTTAGGCTACGTTCACATTAGCGTTGTGCGGCGCAGCGTCGGGCGCAGCCGCGGCGACGCATGCCTCACGCGTCCCTATATTTAACATGGGGGCGCATGGACATGCGTTGTCGTGCGTTTTGTGATGCATGCGTCTTTTTCGGCGCACGCGTCAGGGCGCAGAGGACGCAGCAAGTTGCATTTTTTGTGCGTCCAAAATCAAGCAAAAAAAGGACGCATGCGTCACAAAACAATGCGTTTTGCATGCGTTTTGCATGCGTTGTGTCGCCGACGCAGCACACAACAACGCAAATGTGAACGTAGCCTTACTGGGTGGAGGGATTACAGGAGATAGGAAGAAATAAAGTAGTATGGGGGTGAATGTTAAAAGAAACCAAAACATTATAGTGGTTTTCTATTCCTTTACCTTCCAGTCAATTCCAGTCCAATTCTAGTCTAATTCATAGCAATTAAAAATCTGCAATTTAAAAGATGGAATTTCAAAGATGGTCAGACACGTCTTGTCAGACTCATGGCTCAATAAACCATCACAAACCCAAGAACTATTTGCTTTCTCTTTTTACTGCTACTATATCTCTCCCAACTCCGGTCCACCATCCGCCAACTTCAACCTCTACCACTCCTCACATTGATACCTTACTAACCTTATTAACATTAGTTGTGCTCCCTCATCTCCTGATTTTATTTGTGCACTCTGGAATCCACAGTCTATATGCAATAAGCTTCCGTTCCTGCACAACTACTTTATAAACAACTCTCTTAATCTGTTGGCCCTTACTGAAACCTGGATTCAGGATTTTGACACTGTCTCCTCTGCTGCTATTTAATATGGCTACATAGACTTCGTAGCGGAGTCGGCATACTCCTGTCCCCACAATGCACTTTCCAGGTCATCCCCTTAGTTCCACCACTCTCATTCCCTTCTTTTGAGGTCCACACTATCAGGCTCTTCCATCTCCTCTCCCTCAGAGTAGCAGTCATGTATTGTCCCCCAGGCTCACACACCCAGTTCCTTGACCATTTCTCTGCCTGGCTGCCGCATTTCATGTACTCAGAACTACCAACCCTTATCCTGGGAGACTTCAACATCCCGATAAGCAGCCCCACTTACCCATCTGCATCCCATCTTCTATGACTAACCACTTCTCTTGGCCTCTCACAGATCACAATCTCTGAGACACACAAAGACGGTAGCATCCCTGAGCTGGTTTTTGGTCAGTTCAATCTCCGACCTAGATAACTCACCTCTTCCCCTTTCTGACCACAACATTCCCTCCTTCCCGCTCACAAATCCTCGCCCACCCCAGCACATGCCTACCTACCACAAATTCAGAAATCTACAAGCCATTAACCCTCATACACTTACAGATTTACAGACATACTTTCCTGTCTTGATCTGGATGTACATTACTAATAGGACACTCTCAGAAGTCCCCTTGACCAAGTAGCACTCCTCACCTTCAGAACCTCCAAACACAGAGTAAAAGAGCCCTGGCTCACATCACAAACTCGATTTCTCCAGCGATGCTCTAGAAGTGCTGAACGCTTATGGAGGAAAACTTGCACACCAGTAAACTTCATCCACTACAAATTTAATGTTAAGAACTTACAACTATGCCCTTCACCTCGCCAAACAGACCTACTTACCACCCTGATCTCCTCACTATGAATCAACCACAAAATACTCTGATACCTTTCATTCCCTCCTCAGCCCAAAAACATAGGTCCCCATCACAGACATCTGTGCAGATGATCTGGCCTCCCACGTTACAGAGAAAATAGATAATATCCTTCAGGAAATCTGCTCAGTCACCAAATTTTGTGACTCCCTTCCCTCCCCACATCTCCTCTGGCTAACTCTGCACATTTGATCCCATCACAGAAGAAAGTCTCCAGGCTCCTCTCATCTCTTCCTACTACATGAACTACTGACCCCATTCCCTCACATCTCCTCCAGTCTCTCTCCAGTCACCACAATTCACCTAACTAAAATCTTCAATCTCTCACTCTCTAGTATTTTCCCCTCCTCCTTTAAACACTCCATTATTAAAAAAAAAAAACCTCTCTCAACCCATCCTGCGCCAATAACTACCAACCAGTCTCCAATCTCCCCTTCATCTCTAAACTCTTAAAGTGCCTGGTCTACTCCCGCCTTACCCTTTACCTCTCCATTCACGCTCTCCTAAATCCATCACAGTCTTGCTTCCGCCCACTACAGTCTACAGAAACTGCACTCATCAGTGACCAACGACCTCCTGACAACAAAATGTGACGGTGACCACTCTCTGCTCATTCTTCTCGACCTCTCTGCAGCTTTCCACACTGTTGACCACCATCTTCTACTCTCCATGTTCCAATCAATAGGCATTAAGGACACTGCTCTCTCCTAGTTCTCTTCCTATCTTTGACCGCTCCTTCAGTGTTCTGTTCTCTGGCTCCACTTCTCCTCTTCCTCTCACTGTTGGAATCCCTAAGGGCTCAGTCCTTGGCTCACTTCTCTTCTCCCTCTACACGGCCCCAATTGGACAATCAGCAGATTTGTCTTTCAGTACCATCTTTATGCCGATGACACACATCTATACACACCATCCCCTGACTTTACTCCGCTGTACTCCAGAACACCAGTGACTGTCTGTCCACAGTCTCCAACTTCATGTCCGCTCTCTATCTGAAACTCAACCTTGAGCTATTGAACTTCTGCTCCTACCATCTACTTACCCCCCTAAAGCTGACATCTTCCTCTTCGTGGGTGGCTCCACAATTACGCCCCAGCAGCAGGCGCACTGTCTGGTGTTATGAGAACAGGAGAAAAACGGAGTATAAAGTGAAAAAGATAAAAAAGTACAAATTTTATTAAAGTCTAATTACATCCATAAAAACAAGTGAATCAAGGCAAGCACCAGAAAAAATGGAGTCACGTGCAACAAATATAACACTGCCATTATTGTGCATATACCTTATTCTTAAAACAAGGCAATTTTGTAAAGGGCAAATGAGGCAGATGTAGCGTGATGGACTATAACTCAATTGCTGTGTATATTACAAGGGGAAACCAATCCCTGAATCACAGTAAAAAATGTACAAAACACACAGGCACAGCTTACCACAGTATGAGCACGGACGCCAAGACAGATGTGAAGCACCCCGACGTACGGGGTCCACACAGGATGCTTTCTCAAGGGGAAGTGCAAGACTGGGGCAAACAGGCCTTAAGTGTCCATGGAAACGGGTCACATTGTGAGTCACAAGGTCTCAATCAGAAAATAATACACAGCGCTGTCGGCACATGCGCAGTGAGTCCGGCAGGTCCTAGCTTGAAAAAAAAATGGCATCAAGCATCATAATGCATGCCTATCAGAGCGGCCTATCACATTACCTAATCAAAGTCCATAATATATATATATATATATATATATATATATATATATATATATATATACAGTACAGACCAAAAGTTTGGACACATCTTCTCATTTAAAGATTTTTTGTCTGTATGTCTATGTTTTTGTCTGCATGACTATGAAAATTGTACATTCACACTGAAGGCATCAAAACTATGAATTAACACATGTGGAATTATATACTTAACAAGAGTGTGAAACAACTGAAGTTATGTCTTATATTCTAGGTTCTTCAGAGTAGCCACCTTTTGCTTTGATGACTGCTTTGCACACTCTTGGCATTCTCTTGATGAGCTTCAAGAGGTAGTCACCGGGAATGGTTTTCACTTCACAGGTGTGCCCTGTCAGGTTTAGTAAGTGGGATTTCTCGCCTTATAAATGGGGTTTGGACCATCAGTTGTGTTGAGCAGAAGTCTGGTGGATACACAGCTGATAGTCCCACTGAATAGACTGTTAGAATTTGTATTATGGCAAGAAAAAAGCAGCTAACTAAAGAAAAACAAGTGGCCATCATTACTTTAAGAAATGAAGGTCAGTCAGTCTGAAAAATTGGGAAAACTTTGAAAGTGTCCCCAAGTGCAGTGGCAAAAACCATCAAGCGCTACAAAGAAACTGGCTCACATGAGGACCGCCCCAGGAAAGGAAGACCAAGAGTCACCTCTGCTTCTGAGGATAAGTTTATCCGAGTCACCAGCCTCAGAAATCGCAGGTTAACAGCAGCTCAGATTAGAGACCAGGTCAATGCCACACAGAGTTCTAGCAGCAGACACATCTCTACAACAACTGTTAAGAGGAGACTTTGTGTAGCAGGCCTTCATGGTAAAATAGCTGCTAGGAAACCACTGCTAAGGACAGGCAACAAGCAGAAGAGACTTGTTCGGGCTAAAGAACACAAGGAATGGACATTAGACCAGTGGAAATCTGTGCTTTGGTCCGATGAGTCCAAATTTGAGATATTTGGTTCCAACCACCGTGCCTTTGTGCGATGCAGAAAAGGTGAACGGATGGACTCTACATGCCTGGTTCCCACCGTGAAGCATGGAGGAGGAGGTGTGATGGTGTTGGGGTGCTTTGCTGGTGACACTGTTGGGGATTTATTCAAAATTGAAGGCATACTGAACCAGCATGGCTACCACAGCATCTTGCAGCGGCATGCTATTCCATCCGGTTTGCGTTTAGTTGGACCATCATTTATTTTTCAACAGGACAATGACCCCAAACACACCACCAGGCTGTGTAAGGGCTATTTGACGAAGAAGGAGAGTGATGGGCGCTACGCCAGATGACCTGGCCTTCACAGTCACCAGACCTGAACCCAATCGAGATGGTTTGGGGTGAGCTGGACCGCAGAGTGAAGGCAAAAGGGCCAACAAGTGCTAAGCATCTCTGGGAACTCCTTCAAGATTGTTGAAACACCATTACCTGTGACTACCTCTTGAAGCTCATCAAGAGAATGCCAAGAGTGTGCAAAGCAGTCATCAAAGCAAAAGGTGGCTACTTTGAAGAACCTAGAATATAAGACATAATTTCAGTTGTTTCACACTTTTTTGTTGTATATAATTCCACGTGTTAATTCATAGTTTTGATGCCTTCAGTGTGAATGTACAAGTTTCAAAGTCATGAAAATACAGACAAATCTTTAAATGAGAAGGTGTGTCCAATCTTTTGGTCTGTACCGTGTGTGTATATATATATATATATATATATATATATATATTCTCCATGCACCCAATAAAATCACACATACTGGCTGGTAACCAGCTCATGCAGCCTTTATTTATCCCCATTCCCTCAAGATAGTTGGACCATCATCGTATATAAGGCCCTGTACGTTGTGTCACCCCCACCTCATTGTGGATTGTACGCTCTTACGAGCAGGCTTGTTTCTAGCTTTGCTTTAATTATTGTATTATCTTTAACGTTGTTACTTATGACTGTTGTATTTGAACTGCTGAATTGTAAGGCACTGCGGAATATGTTGGCGCTATATAAAGATTATTATTATAATTGAAGTCTTCAAACAGACTGAACATGTCTCTGAGATGTCTGAGATGCTTTAGTGACTCCTGCATTGGGCACAATGACCCTGGAGGTCCCTTCCAACTCTACCTTTCTATGATTGCATGAGTCTATTGATATTCTTTTTAGATCTGTGAGATCCATAAAATAATTTGGTGCTATGATTGCCGATTACCATTGTGGTTGTCCTGTATTTCCACAGAAGCTGACAAGTGAGGTTAGAGCCACTTTTTGGACTTATTTGCCTTGACTCCTGCCGGCAATACCACTTGTCCTGGGAGTGGGAATGCTGATGATGCTGTCCCTATTTTACAAAAAGGGTGGTCATCTCCGCAGTGTGTTCTGCTGAACTTGAGGGTGAGGTATTGATGGCTCAGAGGGATGCCCCTGCTGGTCCTTCAGGGAAATTGTACCTGTAAATCTACGTCTCCAAATTTTAGAGGCACTTCATAACTCGGCTCTGGCTGATCACCCAGGTAGTATGGTGACGTTGGACCTTCTTTCTAGTCATTTCTGGTGGCCAAGGTTGCATAAGGATGTAGTTGACTTTGTTTTTCCAACAAATTTTATTGATTTTATAAATTTAATAGAGGTGAAGGGTAAAGGAAAAGAAAAGACAGGCATACATATATATACTGTAGCTTACACAAACAGAAAACTGTACTGTAGCTTACTCAGATTAAACATAGCTCAGTATCAAACCTAAAATAACTGTCGCTTCTCAATAAAAAAGTCAGTACGTTATATGATGTATATAAGGGCCTGTCCTGTCTGGAATCACCTAAAGGTGATCCTAGGACTTTGTGGGGGCAAAATGCGGTTCATTTACAAGCCACAATTGAGCAATAAATGGTAAACCGCTTTGGAACTTGAATAATAAAGTTACCGACTTCAATAACTGTTGAAGTACTTTTTTCAGTAGTACATGCCTGCACAAGGCAATCTTTCCTTACGCAGGCATGTACTATGGAGGACAGAGAATGAACTTCAATCCAATATTGCAGCCAGCGGGTAAGGAAAGGGTGAATCAAACACCCGAAAACCCCGCCCATATGACTGAAAATTGTTCCCTCCAAATTCAGGTGACAGAGTCCCTTTAAGTTTTCCCCTTTGGCGCTAGCAATTAGATGAGAAATTAGCACAGAAATGTAATCCCTTAACTGGAAGTTTTGGACCGACTTCGGAATCCCTCTGATCTTCACATTGTTTTTCCTTTGGAAGTCTTCCAAATTAGCTAGACTGTTTGTGAAGGAAGTAATATCCTTCTGGATGGTTTCCAATGAATCTGAGATTGTAGGGAGATCCTGCATTCCTTTAGTGTGTGAAGTCTCGTAGGTTTTGTATGAGGAATTACTGTAATTCTTTCTGTGACATCGAAGATCTGTTAGATGCCCCTTTAATATTTGAGAGTGTAGCATCAGCTATGTGCGAAAAAGTATCTTTAAAAAGTTTCTTGATGAAAGTCTCGGATGCCTTAGCGATATTCAAATGCGTAGAATCAACTAATTCTGTTTCGCTTTCAGAAGATATTTTTGAGTTGTCATCTTTAATAGAATCTTTTCTTAGACTATTCACCAATAATAAAAGGGCCTTGCACATAATGATGATGACATTTTCTGATGGATGATCCTCAGTGGCTCGTATATTGTGGATTAATGAATTATGAGAAGTGCATTGCCCTTCTTGTTCTCTTTGTATCAATTTTCCAGAATCATTTTTTTGTGGAAATTCTCCTATGGTTTTGGAATTTTCACAACTTTTTGAATCTTCTGAGGAAGGAAATGAATATGAATATAAGGATGAGATATCATCGGGATCCATGTTGTTGGATGAATAACCACCTATATAACAAAAAGAATCCAGCTCTTCAAAAAATTCCTCAGAGTGAATACTCTCCAAATGTCCCAATAAGTTGAGGGACCCATTTGATTGATCCAAATTATTTTCTAAATCTTTATGAGATAAAATATATTTGTCTTTGGAGAAGGTATTTATTGTTTCTTTAGCATATTTAGGAGAGCAGGAAGTTACATTGGGAAACATCCCTTTAATTTTCTCCAAATTGTAGTCTCTGGTAATATGTATGGAATTAGAAAAGGTTGCAAACTTACATCATTCCCATTAGGTAGACGTTTGGCCCCGTTTAACTGTAGTTTAGTCATGTGTCCTTTAGTAGTGTTATAGCGCAATATATTAGGTGGTTGATGAGGAATTTTGGATTTAAGTATTGGTATTCTGCTTATCTTATCAGGTGGTCAGCGAGAAGTGTCATTCCTGAGAACCTTTCTCTGTTTTCCTTCATTTTGTGTAAACAAGATAACCTTCCCCTCTGGGACCTGCTCTATATGATGCGCCTCTGAGGGTATGTGCACACGTCCGGATTTCTTGCAGAAATTTCCTGAAGAAAACCGGAAATTTTCTGCAAGAAATCCGCATTTTTTTTTTTGCGTTTTTTTTCCGTTTTTTTCGCGTTTTTTTAGCATTCTGCAAGCGTAATTAGCTTGCAGAATGCTAAAGTTTTCCAAGCGATCTGTAGCATCGCTTGGAAAACTGACTGACAGGTTGGTCACACTTGTCAAATATAGTGTTTGACAAGTGTGACCAACTTTTTGCTATAGATGCAGCTTATGCAGCATCTATAGTAAAAGATAGAATGTTTAAAAATAATAAAAAAAATAAAAAAAATGCTTATACTCACCTGCAGACCTCAGCGGCATCCGTTCTGTATAGATGGTGTGTGCGCGCAGGACCTTCCATGACGTCGCGGTCACATGACCGGTCTCGACCAATCACAGGACCGTGACGTCATCACAGGTCCTTCACCGCACACCAGCTACAGGAACCGAAGCGGCAGCATGCAGCTGAGAGGCGGGAACACTCCGGGGCCATCGAAGGTGAGTATATGACTATTTTTTATTTTAATTCTTTTTTTTTTTACCAATTATATGGTGCCCAGTCCGTGGAGGAGAGTCTCCTCTCCTCCACCCTGGGTACCAACCGCACATGATCTGCTTACTTCCCGCATCGTGTGCACAGCCCCGTGCGGGAAGTAAGCAGATCAATGCACTCCTAGGTGTGCGGAATCCCCCGCAATTCCGCATTTTTAATGAACATGTTGCTTTTTTTTGCACAAAACATTTGCACAAAAAATGCGGAATACACTGTAAATAATAGGAGGCATAGGTTAGCGTTTTTTTCGCGTTTTTATCACGTTTTTATAGCGAAAAAAACGCGAAAAATCCTGAACGTGTGCACATGGCCTGAGGATTCTCTCATTATCCTGTCAGAATGGCATTCCTTTGACAGGCTTCGCTGCTTTGCAGCACTCCCTTCCCTCTTTATAGCAGCAGTCTTTATTACAGATGTCCGACAGGTCTTCTTAGATCTATAAGGCTTTGATACGTTTGGGTTTTGGCAGTGATCCAGTTTATGAGGTAAATGTCCAGTCATTTTTACCTCAGGGGAACGCAGGCCTCCATTAAGGTACCTTCACACGAAACGACTTTGTAACGATATCGCTAGCGATCCGTGACGTTGCAGCGTCCTGGCTAGCGATATCGTTTAGTTTGACACGCAGCAGCGATCAGGATCCTGCTGTGATGTCGCTGGTCGCTGAATAAAGTCCAGAACTTTATTTGGTCGTCCGATCGCCGTGTATCGTTGTGTTGGAAAGCAAAAGCAACGATACCAGCGATGTTTTACA